>NC_083095.1:131741178-132088678 GCF_949774975.1 Lagenorhynchus albirostris | reverse complement strand
GTGTACGTGTGTGTTTAACGTAAACATAACATAATCACATTATAGAAAATTGGTAAAACAAAGTAAATCATCCATATTTCTACCAGTCTTTTACAACCGTTGTTATTTTGATGTATTTTCTATATGAGTACTTCTGATAGAATTGTCATTTGATATTCATATAACCAAGCCTTTTCTCTATTGCTGCCCTGAGTTCATAGCTGTGATTTTTAGTGTCTGTTTAGGCCATTGAGGGGATGTGCACCAAAATGTACTTGTGCTCGCTGTCACTGGATATTTAAGTCGCTCCCTGCTTTTTTTCCCCTGTTGTAAATACTGGTGCAATGAATACATTTGCAGCTACAGATTTTTACATATTTTCCTCATGTTTCCTTTGGATAGCTTCTCAGGCTCTGGCTCAGAGAGTACCAAGGTTAACTGTGGCTCTTTGTACACCTGGGACCCAGCCAGCCGATCTGGCGATGACTGCCCCTTCTTGTTCTATGACACACAGCCTTGGCGCTAAAGCAAATAGGACTTCACAGAGGTTCCGAAGTATTGGTGACTCTCTGCCTCCCAGAGAAAGTGGCCGAGTTTCTTTTAGTCCATGAGGTATTTATTTAATGTATTTATTTGGAGCCTGAAATAAATCTCACATTGGGAGCCTGGGTGGAGTGTAGGGTGGGAAAGCAAGGAAGAGTCACAGTAAACTCGAGCACAGCCAGGACCTGGGAGATGCATGGAAAGGGGTTGCCAAACTAGTGAAAGCAAGTGTGTTTTTCAAGGCCCTTCCCCGGCAGAGTTGCAGCCTAGCTGTGCTGCGTCTTTTTCTCAGTCCCTCACACCCCAGCTCCACGGAGTGTTCCTTTGCCCCGCAGCTGTGGTGGCCTGAGCTTTCTGACTGGGCCTTTGCTCCCCTTCCTCCCCTCCTCTTGGAACTGTGCCTTTCTCCAAGCCCGCCTGGGCCTCCTCTCCCCTCCCCTCCCCTCCCCTCCCCTCCTGTTTTTACTCCCGTGCTGTGTGCACGTGTCTCAGCTACCAGATTTTGGTCTCCAGAAGGGCAATAGCCGCGTCCTTTTCCTCTTGGTGTGTCCCTCACACTGTTTGTGACTGCTTGCTGAGTGAAAAGAACTGAGATCAGGAGCATTCTGTTTGTTATAAATTCAGTAAAGGGCATTAACCAGTTTGAGTCCTTTGGGCACTGAGGGAGTGTCAGGTTACTTCTTTGTAGTTGAAACTTAGGTCTCACCATGCTTTTAAATAACTACTTGACCCACTTGTGAGCCAGCTGATGCTGGGTGAGTGGGAAGGAAGGTTGCTGCTGTTGACTTCTTACTTGTGACTTGGAGTAAAATCTGAGGGTCCTCATTCAGGCCAGTCAGTGTGGTCCTTACTTGCAAGATTCTCTGCCTGTGTCCTACCAGGGGTGTTCGCCAGGAAAGACTGCTCTGAAGTCTGGGAATAAAGAGCCGAGCAGAAGCAGTCGTCCCAGTCACTCACGGTGCCCTTGTCAGCATCCCTCGACCCCTCAACCCCACGTTGACTGAACACCTTCCGTTGGTCAGCCCCCAAGCCAGGCTTTGGGGACGCACTGCCCACTCAGGTTTACCACTTGTGTCTTTGGAGACAGACAGACTTGGATTCAAAATTGGGCTCAGAGACTTCCCTGGTGGCGCAGTAGTTAAGAATCCGCCTGCCAATGCAGGGGACATGGGTTCGAGCCCTGGTCTGGGAAGATCCCACATGCCGCGGAGCAACTAAGCCTGTGTGCCACAACTACTGAGCCTGCGTTCTAGAGCCCTTGAGTCACAACTACTGAATCGCGCACCCTAGAGCCCGTGCTCCACAACAAGAGAAGCCACTGCAATGAGAAGCCTGTGCACCACAACAAAGAGTAGCCCCCGCTCGCCACAACTAGAGAAAGCCCCAACGCGACCAGAAAGCCCCAACGCGACCATAACTAACTAACTAACTAACAAAAACAAAATCTGGCTCAGCCACTACAGTCCCTGAGGTCTTGGATGAGCTACTTCCCCTCTCTGAGCTGGGAACTTCCCCTCACAACAGGATGGTTGTGAGGTTGAATGAGGAGGTGCGTTGTAGCTTTTCTCAGCCAGTGCTGGTCAGCTGGGCTGTGGAACACAGAAGCTGAGTGGAGCTAGTGTTTTCTCCATTCTCCCAAGGATAGAACATAACCAGGACTGTTCTAGATGTGCAGGAGAGAAGTCAAGTCACTGCAGACAGTGGATGCCATGGGGCAGTGGGGCTTAATTCTGTCGAGGAACCAGGTTGAAAAAGAACCTGGTAGAACCTTCTTTTCTGGTGGCTTGACACAGTGGCCAGTTCTGGGATGACTAGAATTCCACAGTAGCATCACTGTGTGATGAGCCTGGCACATGGTAGACAGTAAATGTCTGCTCCCTTGGCTGTCCCTCTTCTTCCCTCCCTCTCTCACCAGGCCTCAGCCTCTCTTGAAGCCGTATACATCTTTCAGAAAGAGCCTAGATCTCCTCAGGTGGAAAGTACCCATGTCTCCCAGAGTGTTCCAGGCTCCTTTTCCCAGGCAAGGTGCTTCTGGGCCCCAGGGCTGCTGCTGTGATGCAAGTGGCCCTCCCCTTCTGTGTGCCCTAGCATTTGGGCAATAGCTCCTGGAGAAAGCAGAGGAGGGCCTGCAGCATCTAGCACTTATTCTCAGACATTACCTGAGCTTCTGCTTGCATCAGGCTCTCTTCACCAAGCACTGGGGAGCCAGAAATATGAACTAGATCCAGAAACACCTGGTTACAGAGTTTATAGCCTGCTAGAGGAGACAGGATTTGTTTGTGGTGAGCCTGGTGAGGGTCCAGGGCCGATTTTTTTAAGATTTTAGAGAAAGGAGGAGGGGTCACTATGGATAGGGTAGTCAGTCCCCCTGCCTCCCAGAATCCTCTTCTGGCTGACCTTGGTAAAGGAAATGACATCTCTTCATGGCTCTGGAGGCTGCCTATTAAACATGCGTACCACAGCCAGGCGTGTACGCTGGCTCCTGAAACTGCTGCCAGAGCTGCCCTGCTGTCCTTGTCCTGTAGTGACAGACTCAAGTTCCTTGGACAGTGGATCTGATTTCAGTGACTTCAGCTCACTTTCTCTGCTGTGGCTTGATGTCTGTAGAGTCTGAAAGGGGAACAGATACTGAGCCCCAGATCTTTCATGCAGGAAGGCAGCTCAGTAATTCTGGGATAAATCTGCTAGATGTTCAGCCAACAACCTCAAGGCCAGTTCGCCAACTTCAGGTGGCCTCTCAGGCCTCACCTTGTCACTTTGTCCAAGTTGCAGGAGCCACCAGGCAGGGATGGTGTCCAGCAGAAAGGACACAGCCACACTGCCTCTTTGCAGAGGAGACTGGGTGAGGTGCAGAGGACAAGGACCATCCAGAGATGGGAAGTGAGTTGGGGCTGGGCTAGGCCCTGGGGCCCTGCAGACACAGTCTCACCTTCTAGGAGCTGACGGCCTTGGTAGGAAGTTAGTGTGTGTGAAAAAGGTATGTTCGGTGCTGACCCGTGGCTCTATAAATGTTCAGAATAGCGAGCCAGCTCCCATTTTGAGACCTAGGACAAGTACTGCACTGTGGCGAATATCCATTTCCACATCTAAAAATTGAGGGGTGGTTTTCTGAGGGTCTGTCTGTTGTTAATGTTGTGTTTAAGAATCCAATCTATGGAGGCTTCCTGCTGGAGGGGAAGCTGGGCATGAAGGACAGGAGCATCCGGACCAGTAGTGAGGGACTAGGGGTGAGGTGTACAGACAGGGGAGCCTAGGTGAGGCCTTATAACGGGGACCTTGGCAGAGTCTGGTGGCAGCTGTTTCCCTCAGAGGCATCTCTGTCCAGCTGGACCTGAGCCCCATGCTATTTTGTATGGGGAAGGGGAGGGAGTGTACAGGAGCTCTGTTGGGTGAGGGGCAGGATGAAGACAGCCCAGCCTCAGGCCAGCACAGAAGCTGCTCTGGTGGAGAGGGTGGCGGAGATCCCTGCGTGAGGCCCTCACCATGAAGGGTTGGCCTCGGCAGAGATCAGATGGGAAAGGGAAGATTGAAAACTCGGGAAAAGGCTGTGTTCTGAGGACATTTTTGCATTTTCTGAAAAGAATCTGGAAAAAAAAAAACCCAAAACAATTTCTTGGCTTTTCATCTGCGTCCTTCATATCTGTATTCCTAGCAAGTGTGCATGATTTAATAAAATTAGCACTGGCAGCCAGCAGCATGTTTTTGTTCCAGAATCTTAAACTGTCCTTTAAAAAATAAGAGGAATAAATGTTTTCTGTAAAATAATAAAACAGTACAGAGAGGTTAGAAAGTGAAAAGTACATATCCATCCACACCACCTCATTTACCCGCCTCCCCCACCTGCTTCCCCTCCAAAAAAAAAAAACAAACCCTCCCTGGAGGTAAATACTATAAACCATTTTAAATTTCTTTGTTTTCTTTGTTTTTTTTTTTTTTTTTTTTTTGGCTGTGCTGTGTGGCTTGTGGGATCTTAGTTCCCCGATCTTAGTTCACTGGCTTGAACCCAGGCCCCGGCAGTGAAAGCGCCAAGTCCCAACCACTGGAGTGCCAGGGAATTCCCTAACCGTTTTGAATTTCTAAAGGGCACTAATAGGAACTTGTGTGGTGTCTATTCCCATGCCTCAGAGTGTAGACCTTGCTCTGGGTCTCTTCCGGGAAGTCATCTGGGCTGAACCGCTCCTTTTCCAGAAAGGGAAAAGCGATTGCAGCTGTGGTGTGGCAGAGGCTGGGCACAGGAGCCTTCGGGAGAGGCTTTCCAGGGCACTAGGAAGGGCCATCAGCAGCCTTACTTCAGCCAGGTGTCCCTGGGAGGGGCCAAGAGATGTGATCTCCCTCTGCCTCACCAAAGTTCTCCCTTTTCCCTAGCGTCTAATGGCTCTTTTTCACCTTCTCAGGATCCCTCTGTGACCCAGCTGACCAGTGCGCCACAAGGAGGCCTGGCTGAATTCAACCCCTTCTCCGAGGTTGGTGAGCATGCCCTCTGTCTGAGTCCCTGGGTCCTCTGGGTGGTGCTGGCGTCTCTGGGGTAAGGAGACTTGGCAGAGACAGAGACAGAATAGCTGCAATCCTCAAAGGGACAGTCCTAATGTGAACTCAGGGGGGTGGGGTAAGGATGAGGAACTCATCCATTCTCCCCCTGGGGTCCGTGATCTGGGCCCCTCCCAGAACAGGGCCAGGCGATGCTGGGGAGCTCTGGATCCAGCAAGGGTCTGGGTTAGGCATCACATCGTCCAGAGCCTGAGGCTCGTTGGCCAAGAAGGTGCAGAAGGAGGCCCAGGGAAGGCCCAGAGGGAGTGCCCCTCACAGGCAGGGGCATATCACTCACCCTGCTGTGGGTTTGTCCCCACATGGCCAACTAGTGGAGGCCCACTCACCTCCGTCCTCTGATCTGCCCCGTGCAGACAAATGCGGCGACAACGGTTCCTGTCACACAGCACCCCGGGCCCTCGCAGCCGGCAGTTCTCCAGCCCTCAGTGGAGCCAACACAGCCAACCCCCCAGGTACTGTTGACAGGATCCCTGTGACCGTTCCTTTCCAGAAAGGGACACACCCAGACCAGTAGCTGAGCCCTGAGATTGAGGGGTGGGCAGAGGGCTTTCATCCCTGGCTTCCCTTTCAGGGCCCTTTGGATCATCTCTTGGAAGTTGGTCACTTGCAGATGGAGAGTCTGCTCTGCCAACCTATATCGTCTCCCAATATCCTCTCCCCCACCCTACTTCCACCACCCAAAATAAGCTCTACTCACCAGGCCAGGGTCCTTGGTGTCAGAGAGAGCATTTGATCCCGTTGTGCCATTCCACATCCTCCTTGGGCCTTTGGTTTGTTCTCTCTTACACAGGGCCCAGAATCTCTCTTCTCTCCCTCCCTTCCTCTCTCTCTCTCCTCCTCCTTTTTTTTTTTTAACCTCATTTATTCCCGCCCACCTTCCTGTTTTCCTTTGTCCCTTCACCAAATACTGTGAATCTTTCTGCTTTGTGCCCGACACTCCCCTCCATGCCTCACTGCCCTACCCCACGCTCCTCACTGCCCCCGGTGAGTATGGCCCACAGTGGAGTTGTATGTTGCAGCTCCTGCTTAGACAGGCCAGCAAGTTCCTGCCTACCAGATTCCTGGCAGTGAGCGAGCTCTCAGAGAGGCAGATGCTACTAGGAGGAGATAGTATTCTCAGAGACAGCTACATGCGAAACCTTCCGAAGGTAGGCAAAGTATAGATGAGCAAGAGTGAGGGCAAGGCCTATAAATGTGCAGTCCAAGCTGGGCTGTGGACTCTAGCGGGCCCCAGGCTGCCCCTACCGTCTGACTGGACTTGCTCTGAACGTTCTGCCCTGCCTGGGCCCTTGAGCCCCACCCATGGCCCTAGAACCCTGTGGAGGTGAGGCAAGGCTTAGGGGCAGGGGTGACTTTGCTGTTCGGCAGGGTGGTGGGCCGTAGGGACCTGGTCCTACTCAGCTGAAGTTGCAGACTTGGGAGAGGAGGCTAAGCCCCTCCACGTGGTCTCGGGTGGTCAATTCCTCCGCCCCCACTGCTTGAAGTTTACCTCCTGAAGGTAGCCTTAGCTCTTTGGAGAACGCCTTTTGGAGAGAGAGCGCATGCGCGTAGCTACGTATGTACAGGTATGCCTGCCTTGTCATCCTGTGAGATGACCTGTTTGATACCTGCTCCCTAAAGAGGACTGTAGACTTCAGGAGGAACCAGGTCCCAACAGGGGGAGCAGGGCCCTGGGCTGGAACACCAGACCCAAGCCCAGCCGTATTCAGCCTCACGTGTAGTATCCTAGCTGCCTCACTCAGAGGGCCAGCTCTGCCTGGAGAGGGAGAAAGCTTGGACTCTTCATGCCATGAAAGGCAGGCGAGGCAGGGCCACACCTAAAGGGCTGTCCTGGGTTATACTGGGTAACAGTTCAGGTGGACCTCTGGGCAGCTCCTGGGGGTGGGGCGGGGGGTGGTGCTTAAACATAGATCCCCAAGGCTCTGGGTACCCAAGGCTGTGCTCGAGTATCTCCCTTCCCCTCGCACTGCTGGTAGGATTGCACTGTTTCCCCTTCACACACACACACACACACACAAACACACACACACACACTTCAAGTGAGGTTGGGTCTCTGGGTTTCTGGCTGTAGGTTAGTTTCTTGTGAGGTCTTTTTCCCTTTGCCGTTACTCCAGAAATCACTTTAACTGAACTTTGCCTGGACTCCAATATGGGAAATAACCCTAACCCTAACTCAAGCTCAGGGATGAAGGGGAGAGAAGAGCCCTGGTAATGGCTAAGGGGCCAGAGGTGGTATAGAGGTGGTAGGGGGCAGGTCACCTTGGCCTCTCTACGGTGGTCTCAGGTACCCAAGACACCCTGGGGCTAGGACTCTGGGCTCTCCCTGCATGGGGGCAAGGCCCCTCTGACTTCTGCTCATGCTGACACTGTCTCACTGTCTCTTGTGTCTGGCCACCCGCCACCTCCTCTGTTCCCTCCAGGCTGTGGCCTCTGCAGCCCAGGCAAGCCTGCTCCGGCAGCAGGAAGAACTGGACAGGAAAGCAGCTGAGCTGGAACGCAAGGAGCGGGAGCTGCAGAGCACTGTAACCAACTTACACAGTAAGGGAGGCCACCGTGCTTGGCTTAGGGAGTTCCCCAAGCCCTCTTGTTCTGGGGCAGCCTCGGAGCTTTGCTGAACTCCTGTTCATCTTAGAATGGCATTGGCCTTGGGGAATACCAAGTAAGGTGGAGGTTAGGAGACTTGCCATGTACTTCTAATGGATATAGATTATTTCTACACTCCTTCCCAGCTCTAGAATTCTTAGATAGAGTGGGGGCAGTGGTCCCAGGATTCCTTACTCATGATGAGGACCCTTTGCGCTTATGGTCTGGTTGTTAATGAAAATAATCACTTAGGCTGTTGAGCTCTGTGTTTCCCAGTACATTTGGGGTCCATTATCTTGGAGTGAGCTCATGGGTATTTGTGTCCCATCACCCTTTTCCCATCCCACTCCGTATCCATAGACCCCGAGCCCCGCCTGCTGGCTCTGCTCTGGGAGCCCTGGTTTGACCCATGAATGAGGCCAGTGTGTGCATTCCGCCAAGCTGCTGCTGAGGCTGGGCTCACGTCCTCACCTCTTTCCACACAGTGAGAGAGAACAACTGGCCGCCCCTGCCTGTGTGGTGCCCTGTCAAGCCCTGCTTCTATCAGGATTTCTCCACGGAGATCCCTGCCGACTACCAGCGGATATGCAAGATGCTCTACTATCTCTGGATGTGTGAGTCCCGTTCCTGCCCCTTTGAGCTCCAGGGTGAAATGGGCTGTGACTCAAGAGCCCTATCTCTGCTCTGGCGGCTCCTCCCTGGCGGGCTCCAGCCTTTCTCAGTGCTGGGCTGGGGGGTGCCTTCTGCCCGCATAATTGGCCTTCTACAGTCTGCTGCCTGTCCTAGGAACCTCCCCTCAAGGGCCAGTCCAGACCATGGATCGGGTAGAGTGGGACTAGCTGGAGGCTTCTGAGTTCCTGCAGAGCTCACTACACTAAAGGACCCTCCTTAGGTGAAGGCCTCCCCTCCCCACAGTCCCCTCAGCTCCTAGGAGTGAGGATAAAAGACTTCCTGTAGCTCCATTGTGGGCTGTGCAGGACCAGGGGAAAGAGTTGCTGAGAGAAAGACTTCATTCCCCAAGGGTCAGCCCTTGGGTCTGCATCTGCCCCTCCACTGCCATTCCTCATATACCTATGCTGTCCCATCGTCTCTTAGGAACTTGGTTTGGTCCCTGGTTTTAAGGTTGCAGAAAACCAGGATTTGGGAACTAACCCCGCTGGTGTACAGACTGAGGTCCTCTAGTATTTCTGCAGCTGCCCTCATAGCCTGGACTTCTTTTCCTCTGCAGGGGGTGGTTTGCCTTGTTGGGGAAGCCTTCAGTCACCTTGGTACAAGCCTCTCTATCTCTCCCCTCTCCTTTCCCAGTGCATTCAGTGACCCTGTTTTTGAACCTGCTTGCCTGCCTGGCCTGGTTCTTAGTCGACACCTCCAAGGGAGTAGACTTTGGCCTCTCAATCTTGTGGTTTGTGATCTTCACCCCCTGTGCCTTCCTTTGTTGGTACCGACCCGTCTACAAGGCTTTTAGGTGAGTGGGGCTGGGGCAAGGGGTGAAGCTGGCATCCCCGGTCGCAGGCCAAGGGCCATAAGCCCTGGGGCCCCATCCTAGTCTTAGAGCAGAATGGATTGGTGGGCAAATTCACTTTCCCATTTCCACCCATAGTGAGAGCAGACAGGAAAGCTGTTTTCCTCAGTTGTACCTGAGGTCTGCTCTGGGCCCTGTCCTTGGACTAGACACAGGAGACCTAGAGAGGAAATCAGGAGCCTTACTTGCCTTCCCCCTGCTCCCAGTTTGTCTGGTTCGGTGGGATTTTAGTCACTGGGAAGAGGGTGTGCTTCTCTGATAGAAGTGGGACTTCTCCGATAGTCAGACAGAGTCTGACAGATTCGGATAAGCTCTCAATGGCTTACCCCTCCATGCTCATTTCTGCTCCTCCCCCACCTCCCCAATAACTCATGAGCATCGCTGAGTGCCAGTATTTGACCGGATGACCTAGAGTCGATTCTGTGGACATGAATGAATCCACCTCACAACCCCCTAGGGCTTTAGAACTGTGCCTCAGAGTTGATGCTTTCAGGACAGAGAGCCCAGCAGGCCCCTGGAAGAGGGGGTGGGGCAAGTGGCTGAACCCTCCCATGCACTCAGCAGGGTTGCACTCACTGAATATGCACTCTGTATTCTTGCCCTCCAGGACACCGAGATGGAAGTACTCAAAACACCAGTTTTGTCTGATATTCCCTACTCCCCAAATACCTTTTCTTCTGCCCAGGACTACAGTTCTATTATAAAAGATTTATAATCTTTATAACAGGCTTAGATTTTCTTCCCTGTTATAATGCAAATAAGTACTCCAGGAAATGGACTGTTAGGCTGTTTACATTGTCCTTGGGGTGAGCAACTTTATTAGTTCTTTGAGGAAGCAGTCAAGCACTGACCCCTTAAATTGGAAGGCAGTGGAAGGCAAGCCCTTTTTGATTATGGTGGTGAGTGCCTGTGTCCTTATGGACAGTGTGGCTGGCCCGCTGGAGCTCTTTCTACTAGCATCCTACCTCCTGGCTCCTAGCGAGGAAGGTGTCATAGCAAGTGAGGAAGGCTGAGGAATGAGCCCCAAACCCTCTTGTGACTTCTCGTTTCCCCCTCTCTCCACAGGTCTGACAACTCTTTCAGCTTCTTCGTGTTCTTCTTTGTATTCTTTTGTCAAATAGGGATCTACATCATCCAGTTGATCGGCATCCCTAGCTTGGGGGACAGGTGAGAGCTGGGGTAGCACAGAGGGAGTTGTGCCCTGTTTCTCTGCTCCTAGAAAGCCCCCACAGATGACCCATCTTCCACCCTGGCAGGGAGAGGGGACGGTGGGTCAGCTGGGGTGTGCCTTTGTGCCCCCGTCCACTTCTTCACTGGTAACCTACACTCACTGTCTTGCCTTGCTCACCACTTTCTGGGGCATTGTGAGTGGACTTGGCCTGAATCCTTAGGCTACCAGGGCTGTGTCCTGCCCGGGATGGCCTCCTCCTCCTTTTCTCCTGCCATGCCCTCCTAGAGGCTGGTGCTACTCTCATAGGCCCCAGACAAGCCCTGAGGTTTGGGCAGCTGCTGATGGGTGTCCTGGCCTTTGCAAACTGTGAGCTGTGACTTTTTGCAGAGGCCCTGTCATCTCAGGAGATGGAGCCCTTGCCCCTTGTGAATCGGCTCCTTCTGGCTGCTCTCCTTGAGCACAGCTGGCTTGAGTGTCCTGGCTACTGCAGTCTTCAGCTCAGAATTAGTCTCAAAAAGAAAAGCCAATGGCTGATGTTTTCCTTTCTGCTCCAGTGCACAGGGAACATTACAGAAAGGTCAGGCTGGCACTTGGCTGAAAGCCTGAGCCTGGAAGGGCTGTACTATTTTGGTCCCCTCCCTCCAGTGGAGCTGGCAAGTCCAGAGTGGTGGGGAGGGGTGACTCAGCTCGCACTCGGAGCAAGTGCACGCTGCCCTCCCCCCACCCCTCTTCCTTCTCACCTTGCTGTTTCTAATCTGGCCCCTTTTCTCTTTGACTGGTGACCCAGTTTCATTACTCATTACCCTAAGTGAGGTCCTGGTAAAAGGCTGTGATTAATAACTGCTGTTTATACCCCGGACTGGGAGCCAGAAGGCTTGAGTTCTGGTCCTGGCTCAGCCACTCACTGCCCTGCCTGGATGAGCTCTGCAGCCTCCAGCCTCCCAGTGCCTTTCTCATCTCACCTCAGAACCCCCCCCCCGATTCGGTGGATATAATCCCCCCTCCCTTTTTTGTTATTGATTGTAAAATACACATAACATAAAATTTATCATTTTATTTACCACTTAAACCATTTTAAAATGTACAATTCAGTGGCATTTAGTACATTCACAGTGTTGTGCAAACATCACCACTGTCTAGTTCCAAAACATTTGCTTCACCCCATAAGGAAACTCCATGCCCATTAAGCAATCACTCCTCATTCCCTCGTTCCCTTGTTCCCTGAGCCCCTGGCAACCACTGAGCTGCTTTCTGTCTCTCTGGATTTGCCTATTCTGAACATCTCATATAAATGGAATCATACAACATGTGGCTTTTTGTGCCTGGCTTCTTTCACTTAGCATAATGTTTTCAAGGTTCATGTTATTACTTCATTCCATTTTATGGCTAAATAATATTACATTGTTTTTGGAGATACTGCATTTTGTTTATCCGCTCATCGCTTGATAAACATTTGGGTTTCCACCTTTTTGCTGTTGTGAATAGTGCTGCTGTGAACATTTGTGTACAGGTTTTTGAGTACCTGTTTTCAGTTCTTTTGGGTATGTATCCTGGGGTGGAATTGCTGGGTCATATGGTAATTCTGTGTGTAATTTATTGAGGAACTGCCAAACTGCTTCCCACAGAGGCTGAACCATTTCACGTTCCCAATAGCAATGTATGAGAGTTCCGGTCCCTCCATATCCTCACCAGCATTTGTTATTTTCCTCTTTTTTTTCCTTTTTTCTATTATAGCCAGTCGAGAAGTGTGGTAATTCATTGTGGTTTTGATTGCTGTTTCCTGAATGATTGTGATGTTGGCCATCTTTTATATGCTTGTTTGGCCATTTGTATATTTTCTTTGGAGAAATGTCTATTCATATCGTTTGCTAATTTAGTAATTGGGTTGTCTATTGTTGAGTTCTTTATATATTCAGCATTGTAGCTGCTTATCAGATATAATTTTTTTTCCTTTCTGTGTGTTGTTTTTCACTCTTGATAGTATTCTTTGATGTACAAAGGTTTTAAATTTTGATGAAATCCAGTAGTTTTAGTTATTATTAGGTTTGAGTTAATTTTTGTATGTGGTCAAAGTAGGGTCCCCCGTCATTGTTTTGCATGTGGATATCCAGTTGTCCCTGCACCATTTGTTGAAGAAGCCATTCTTTCCCCATTCAGTGGTCTTGGCACACTTGTCAAAAATCAGTTGACGATTGGGATTTCCCTGGCGGTCCAGTGGTTGGGACTCCACACTTCCGGGGAACTAAGATCCCACATGTCACGTGGCCAAAAAAAAAAAAAAATCAGTTGACGATAATATATAGGTTTGTTTCTGGGCTCTCAATTCTATTCCGTTGATCTATACATCTGTCCTGATGCCAGTACCGTACTGTTTTGATAGCTATAGCTTTGTAGTAAGTTTTAAAATCAGAAAATGTGAGGACATCCCCTTTATAGATGAGGACACTGGGGCTCAGGAAGGAGACATGACTGGCTGGAGGCAGAGGGGCTGTCCCTGGGCCGCAGTGGCAGGAGCTGAGGTGAGAGGATAAATGTAGTGGGTTGGCCAGTGGTCCTCCTTCTCAGAGAGGGGGCCCTCAGGAGTGAGTAGCCAGGCTTTCCATGTCCCCCCTAACCCCCAGAGCAGCAGGAAAAGGCTCTACCCAGGGCTATTCCTGACTGTGAAGGCAGCAGCCACATCCTCCTTTCCAGACCTCACATGGCCCAAAGATTCCCAGTGGGCAGTGTGGGGCCTGATGGCCTTCACAGAGGCATGGCCTCTGCAGGGAGATGCCTGGGTGGTGTTCAGCACACAGTGGCCATTTGGAGAAGAGCCCCTCACGGGGAGCTCTGGGGCCCAATCCCACTACACTCCCTACGGCCTCTTCCTCTCTTGCAGTGGTTGGATCGCAGCCCTGTCTATACTGAAGCAAGACTTGGCTGTGTCGATCATCATGATGGTGGTGGCCGGCTTCTTCACCCTCTGTGCCGTGCTCTCACTCTTCCTCCTAAAGCGGGTGAGTGGTGGGTGCTGGGCCAGCTGCAAGCCCAAGGAAGCAGGCACCTCTCTCCTGCCTTCTCCATGGGGGTGTTCACCACTACAGCAGTTGGGCCTCCTGGGTCCTCAAAGGTCCAGCAGCTTCCTCCAAGGTTCTGGGTGGGAGGTCAGGCAGGCTGGGGTTTGTGGTGGCTCCCTTGGGAATATAACCTGGATGACTTGGTTCCTGGTGGCCCACAGGGCGGGGCTTCTCTCACCACAGCCTCTTTCCGCAGGTGCACTCCCTGTACCGCCGGACGGGGGCCAGCTTCCAGCAGGCCCAAGAGGAGTTTTCCCAGGGCATCTTCAGTAACAGGACCTTCCGCAGCGCCGCCTCATCTGCTGCCCGAGGAGCCTTCCAGGGGAATTAGTCCTCCTGACTCTCTTCCTCTGCCCTGGCCTTTTCTCTCACCTGCCTTCTGAGCTGCACTTTCCGTGGGTGCCTTAAGCAGTGACTATGCCCAGCACAGACCTGGGGAGGGTCTTGCCCGTGGCTCTTCCTCCTTCCTCAGCAACCAGCTCTCCCTTCCACCCGAGGAAAGTGGCGGGAGGGACAGGGACTGTTTTTTACACAAGAGGAAAAAAAACAGCTGTCTTTCCTTCTCTGGTGGTGGTTTGGTAGGATTTTTTTGTCTCTCTGGAAGCAGCGGGACTGAAGTTCTCTTCTCCCTACACACATACACACACATGTACTCACACACATACAGACACACATGTAAACACTTGGGGTCACTGGCAGCCCTTGGCCCACCCCAGCTGGAGTTTTATTTCTGCTGGAGTCCTGAGATTCCACTCTTTCCCCAACAGGCCTGGCCTGAATCTGGTGTCACAGACCCAGCCTGTGACTCCCACAGTCCTGCCCTTCTTTCCTGCCCAGGCTGGGGTAGCCTCCTAAGGGCTCCCCTTTAGATGAGCTGCAGTCTGAACTCTGTTCCTCAGATCACTGGAGTGGTCTCCGGGCTTCCAGAGCCTCTAACCTGGTTGCCCCAGCCTCTTTTCCTGCCTCATGTTTCTCACAAACAGTTTCATAGCCCTTTAGGCCCCCTGCACCCTCCCAGTGTGCCCTCTGGGGCCCTTCCCTCTTTAGACTTACTGAACGTGCAATGGGGTTGGTAGGGATTTGCGGATGGAGAGGGATAGAGGACGCCGACCCAAAGTTGTCTTGGCCAGCCTTTGGCTGTCTTCTAGGAAGGTGGGTTTGACTGTTTGCTTGTGGTTTATTTGGTCCTGTCTGTTTTGATTTCTTCTCTTCCGGAGAGATAGCTGCCCTTTCCCTTGGCCTCAGATTCTGCCCCCCCCACCCCTGCCCCCCACCATCAGCAATATCTAGCTTGTATGACTCAGAGGGAGGGCAGGGGGAATCAGTTCAGAACTGCATCCTACAGGCCACCTTTCTGAGGATTCCAGACTAATCCTCTAGGGTTCTGCCATACTCCCAAGTAGAGTCTAGGTCACCTTCCACTAGTCCTGGGGATTCCCAAGGAGGTGTGTCACTGTGATGGGTGCTTAGGAGTTCATGGTTAAAACCTGTACCCTGTCCTCCAGAGGCGGTAGGAGTCGGTGGGTGGACTGAGGGGACTTCTCAAAAAGCTGGCCAACCTGCTACCCAGAGACAGCCCTCAAGCTGCCAGCTTACACAGCCCCAGAGCCACTGAATGATAATGGCAGTGACCAAGGTTTTGTAAACTCCTTTCTGGTATTTTTTTCTCCGTGTATAAATGTATATGTTATGTCTCAATTTTGTCCTTAAATAAAAACAAGACATTTTCAGACAATACTGGTCCTCATGTCTGCTGGACTTGGGAGGATGGGAGTGGCCCATAGGGTAGGGGCTGAGGCACGCCAGCCATAGGCGAGAGGAGACAGTGAAGACTCTGCGTCTGGCTGCTCTACTCCCTGGCTGGCCCCGTACTGAGATTGCTTGTTGTCTTACATGGTACTTTCTCGTCCCAGTACTTCCACTTTCAGAGCTGCTGGTCTTGGGGGCGGGGGACCTCTTTGAACCCCCCCTCCCCGTCTTACACACCTGCTCAGCCGGGCTTCTCTCTTATCACCCCTTCACGTGGGCGATCTCTAGGATGCTGTCTGAGCCTGGATGGGATTCCCTAGGTGACCTCGTCTGCTGGCCTCCACTAACTCCCGTTAGGCCCGCGAGCTCCTCAGTATCCCCAAACGGATCTTGCGGGTACTGGCGGGTCATGTGATTTCCAGTGCGGGTGGAGGCGGTGGAGGCGCCCAGGAGCAGCCACTGGAGCCCCTGGAGGGGGCGGAGCTCGGGGGCGGTGGGGAGCCGGCGCCCCGCCCCGCCCGCCGCGCTGCACTTTCGGCGGGCTCCGCTGGGGGCAGCGTGGAGTTCTGTCCTACAGCCGCGCGCTGTCCGTTGTGGGCTTCTGGCCGGAACCTGGCGCCGGAAATCAGGAAGCGCCCGGCAGCGGGCGTGCGGCGGTCGGGATGGCGGGCCCTGGCTGGGGCCCCCCGCGGCTGGACGGTTTCATTCTCACCGAGCGCCTGGGCAGTGGCACGTACGCCACGGTGTACAAGGCCTACGCCAAGGTGGGTGCGGGGCGCCCCGGGGCTTCTGTGCGAGGCAGGAATCGGGGGCACGAGAACTTTTGAGGGCCTGGCCCCGGTGCCCGCCAGACCCTGAGCAAGCCCAGGCGGGTGCCGGGCCGGGAAACTAGAAAGGGTTAGAGAGGGTGTGAGAGCCGTTAGCGGCCCACGGCCTGCCCCGTCCCAGGCCGACCTTCCGTGGAGGAGGTGGGTGGTGACCGCCACCAATAGGTTTTCAAAACAAACACACATACACACACCCCTGTTGTGTGAAGAGACAGGTGGAGACCTCGATGGAGCCTCGGTGTCAGTGGCTGAAGAACAGGCTCAAAACAGGGAGGATACCTATGGTCTGGGAGGAGTATGGGGCAGGGTTCTAGAAGGCTGGACCCACTTAGGAAGCAGAGTGGGCAGTTTAGAACAGTGAATAACATGCTTAAACAGGGGCACTCTAGAATACAATGAAAGGGATTGTGGAGCAGAGAACACCAGGCTGGTGGGGAAGCCGGGATTCCAGAATCCGGGTGCCTCATTGGCCTGAGAAGGGGCAGCTGGGAAGCCTGGATGCTAGTGTGAGTGGGTAGGCCCTGTGAGGGGGAGAGGGGCAGAGGGAGCCAGAGCCCTTCTGGCCACACGTAGTCCCTGGTACCCTCAAGGCAGAGCCGTCAAATCTCCTTTCCCCACAGAAGGATACTCGTGAGGTGGTAGCCATAAAGTGCGTGGCCAAGAAGAGTCTGAACAAGGCATCTGTGGAAAACCTCCTGACAGAGATTGAGATCCTCAAGGGCATTCGACACCGCCACATCGTACAGCTGAAAGACTTCCAGGTGTGGGCCTGGGATGGGGCCACCCCTAAAGGGGGCTGGAGAAGAGACACTCTCCTCAAGCCTCCTCTCTGCCTTTAACCACAGTGGGACAGTGACAACATCTACCTCATCATGGAGTTCTGTGCAGGAGGTGACCTGTCTCGCTTCATCCATACCCGCAGGATTCTGCCTGAGAAGGTGGCTCGGGTCTTCATGCAGCAGCTGGGTAAAAGCCTCTGACCCCAGCCTGACACCCCTTCCCATGATCTCTGCCCTCTCACACTACCCCTGCCCCAGGCTTAGTGCTCTGACACTCTTAGCAGTTGTCTCCCAGCCCAGCTTGGATTTTTAGGGCCCATCCTTCCTATGTGCCCATCCCTGGCTTAAGGATGCTGTGAGAGAGACGGGGAGGAGCCTGATCTGTGGGGAGTGCAGGCTTCCACACGTGGAATGTAATGCAAAGACCTTATAGAACATACCAAAGACCCAAGTGCTTTGCTAAGGAAGAGAGCAAGGACCTAAAGGGCTGGGGCATCTAGGGAAGCTTCTAGGAGGATGGGAGACTTGTGAAGGGGTACAAGGGAGGAAGGAGGTCACTTGAGGTGGGGGTGGGGAAAATTCTTAGCAGAGGGGGAGCCTGGTGCTTGTATGTAAAGCATTTGGTAGACCAGCCAGGTCAGAACTGGGCTTGTGCAGACTTGAAGGGGCAGATATAAGGCTGGGGAGGTGAGAGGGTGTGGGAGATGGGCTTCTCTGACCTGTCTCTCTGCATGGATCCTACTCCCCAGCTAGTGCCCTGCAGTTCCTGCATGAGCGGAACATCTCTCACCTGGACCTGAAGCCACAGAACATTCTGCTGAGCTCCTTGGAGAAGCCCCACCTTAAGTTGGCAGGTATGAGTCTGGAACAAAAGGCATGGAGGTTTGGAGGGTGGCTCTCATGGAGCCCTCTACTGAGTCATCAAACAGTGACAGACTGGGGAGGTCCAGGGATGGGCCCCATCACCAAAAGGTAGGGCCTTTCTCAGGCTACCCAGGCTCGACTCCAGCAGTGTCATGGGCGGGCTCAGGGCTCAGTGTGTGACCAGAGTCAGGTTTCAGAGTGTGACCAGGGTTAGTACTTTATCTGTCACCAAGATTGGGGCTCAAAGTATGACTCAATCTGTGGTGGCAGTGTTGGAGAGTGTGAGGTGGGAAAGCAGTGGTTGTGGCCCCTGATAAAATTTGGAGGAGAACTGACTTGAAACTGGAGGCCAGAGAGGCACCTTAACCTGAAACTGCACTGGAGCCCAGGGTGAGGCTGTAAAGGCCAGGAGCAGAAGCAGCTGGAATCTGAGCCCTGCTGCCTGGCCTCTTGCCTGCAGACTTTGGCTTTGCACAGCACATGTCCCCCTGGGATGAGAAGCATGTGCTCCGTGGCTCTCCCCTCTACATGGCTCCCGAGATGGTGTGTCAGCGGCAGTACGATGCCCGTGTGGACCTCTGGTCCGTGGGGGTCATCCTGTATGGTGAGAGCGCTGTCCCCTGCCCCCACCTGGAGGCCTGCACTGCAAGGCCTCTCTGGGCCACTCCTGAAGCGTTTTAATGAGAACGCTGACTCTCCTGGTCTGGGGCTGCTCCCCAGGAGTGGGCCAGGCCAGGCTTGACCCTATCCCCTCCCAGCCTCCCCTCTGCCTCCCTTCCACAGAAGCCCTCTTCGGGCAGCCCCCCTTTGCCTCCAGGTCGTTCTCGGAGCTGGAAGAGAAGATCCGGAGCAACCGGGTTATTGAGGTAGGTCTAGCAGGGCCTCGGCACCTGCTGCGGGGCGGAGAGAGTCAGGGCCCTGAGGTAGGAGACCTCACTGCCACCTGCACAGACTGGGGTGTGGTCTCCAGGCCACCTTCATGGAGCTGGGGCACACTCTAGCCTGGAAGTCGGCTCCATTCAGTTCCAGGGACCCAGATCAGCCACAACAGGGAGCAAAGCCCGCTGCAGGCCCCCCATGGGGAGAAGGCCAAAGCAGACCTAGGCCCAGCCTTCCCTGAAACATATTCCAGAGAGGGGAAAAGGATCTGGAAACAGGGTTCCATGACAGCTACGGGTTCCAGTGAGGGCGTGGACAGGAGCCTGGGGGAGGAGGCTTGGCTCTCACTGGCTGCGACACTTTGACCCATCACTGTTCTTCCTGGTCTCACTTTCTCTATCTGTCAAATGTGTATCTCTGGGGCGTCCCAGGACAGGGTAGTCCTGACCGGCGCCTGGGGCTGGGGGCCGAGGTGCCGGAGCCCAGTGTGATCTGTACCTCCCCCACCCCCGCAGCTCCCCCTGCGTCCCGCCCTCTCCCAGGACTGCCGGGACCTGCTGCAGCGGCTTCTGGAGCGGGACCCCAGCCGCCGCATCTCCTTCCAGGACTTCTTTGCCCACCCTTGGGTGGACCTGGAGCACATGCCGAATGGGGAGAGCCTGGCACAAGCAGTGAGCAACCAGTGGAGATGGGTGGGCTGAGGGCAGGTTGGGGGTTTCATCTACCCCTTTCAGTGGTGACCAGGTGACTTGCCCAGCAGGAGGCAGAGGGTGGGCTCAGGGCATCGCCCCTTGTGGTGAGTATGGGGGGTGGGCATGACTTCTCACCTGTCTGTCCCCCAGACCGCCTTGGTGGTGCAGGCTGTGAAGAAGGACCAGGAGGGGGACGCCGCGGCCGCCTTATCTCTCTACTGCAAGGCTCTGGACTTCTTTGTGCCTGCCCTGCACTGTGAGTGCCAGGCCGGGTGCAGCAGGGGTGGGGTCAGCCGTAGCTGCAGTGGCTGGAGTCCAGAAGCAGCTCCCCTTCCAGAATTTTGTGGGAGACAAGGCAGAGGGTAAATCTGGAACTTAGTGCTTTGGGGGATTCCGGAGGGTTTGGTGTGGGGCAGTCGTCTCCTCGCTCTAGACTCGTATAAACCCACACTTTCTGCAGATGAAGTGGACACCCAGCGGAAGGAGGCAATTAAGGCAAAGGTGAATGAGAGTCCCCTGAGGAAATGGGTGAGGGATCCCAGGGCCTCTGGGGATTGGCTCTTAGAGGAACCTCTCTCCCTGGGAAGGGGGTCAGGCCAGCCTCAGTTGACCTCTGACGTTACAGTTTGGGGCGGTCCCTGAGGGAGAACCTGGAGGTGGGTGCTGGCGAGGCAGGCAAGGTGAGAGAGCCCTTCCTCGGCCCCTTGCCCTCCTGCAGGTGGGACAGTACGTGTCCCGGGCTGAGGAGCTCAAGGCCATCGTCTCCTCCTCCAATCGGGCCCTGTTGCGGCAGGGGACCTCTGCCCGAGACCTGCTCAGAGGTAGGCCCCAATCCTGGCTGACCATCAGTTCCCAGCAACTTCCCTCCAGCCTGAGGGGGAGGCAGGTTGGGGTCAGCATCCTGAGATGAGAAAGCAGGCTGCTCCCCTCACCCTGAGCCTTTGCGCCTCGTCCCAGAGATGGCCCGGGACAAGCCGCGCCTCCTAGCTGCCCTGGAAGTGGCTTCAGCTGCCATGGCTAAGGTTTGTAGCCAGGGGGAGGGGTCTGGGCAGGGCAGGGAGGAATCCAAGTCATGCCCCTAAATGACCTGGTGTCCCTGTGGCTGCAGGAGGACGAGGCTGGCGGGGAGCAGGATGCTCTGGCCCTGTACCAGCACGGCCTGGGGGAGCTGCTTCTACTGCTGGCAGGTGAGGCCCCATCACCGTACTCCCCTAAGCCTCTGGCTGCCCTGCCCTCACCACGTGCCCTCCCTCTCTCTGCAGCGGAGCCCCCAGGCCGGAGGCGGGAGCTGCTTCACACTGAGGTGCCCACTGGGGTCGGGAGGCTTGGGGGGCTTCCTCTTCCCTGTTTGCCCCTCTCCCATTTGTGGGGACCTCCTTGGGTTCCCTCAGGGTGCTCCAAGTCTGGGAGTTAGACCACACAGACTTGCTAAGTTGGTGGCCCCTCGCACTCTGTCAGGGCTTGGGTGCTCAGGTCAGGGCAAGGGGACAGGCAGGATCTGGGAACTCAGCAGCAATCGGGAGGCTTCCTGGAGGAAGGAGCAGATAAGGACTCAGCGGCAAGTTGTTCTAATGAGGCAGAGGGTTCTGGAGAGCATCGGGAGTGAGGAGGAGCTCAGTTTGGAGGCCTCTCCTCGCCCCACGTCCATGGGCATGTCTTCCCTTGGCAGGTTCAGAATCTCATGGCTCGAGCTGAATACCTGAAGGAGCAGGTCAAGGTGGGCACATGGGGGCCCACACTGGGATGAAGCTGTATGTGTTCTGTTCCTCTCTGCCTGTGGCTGTCTGTCCCCTGCTCCCCGCTGTGTATGTCTTCCTCTCGTCTCTGTCTGAAGGCCTCTCCATCACTGTCTCTGCCCTTTATGTTCCGCAGATGAGGGAGTCTCATTGGGAAGCTGAGGCCCTGGATAAAGAGGGGCTGTCGGAGTCTGTTCGTAGCTGTGAGTCCTGCCCTGGGGTCTGACCCTCCCCGCAAGGAGGGGTGAGAGCTGGGGCAGCCCTGGATTCTGCCTCTTTTGCCAGAGACCTGAGACCGACGCTTCCCACTTTCCCCTCCACAGCTTGTACTCTGCAGTGACGCTGCAGGATGATTGGACAGGTCACTGGGAATTGGGGACACTCTCACCCCAGCTGACCCTCAGAATTCTGTGGCCCTCTGCCACCCTGCGGAGCAGGCTTCCTGGATGGGCAACTCTGGGACACCCCACATCCCAGCATCCCCAGCACCACTTGAAAGACTCTTAACCCCCTACCCACTGTGTGTACTGGGAGCACCGGGGTGGGGAGGACTCTGGGAGAAGAGTGTTTCTTTCACGTGACTTCTGTTATTTGGTGGTTGCTGAGCCCTGAGCCTGTTGATTTCTGGTTTTGCTCTGAGACGATCAGGGAGCCCTCTGCAGGGCACTTGTTCTCTTTCCCCTCCTTGCCAGGAGGCAGCTGTGCCCACCCCTTTCCTTCCTGGGAGCCTTTATTGCAACTTACCTCCCTCCTTGCAGTGGAGCAGGGCACTCCAAGACCCCTCAGGGAGCACCCATCCCACCATATGCACTCAGCCCCACAGAACTCACCAGTCTTCCTGGGAGCTGACCCCTGCCCACCCTCTCAATATTTTAAGATAATCCTTCATGCATGAAAATAATATCTTTTGTAGAGGTGAGGCAAATTTGAGAAATCCCATGCCTTGTTCTTGCCCTGGCCTGGGGGGTACAAGGGGAGGGGTCCTCAGTCATTCCTCCCACCTTCATCCCTCTGTGGGGAATGCCCCTACTGGCCTCGGAGCTGGTCCTGGCCTGGGATGGGGAGGCATGGGGGCTGCCTGGCCTTTCAGGCTCCAGGGGACCCAGTGATCCAGGAGACCTGATTCTAGGTCTGACACTGCTGCTACTCCAATGTGTGACCCCAGGCAAGCTCCTTCCCCTTTCTGGGCCTGGGTCTCCCCATCTCTCCAATGGGACTGCTACTATCTCTTCAACCCCCTACATGGGCTTTCAGGAGAACAAAGTGACTTTAATCTGGAAAGAATATATACACCTAGAGTTATTTAGGGGTTTCTTTTCTAAAAAGTCAGAGAGGGTGTTAGTGATTTCTAACCCTTCTGCCCTGAAATGCCTCCTTGGGGCAGGAGTTGTCTGCCTTCCCTATAGGAGGCTGGGTGTAAAGAATGTAATTCATTGTTTTTCTATTAAATTATTTTCTAAACTTGTTCTTCTCTTCTTGACCTGGGAAAAGCTGGAGGTAGCCCCTGTTCACAGGCTGGGACTAGAGGAGCCCCAGGAAAAGCTGGGTGACATGAGGGAGGGCTGGGGAGGCCCCAGGGTGGGCGAGTGAGAGCCACATCTGCCTCCTGCCCTTAGCCCCTGGGAGATCTGGGAGAGTCAGGTGGACCAGCCACCAGTCCTCCCACCACCCAGGAGACCAGCACAGGCCTGGGAGCCCAGGCAAGGCCCTTCCTCTCTGCACGTGGAGGAGGGCTCAATGGCAAGCGTGCAGTCCTGTTACCCTCTGTGCTCTGCACTGCACACTCCCTCACCCCAGTCGCTACCCGCTCTTACCCTGGGCCAGTGAGTGGGCAGTGAGCTAGATCGGGGAAAGGGCATCCTCTAGGGTGTCCTGTGTTCATGCTCAGCTCCCCAGACCCCCCAAGTTGGGGTGGTTTCCAGCAGCCCTCACCCCAGCCACTGATGGGGTCTTGGCCTGAATGGCACTCAGGAGCATCTTTGGGGACTTAGGGGAAGGGGAGCTCACCCCCTGGACAGCCACCAAGGCTGCTCAGCCTTCCGTGCAGACCTTAAAGGGCTGCTGTACAGGGAAGGAAACGTTAGGAGGGACCTAATGTCCCTGAAGCCTGGCTGTTGGGAGGCAGTGTAGAGCAGTGGCCCAGAGGGCAGGAGGCATAGCTAAAATTCTGGCCTTGCCATTTGGCCCTGAAGCTTGGGACCCACTGATTAGCCTGTTTCTCAGTAAAATGACGATGAAGATAAATGCCCCGTGGGAATGTTAAGGATTAAATGAGTCACCATACATGAGCCTGGCACACAGAATTCAATAAATGTTATTTTCAGATGGGGAACGGGCTGGACGAAAAAGCCTCAGTGAGTAAAATGAGGGGAAGGAAGGAGGAGAATGAATGGACCCAGCTGGGTGGGTGAGTGGAGAAGAATGGGTGGGAGGGAGAGTGGGAGTGAGGAGGACAGGGTTTGTGAAAGACTAATTGAATAGAAGGATGATGGGATGAAAGGTTGGCCCCTCAGACCCCAGTTGTTTGTGATGTCTGCATTGGCTGTCTGAGAACAGGGGCCTGGTATTATGATACATGTGGATGTGGAGAGGAGTGGGCCCCCATGGGGGCACTGGGTACAGGAAAGGCCTGGGAGGCTGAGGCAGGTGGAGGAGGCCCTGGGGAAGGGCCCTTCCTGGGCAAGACATTTAGATGTGTCTAAGCCACCTGCCAAGGAGGGAGGCAGCCCAGCCAGAGGAGGTGGGGCTCCCTAGGGCTTTCTTTGAATGACAGAGGCCTATGGGAAATATGCTAATCTGCTTTTTTAATAATATGGTTTTTCTCCTAGGAGTGAGAGTTGTTTCTGTCTCTCACCTTTAAAACCTTGAAAGTGCCCAAGTAATGTTTGTGATGTATCTATGGTTCTTGACTACCAGTTAGAACTAGGTCTGTAAAAAAAAAAAAAAAAAAAAGTGCCCAAGGCAGGGCAGGCCTCCTCCACCCCCCTGCTGCCCACCACCCCCTCCAGCATCTGGGCGCTTACTCTGCCCTGTTCTCCTACCTCCACTAAGTCCCCCAAGCCCAGCCAGCGTTGGGCCCTTCTCCCAAAGGACCAACCCTGGGAGAAGAGCAGGGGAAGGAAGCGGGAGGCGGGGGAGGCCAGCAGAGCCTGGGGACCCCTCAGCCTGTCCTCCATGCCCATCTCTGCCTGAGCCCCAGAGCCAGCTCCTGCCCCAGAGCCTCCACTACCCACCCCCCACCCCGATTCCAGGGACGTGCAGACAGGTCAGAGCTGCTCAGGGTTCTCAGGCTGTGAGGAAGGAACCTGCCGCTCCCTAACCCCAGGCCCCAGCCAGCCCACTGTGTGAGGGTTCAGTGAGTGCTCACCCCCCAGCCTCCCCATGGCCCACATTCCTGCCTCTTTTGCTCTTGGTCCTGAAAACCACTGAGGGGAAAGGGGTCTGTCCAATCCCATTAGGCAGAAGGCCCCGGAGGGTGGAGTGCTGACGTGAGCCTTGCTGCTGACGCTGCCAAGGAGGCCCATGCCCGCCCCCCACACACAGCCTGGGGCCGGGACTTGGTCTCCTCCAGCTCCAGGAAGATCAGGAGGGGTTTTTGTCCAGTGACTACCCCGGGGGGCAGCCTAGGAGCAGCTCAGAGGCCCAGACCCCTTCCCCTGGGATGCTCAAGAGAGAAGGCCCAGCGTGACAGCCTGAGCAGCAGTGCCCAGCTCCTGGGCCTGCGTCCTTCCCTGCCTCCACCCTCCTAACTCCTCGTCCTCTCTCCTCCACCTGTCTCTCCCCACATTACCTATTGCACAGGTTTTATGTTCCTTGTTCTTATTTTACAAAGGAGGCCTAACAGAAGCTTTGCCCTTGAAACCAAACCCTCAGCTCTTCCACCTGTAAACCTTGGCTGGCTTCTCCACAGGCTGGTGTCAAGTGGGGGCACCAGGGTCAGCCTGTAGCACCTTGTTCCTCTCAGGCCCCTGGGATGGCCTGCTTGTGGACCCTCCTGGTTGGTCTCCTGGATACCCCCACCCCCCCACACACACACACACCAGTGAGCAGGATGAGAGGATGAGATTTGGACTCTTCACTTTTTTTAAAGAACGGGTTACCATTTATTGATACGGTCCATCATGTGCCAAGGGCTTTACGAATGGTCACCTTTGGAAACGTATTATTATTGGGTGGGGTGGGGCTCT
This sequence comes from Lagenorhynchus albirostris, assembly GCF_949774975.1. Lineage (NCBI taxonomy): Eukaryota > Metazoa > Chordata > Mammalia > Artiodactyla > Delphinidae > Lagenorhynchus > Lagenorhynchus albirostris. Next base: position 132,063,563 of record NC_083095.1, on the reverse strand, counting down.
TAATTTCACAGGGGGGAAAACAGGTTCAGAGAAGGAAAGGGACCTGCTCAAAGTCACACAGCAGTGCCTGGGCTGGAACACAGTTGCCCTGCCTTCTTTTTGTTACACCTTCCATTTCCAAGGTGTGGAGGGGGATATAGGCACAGGTGCCAGAGACAGCTGTGGTTGAGCCTCAGCCCCTCCTACAGTCTCAGGTAGTGACCCAGCCTTCCTGAGGTGCCGCCCACCCAGATGGCTGCCACAGCCTCCTCAAAGCCCAGAGTTATTTCATCGGGCCACAGGCTGAACCTGGTGCTCAGTCAGTGCGGGGACCCCGCCCCAGCCCAGGGCCCTGAGAGGGCAGAGCTTGAATATGCTATAGGAGCTGGCACTCCTGTGAAGCTGTGGGTGGGAGGGAGAGGACACCCCTCCAAGGGCAGGGTTAGGGGCCTGTGAAGCCCAAGACTCCTGGAGGTCAGTAAGAAGTGGGAGAATAGGCAGGTCATCTGGAATTTTTATTTTTCACTGAGCTGAGAGAGGAAATCCAGCTATGGAATCCAGAGAGAGTTCTACAGGAACAGAACAGAAATTGGCTGGGCCCTGGGCCCAGAGAAGGCCCGGAGCCACCTGGGCTGCTGTTCAGTGCCAGCTTCATCCTTGGCACAAGGCCCCTCACAGCATCACTCAGCTTCCGAGAGCCAGCGCCCACGGTGGCAGCCGCTTAAGGCGGTGGCTGCAGCTGCTGCCCTACCCAACGAGGGCTGTGGGGTTGGCTCTCAGGGGCCGGGGAGGCCAAGCTAGAAAGCCTTGGAAATCACCCAGTCCACTCCCATGTTACAGATGATGAAATAAGGCCCAGAAAGGGCACTGGGTTTTAAGGAGAATAAATGTGGAGACTTGAACTCAGGCCTCCTGACTGCTGAGGGTGTCTGCCTCAAGCCCCTCTCTAAGCGCATCTGAATGTCGGTGTCTAGAGGAGCTAGGCACCCAGGGGAGCTGGCCTGTGTTTGTGTTTGCGTGGGCCAGGATGCATCTGCGGCATACCCCTCTGCACATGCAGGGTCTCTGTGTCCCTCTGTGTGTCCCTCTATGTGTGCTTCTATGTTCAGGAACTTGGGGCCATGGCCAGAGAGGGTCGGGCCTATTCTTACAATCTTGGGAGGCCTTCCCAGGCTGAGTAGGGAGGGTGGGTCCTGAGGGGTAGGGTGAGGAATGGAGACTTGGGTCCCATGGGAGAGGGAGAAAGCAGAAGGCAGATTGGAGCCATGGATGAGAAGGGTCCTGGGGCTGGCCTGGGGCAGGGAAACAAAGCCGAGATGGGCTATGGGTCCCTGGAATTTGAGGCATGCTGTTAGCACTTACGTGGGGCCAGCCCTCTGGTCACCCCCGTGGGCAACCCCAGAGGAAGTAGTCACATGATGCGGCACTTCTCAGCTGATTGCTTGAGGCCCCCCAGTGTGGTCTGGGCCTTGTCCTTAAGTGAGCCAAGGTCCAAGCCAGGGAGACTGGGCAGCTGCCCAAGGACCGAGGCCCTTTCCTCCTCCTCCACTGTGTCCTCCTCAATCATCTTGGCCAGCTCCCGGGGCAGCTCCACGTCTCCACCTGCCATCTGGATCTGGCTCTCATCTGTCTCATTCTGAAGGGAAGAGGAAAAGGGGTGGGGTGGGGTTGGAGCTCTGTGAGAACCCAGAGTTGAGTGGCAGGGAGGAGGCCTGGGCTGGGTTCCAGGCCCCAAGATTCTGGAGCTCCATGTTCCAGTGAGCTCAGTCCCCCTCCCCCATCCCAGGATCAAGCTTTTGACGCTGGGATATGGAGACCTTGCACTTTTACACCACCTCACTTCACTCTGAGATGCTGAAGGTAAGACACTAGCATAGTGAGTAATGACAACATGAAAATCCTTCAGAGACAGACTGAGTCAGCTAAGTCGTCTGTTGACTATCATTAACTACACTGAAGGATGTTACCAATCACAGTGAGGGGTTCCATTCACCAAACACCTATCCTGTGGCTGACACTGAGCTGAGTGCTTTTAATTCTCACAACAACCCCGTGAGGTAGGTATTGTTTTTCCCATTTTACAAAAAAGGAAATTGAGGCTCAGATAACTTAAGTAACTTGCCCAAGGTCACACCACTAGGAAGTGAGGGAGCTAGATTTAAACCTATGTCCCTGATTCCAACATCTGTGCTCTCCTTACACAGCACCTGCCTACTGATTGTCATTGCACTTCCCTGTCCCTTTGGGGGCCCTGGGGCTTTCCACTTTATGTCCTACTGAGTTACAGCCAAGTCTGCTCTCTCCTACTGGACTCAGTGTTCCCCGATGGCAGAGTTGTGTCTCTTATACGCTTAGTGCGAGCATTGGAGGAATGACTCCATTCCTAGCTGAGTTTAACTCTCCCTTTGAGAGATTTTCAAAAGACTAGTGTGCTCTGGGGAGTCAGAGGCAGCCACGGGCTCAGTGAACATTTGTTGAGTGAGTGAATGTGACATTCACATATCTGATCTTCCAATTCAAGTGGAAGATCAAGGTCAGGTGTACCGCAGCCTGTGCTTCTGTATCTCTTCAGAGTCTAGCACAATTCTGGGCACGGGGAGTGGCTTGTGCCTCAGTTCCCTCCTTAGGCAACAGGAGTAGAACACTTACATGGTCCTCTGATGCTGCAGTACCTAGGGGAGACATCCTCCTGGCTGCTTGGCCAACCAAAGGGGTTCCTTTGCTCTCTGCAGACAGACTTCATACTCTGGAAGGCAGCAAGGGGTCCGGGAGCAAGTGCAGGCTCAGCGTGCAGAGGCTTGATCTCTGATCCCGGTTCCATCACTCGCTGGCTGTATGGCCTTAGCCAAGTCCCTTAATTTCTCTGAGCCTCAGTTTCCTTATTTGTAGGTGTGGGTAGTAGCTACCTGGCAGAGTCACTGAGGGGTTAGGTAAGAGTGTGAAGGTCAAGTGCCTGGCCCACAGAAGGTGCTGCCTTCTTTCCACCCACCTCCCTCCCTGGGTGTTCAGAAGCCCCAAGAGATTTCACCTGTGGTAAAATCTACTGCCTTCCAACTCTCCATCTGCCTAGGCCTGACTCTGGGTTGGGTGAGTGGGGGTTGGAGGAGAGAAGGGGCCTGGAATGGCTCCAGAAACACAAACCTATCAGTCCCCCGAGGACTGGACTACCCCTCAGCGCCAAGCCCTGGCTTGGCGGGCTCCAGTTAACAGTGAATGAATGAACGAGTGAGAGAACCCATGATTTAATCAAACACTCCCTGAGAGCTGCGGCGCCGGGAGCGGGGCAAAGGAGTTCGGGGCCCAGAGCTCAGGGGTCCCGGTGGTGCCTTACAGCCCGGGCTCCTAAGCTTACCTTGGGCAGCCGGTATTTGTCTCGGAAGTGGCTCCGCAGCGTGGCCCGCTCTGCCTTCCTCTGAGTGAACTGCGCGTCCCGCTCCATCCTGTGGGGGCACCGGGGGCGGAATCACTGCCCGGGCTGTGAAAATGGGCGGGGTCTGCGAGGAAGGGGCGGGAAGGGTCTCTGGGTCCTGGCGGCAGTTTGCATCCCTCCTGCCCGAGGGCCTGTATTTTGGGTGCTCGGTGCTCTGACCAGCCGGGATTAGTCTTTACTGCCTCTCCCAGCTATCACAGAGCCCTTTATCGCCTCCGTACCCGTCGCTGGACGGGAGCTATCGGGGCGGGGGTGTCTGTCTGTCTCTGCGGACCCTAACATATGTCCCTCGCGGTCTCCGACTCGGTCTTTTCCTTTCCTGACAGGTTGTGTCGTGTGGGGCGAAGTATTCAGGACAGACATGGGTTCGCGTCCTGAATCCACTACCACTTTGTCTTTGAGTAAGTCACTTACCTTCCTCTTTTGTAAAATGGGGATAAGACTTTGCAACTCACAAAACTGTTATCACGATTAAGTGAAATAATAGCTAACATTTAATGACTTGCCATGTTCCAGGCGCTCCGCTAAGCAGTTTATGTGCATTAAGTAATTTAACCCTCATAAATACATAAGGCACGTTTTATTACCATTGCCATTTTACAGAAGAAGAAACCGAGGCACAGAAAGGTTAAGTAACTTGCCTAGGGTCACCCAGATAAAAAGAAACGAAGCCAGGATCTGACCCAAACAGCTTAGCTGTGGAGTTCAGCCCCTAACGCCACCCCAGCTCCCTCTCTATCCCAGCGTCGTCCTCACACAAGTAGCCTCAATTATCTATGAGTGCCCCCATCTCAGGATCTGTCTCCATGACTGATTCCGCCTCAGCTGCACCGCTTTTCTCAGAGCCTCAGGCTCAGAGGAGCTCCAGCTGGAAGACACAGACGGCTGGGACCAGATCGGATTAAGGGATTACTTGTTTCGTCAGAAACAAGTAATGCACGTGCCCTCACCTTGTCCCAGGCCCCTATCTCCCCGTCCCCCACTCCTTCTGGGCCCGAGTGTGGAGCGGGGTTCTGGGTTTGAGATGGGATGGCTCTGGGGGCAGCCTAGAGGGCGCATCCCAGCCTCTCACCTCGTCTAGAAAAATAGGGGAGGGGCTCGGGGTCTGAGACTGCCCTAAGGGTGGGCCGCGCGGCCCTTGGGGGGTGGGGAGGGCTGCTGGAGCCCGGAAGGGATCCCACTCACTTCTCTTCCACCAGTTGCTTCTGGTACTCCTCATACTCCTCTCGGCTCATGCCCTGCGCTTCGGCGGCCGACTTGTCCCCGTCCCCCTTGTCCTCGCCGCCCCCCAGGCTCCCAGTAAGGTTCTTCAGCTGGCCGCCCACCATGGTCTTCACCATGAACGCCATGGTCTTCGCTGGCCCGGGCACCGGGCGCCGGGTACCACGCGGCGGGCACCCAAGCACGTCCGCGCCTACTTCAGCACTAGGGCTTACGGACAGCTCCTGCCTGCGGCAGGAGCCCCACGCTCTGCACCGCCCACCGCCCGCCCCTGTCCGGGCCCGCCTCCACCTCCCCAAACCCCTCCTCACAGGGGGCGGGGGGCATGCACGGGGCTGAGGAGGCGGGACCACGTGCTCGCTCCTCACACCCGCCTCCCCCACGTGCCTCCTTCAATGCCAAGCTCCTCTGGGCACTGCTGCCAACGGATTGGGGCCGGCCGCGAGGGGTTCGGGGAGGGGGTCGCTCCCCAGGGGAACGAGCTGTGCTGTTATACGCCCAGTACACAGCTCCCTATTCTCCCGCCCACTTCCTCCTCCCCGGGTAGCCAGGATTTCAGCTGGGAATGCGAGTAGCCGTGGTCCCTCCCAAACCTTCTTTCCAACCCACTGCCCCAGCAGCTGCCCAGACAGCTTGACACTGGGAAAGGGAGGGAGATCAGAGAGCAGGGAATACCAATTATGGCTCCATGGGTTGCCTCTCAGAGTTCTGGGTCACACGCCTGCCCTGCTGACCCCTGGAGCTACAGGGAGCATCGAGATAGAGTTGTTCGTGGTGATGCTGCCTGGGCTGGACCGGGAGGCACCACTCCTTGTTCTGGCTGAATTTGGGAACAGAATTATACACAGCTGTGACTCCATCTCCCACCATAGCCCAGGGTTCAAGGCCTGTGGGGTAACTGGTCTTTTGTCAGTCAAGCCAGTCCTTGGCCTCCTTGCCTGCTTGGAGCCCACTCTCAGCTACCATCTAGAAGAGGTTGCCTTCAGAGAGATTAAGGTGAAGCTGGAAGGTAAATGACCATATCAAAGCTTGAGGAGAGGGAAATCACCTTTAATAAGGTTGGAGCTCCCCAGAAGCTAAGGTGTGGGTAAGAGCTGGGTACCCAGAGGCAGAGGACACTGGCCAAGCTCTCCACCTCCCAGACGTAGAGTGACTTCCTAATGATGAGAAGTGGACATTTCTTCAGGGCGTTGAGGTAGGTCACCCATGTATGCTGGGGGAGAGGGGCTGCCTCCTCAGAGCCCCCAGCGTCCTAGGGACTTGTGGTGCAGGACTCAAAAGAAGGCTGCCTGTGGACAAATAGTCCTGAAGGTTCTTGTCCAGCCCCTGCTTGCTGCCAGGGAGAGAAGAAGTTTACTTGGGCTTCTCCCTTCTGGGCTCTCGAGACCAAGCTCCTTATATTTACTACACCCACCTCCCTGCACTCACTGCACCATAGCACCCCCTGCTCTGGGGCCTTCTGTGGCTCCCTTGGCCTGCTCCATCAGTACCACACTTTCCTCCTGGCATTCAAGGTCTGTCCAGGTGGTTCCAGCCTTATGGCCACCATTGCACTCATATATAACACGTAAGCCTGTCATCATTTCCACCTCATACCTTTGCTGTTCTCCACATCTGCCGGCCATCCCCTCTCCCACTGTGCTTTTAAAACAGCACACTTCACTCCTCCTCCAGGACCACCCCAGCACGCACTGATTCTTCTTGTCTTGAAATACCACCAACAAGGACTGTCCCGTTTCTAAGCTCCTTAGCACACCTTACATCTCTAAGTGTTTCATTCATTTACGAACACTCATTAAGCAGAAACGGTGACCTCCCCCCAACCTTTTAAATTCTCTTTGCCCAGTTTCACAAACTGGTCCCACCCTTTGCTCTACAGTATTGAACTTGCCACTTTTTCTCCAAAAGATATATTTTTTCATGCTTCCATGCCTTTTCTCATGCTTTTTCCTCTATATCAATGCCTTTACTTATCTTGTCAGGCTGGAAATCTCCTAGTGGCCTTGAGGACCCATATCAAATGTCCCTTCCAGGTGATTCCCTGATCTCCCCAAGCTGGCTCAAGTACTTTTTCCTGCACTCTTATAGCCCCTGAGCTTCCTGCCATCATGGCATTGACCACAAAGGACATGACTGTCAGTTACTTGTCAGTTTCTCACATTAGAGAGTGAGTTCTGTGAGGGTAGGACCTAGACGGGACCGGGAGATGAGCAGTCAGTCAGTAGTCTCTATTGAAAAAAATGGGTCCTAACTTGGGCGCTGCTTCTTGCCAGCTGGGGGACCATGCAGGTCCCCTGCTGGGCCTCAGTATCCCCTCTCTCAAATTGAATAGAGAAGTCCTATGTGGGAAGTCCTGCCATGGGAAGGCCCACCTGAAGTGTACATAGCAGAAGAAGCCTGCAGTCTGGATGAGGAGGAAGAACAGGAAGATTCCAGGCTGCAGACACGAGGAAACCCCTGGGGGCCGACCAGGTGGGCAGGAGTCCTTGGCTGCCGCTTTCTGAAAGGAGATGTTCTAAGATCCTGGATCAGCTTCTTACCCAGAAGGAGGGAGGGGACCTAGAATCTGGGCCACTGTTGGCTTTGTTTCCCTCTCCCAGTGTTGGGGTACCCTGACTCTCATCCAGGGAACTTGGAGAGAGGGCAGAGTACAAAGCTCTGATCCCATGGCTCCATCTGTGGGAACAGCTGGGAGGGCCTGGGGCCTGGGATCTCCAGGGGGCCGAAGTCTCTAGAGATAAACAAGAGAGAGAAGTAGAGAGCAAAAGACAGAGTGATGGAGAGGGCAAGGAAAAGAGCAAGATGGGGCGGGGCACAAGGAAGAGTGGACTTCACCACGAAGCTTTGAATGATCTTGGGCACAGCCCATACCCATTTATCTTCTGGTCATTGTGGAAGCTGGGCCAAGTGGTCTCCAGGGCCCTGCTGGTACTGAGTCTGTGGGACTCTCCAGAGAGCAGAGAAGGCAGAGAGAAGATGATATCTGTGGGCCTGCATGCCTGTGTGCATGCACACACAGACACAGACACAGGTGTGCCTGACAGGAGTCCCAGGAGGGGAAGGCAAAGGCAGGAGGGGCCTGGGGCTGCAGAAGTGCTGGAAGAAGGGGGCTGAGCCCCACGGCCCCCCCTTCCTTGCCCCTCACCACTGGACCCCGCAGGTCCTTCTGCAGAAGGCTCAGGATCTGGGCCAGCTCTAAGAAATGATGCTTGGTGCCCACAGGCAGATAGAAGACCTGGGCTCTTGAGGCCATGTGAGCAGCTGCATCCCTGGTGCAGGGTGGAAACCAAGGGAAAGAGCTCATTATCCCCTCTGATTGCGCCCAAACTGCCTAACCATTTCTCATAATCCCCAAAGGCAGCACCTGGGTGAGAAACAGACGCCATCCATATGGCTCCTTTTGGGGACTGGTCTTTTTAACCCCAGAGCTTCTCCTCAAGACAGCTTTAGCTCAGAGAAGCATCTCCCTAAAGCTGTCTGTCTCCACCCCAGGCTCCCTGGGCTCTGCCTTCAGTCTCTGGCCCCCAGGGATTTAGATCCTCTTCCTCATTCCATCTTCCCTCCCCCAGGCATCTAGATGTAGGGAGGAGGGCTGGGGTTGGGGTGCAGCCACAGCATACAACCTGAAGCCATCCTCCTCCCATGGCATCAAGGTGACCCCCTGCCCCCAGGGCTCTATGGGTAACTCCAGAGGCCTGGCCTAGAGAGGGCTGCTGGGAGGCCGGAGGAGGGTAAAATGAAGTCATGGACTGCCCACCCCCCAGCTGGGCCTGATTTTGGTTGTGCTCCCTCCAAGAACCCCATCAAAATGTTCCCTGCTGGGACTTCCCTGGCAGTCCAGCGGTTAAGACTCCGTGCTGCCAGTGCAAGGGGCGCGGGTTTGATCCCGCATGCCGCGTGGAGCGGCCAAAAAAAAAAGTCCCCTCCTTCCAGAAGCTATCACTGAAGGAAGGCTCAAATTTACTAACCCTCCTGGGGTGAGAATGTCTCAGGGAGTTGTGCTTAAACTAGGAGTTTCAAAATTTTCACTTGATTCAGTTAATTTCAGGTCAGTTCAACAAACCTAACTCAGCCCCTAGCCCCTCGCTATGCTGCAGACTTTGTGCTGGGTGCTCGGGAAATGATGAAAGGAATAAAGGATTAATGGGGGGGGGTGGTCTTCAGGCAGAGAAGCCAAGTTGGTGGATGGAGACTTCTCCTTCCTCTCCCCCAGGATCCTCATCTCCCTGTGCCCTTACCTCATGTCTTGCAGGTCTTGGAGCAGAGTCCGCTGTCCACGGAGTAGGGCACTGACCTTAGCTGAGTCCTGCAGGAGTGCCAGCCTCTTCTCTAGGGCCCAGGGCACAGCCCCTCTCTTCTCAGAGTTCACCTTCCCCCGGGATTTGCAGCCCTCTTCCTTCTAGAGGCCTTACCCCATTACCTGGGCCCTCCTCATTTGGGATACCTTAGGTTTATCTAACCCTCTCCACCTGGGCTTCTGACTCCCGCCTCCTCTCAAAGCCTCTCCTTGAGGATGGTGGTTTCCCCCTTGACAGTGGCCAATTGGGAGCTTTCTCAAAGTCCCTCCCCTTTCCAGTAGTGGTTCTGCCCCGAAAGGAGGCCAGTCCTCTCCTCCCCACTTCCCCCAGGGCACAGTCAACTCCCGGTGCTTGGGTCGTTGGCCACCTCTCTCAGGGGTGGGTAGAACCTGGCAGGGGGAGTCCTGGGCCTGGCCTTGGAGTGTGGCCTCCCTCCCCTCTGCCCCACTCCAGCAGCCCAGCCTCAGCTGCTCTGTCCTGAGGACATGATTCAAAGCTCACAGGAGCCGCTGGCCTCTTCTGCCCAGCGTCTAACATCTTGACTGAGCTCAGCTCTCAGGCCCCAGGCTGGGTCTGCCATGGGACATGACTCCCCAGGGGAGAAGCCAGGATGGCAGTGGAGGGGAAATGAGGATTCTGAGCATTAAGCAAGCGTATGTGAATCAAATCACACGTGGAGCTACATGCAAATAAACACCCGGTCTATTTCTGTCCCTTGTCTGAAGACCCACATCTAAATACGTGGCAACTCGTTTCCCCAGCCCCAGCCGTGGGGCTCTGTGAGCCTTTGCTTGTGCAGAGCCGCCCTCCTGCCCCCATTCCCCTGCCTGGCAGGTCCACCCCATCGTGCGACCTGCAGCATTTCACCCCTGCCCTCCGTTCCCTCCAGACCCTGGGGGAAACTAGTTCCCAAGTACGGTGGTTGCTCCTCTTTCTGGACAGAGGGAGTGCACCGGTGCCATCAGACCCAGTGCCCGTGGGGCTCGGCTTCTCCAGGCCTGCAGGCAGCCCCTTGGATGCCTGAGGGGCCACTCACCCAGGCTTCCTCCAGCCTGGCTTGGCCTGGGGACACCAGCTGCTTCTTCCGTTGCCTCTCAGCCTGTGCCAAGTGCTTGGAGAGACCCTGGAGAGCCTGCAGAACCTGGCTGTGTCTGTGCAGTGTCTCCTCCAGGGCAAAGCTTCTTCCCCCTGGGGATAGGGGCAGAGCTGGGACAGGCAGCCGGCAGCTGGGGTGGGGCAACAGATCCTATCTTTCGAAGGCTTCTTGGAGGGCCAGAAAGGTGTGGCTTCTGCCTCCAAGACTCTCCCCTGGAAAGAGGTGTTTGGGTGGTGGGGCAGGGACAGGACACATCACCTGGGCCCCAGAGCCTGCTTACATATGGCCTCCTCAGGCCTCCGTGTCCCCACTGGTTAAAGGACTCCTGGTTCGAAGGGAAGAGGATCCTGTGACCCTCAATCGAGCCCTTGCCCCACCTGCCCGTTCCCTGGGTCCCTACCCTCTTCCTGGACTTCACAGTTCGGCTTTGGAATCATGTCCTCCTTGGTGCCCAGGGCCAGCCTTGCCCGCAGCCCTTCCAGCTGCCTTGCCAGGCAGAGCTGCTCTGTCTCCAGGAAGGGCTGCGGGGGAGGCTGGAGGAAGAAGATGAAAACTTAGGCCCCAAACCCATGGGAGATCTGGGGGCCGGGGAGTCTCCTCACAGGGCCTCCCACAAGCCCAGTCCCCCTCCCTGACCAAACATTCACCCCAGGATGGGAAGACACCCCCACCCCGCTGGTTCTCTTTCCCATACAGCTGGTTCTCCTTCTGCCACCAGGCCCAGAACTTTCCAGCCCTCCCAGCCCCACTGCCCTGCCGACCCTCACACCCTTCTCTCCTGCTGCAGCCCAGACCCCAGCAGCTCTCTCAGGCCTCAGGCCTTGGTCCATGCCACTCCCTGTGTTCTTCCAAGCTCATCTTTGCCATGCGGTCTTCCCGGCTCTCCTGGCTGGTTAGGACCCCGCTGTGCTCCCATAGCTCCTAGTCAGGCTGGGAGGTCCTTGAGGACAGACAGGGCCTGGCTCTGGGTCACCTCTGGTCCCCAGCACCGCCTAGCACAAGACTTGGCCTGAGCAGAGCTCCATGAGCCGGTAGAGATAAGGGTTGGAATGACAGGTCTGGTAGCTGGACATGAGAAGAGCATCTGGGGAGGGGAGGGATCCCTGGGCTGCCTCTCCCCCAGCCCTGCCCCCAGGGAAGGCCCAGGGCCAGCGCCACCTCTGCACCCGGCTCACGCAGACTGAAGGTCAGGAAGGACATCACGGTCATCTGGAAAGGGGGGTAGAGAGGGAGGGTAGCTCCCACCCGGCAACTCACTCACTCAGCCCTCTCTCCCCAGCCTCCATTATGTTCCTGGCAGGCAAGAGATCTGGGTGACTTTGGGCAGCTCTGACCCTTGTCTTGTTCACTTCATGGGAAAGGTGTGAGGATCAGACCAGCAGAGACCCACACACAGAGCCAGAGGGGGACCGCCAGTGAGTGAGAAAACTGGACCGTCCTGACCTAGAGCCATGATCACAGGCCAAGCAACCCAGAGCCTGGCTGCTGCTGGCAGGAGCCACCACACAGAGGCCACTTCCTCCGCGTGGCTCTGACCATGTCACTGTCCTCCTCAGCAACCTTCCATGGCTCCCCAGCCCCAGCTCCCAGAGTGTAAAGACCAAAGCCCTGTCGTTCCAGGACTCCCACCTCTGGTTGCTCCCTGCTCCCCAGCTGAGTTCCTCCACGGGTTCTCTGTTATATCACATCCTTTTGCTCCATTTCTCTAAATGTCCCTTGCAGCTGTCCCTCCTCCTCTTGCCACACAGCTCCCAGCTAGGGGCCCTCACCTGCCAGGGTGCTGGTGGCTGCCGAGACCCCAAAGAAACCTCCAGGGGCCAAAAGCAGGGGCCCCACATCGACACAGACCTCATCCGGGTCGCTGGGAGTGAGGTCACTGTTCAAGGACACCTGAGGGGCACAGAGGGCGTGGGCCCCTTGCAGAGGGAGCCCACTCCTCTCCCCTGACCCCGGCAAGGGGATTGTCCCCACCTGACTCACTGGCTCCCCTGGCCCGGAAGGCGGGCAGCAGCTTGGTGTCAGAGTGGTGCAGAGGGGCTCGCACACCCGGTCTCACGCCAGCCCTCCCAAGCATGTGCTCAGGGCCAGTTGGGAGTCTGTGTAGGGAGGAGGATCCCTGGGGTGCTGCCTGCATGGACCAGGGACAGTGTGTGGTGTCACAGGTATGTCTGTGGGGTCATGGGCATTCAGAAAGCTCGAGCCCTGTCATCTGCACTCCCTGCCTGGTGAACCCACAAAAGCAGGAGGGGAGACTCACACGCAGCCTCTGCCCCCAGTAGGTGATCTGTGCTCTGAAGGGGTAAGGCCGGTTCCGGAAGTCCTGGTGGCAGGAGCCCAGCACCCTGCTGGCTCCATCCCTGTCGGCACTTGGAATCCAGCCAGGCCACACAGGACCCAAGGCCTAACCAGCAGGTGTGGTCCCAGAGGCCGTTCTTCCCAGGCCTGCAGTGCCAGCCACCCCCACTGGTGCAGGACCTGTCCTTGCTGTCTAGCTCGAGCCTCCCTTGCTGTCTCCTGCTCCTGTAGCAGAAGAGAGGGGAGCGGGGAAGCAGGCCTTGCCTGGCAGAATGCTGGGACTCGGCCCTCCCTGGGACTCCTCCCTAGGGGGCAGAGCCTGGACCAACAGTGGGGTTTCCACCCCCAGTCCCCCGGGCCTCGTCCCACGGGCTTCCCTCTGGGTATGGCTTCTCTTTCCTTTCCCTTCTGCCAAGCTTGGCCTGCAGCAGGACAGACAACACGAGACTCATCCTAGCAGCCAGGGACAGTGTGACCAGCCTGCCTTCCCCGCAGGGGCGGTGCTGCCAGCTCTGGGTGTTTGTTAGGAGTGTTGAGCCTGAGACGTCCTGAGTCTCTCTGGGCTCATGGACACACAGAAGCTGTCACACCAGAGAGCCTGTCACCACTGCCTTCAGCCACGAGGGAGGCGGCGCGGGGCAGGGGAAGAGCCGTGTGACCTGGGGCAAGTTACCTCAGCTTTCCAAACACTAGTTTCCCTACCTTTAAAATGAAGATAATAATTGAGATTCCCTCATAACATTGTTATGAGGGTCAACCAAGTAATGAATGTGAAGTACTTGGCGCTGTGCCTGGCGTACAGTAAGCTCAGGTCGTAAACGTTAGCAATTATTCTAATTGTTACGAGCTAGGGGATGCCTGCCGAGAGACACTGACGAGCTGGCCCAGCTACTGAGGAGGCAGCCTGGCTCAGGAGGGATGGGCAGCCACGTCATCTGAGAGAAAGAGACGGTGCAGGCAGGCAGCTGGTGCGGGAAAGGCGTGGACACTCCATGGGCAAATCTGCCCTCGTATCTCAGCTCTGTGCACAACGGTGTGACCTGGGGCAAATCACTTCCCCTCTCTGGGCCTCAGTGTCCTCACCTGTAACTGGGCACTAATGATCCCTGCTTCTCAAGAGTGTCAATATGAGATGATGTGAGTGAAAACACTGAGCATGGGCCCCACCTCGCGTCATTTCTCTGCTCCCGCTGCCTGAGGCTGTTGGGTTGAATGAGTTGAGGACTCAGTGGGGGGTTCCCAGGAACAGCAAGCAAACTCTGGTCCCAGGCCCCGGAGGAGGAGGCACCTCTGGGACCGAGTGGGAGGGAGTCCCAGGGCAGTGCCATCAGCTTAGATGAGAGACCAGAAAGGAGGGCACCGCCCTAGGAGTGGGGCTCCTCGCCAGAGGCCAGGGCAGGGGCATGGTGGGCGGAGCGGGTAACCGCCAAGCCCCTGGCAGCGCAGGAATGGGGTGCGGGGCAGGCCAGGCGGGGCCTTACCCAAGCGCCTCGCAGGGGTTGTGCCCATCACTGGCCAGCACACGGATGGCAGGGCTGTTCTGTGTGGGAGGTGACAAGCCGCCTGGGCCACGGGCACAGGGAGGAGGGGGAGGGTGTGGGCGGGACGGCGGGCAGGAGACCATGACTCACCTGGGTGTCCTCAGCTGAGGAGTCGAAGAGGGTCCCAATGCCGTCCCCCGAGTCCAGCGCCCCCAGGACAGAGCCTACTTGGCCCCTGCCCTGGGTGTACCACACGGCCTGCGGGTCCCCAGCAGCTGCTCAGCTCAAGGGTCCCTACAGGACACTGGAACCCTGGGCTCACCACCAGCCCCGCTGACTCACCCCCTCTACTGGACCTTGGTGGGGCCACTCACCATGCCCTGGGCTCCCCGGCGCCCCGGCCCAGTCACCCTCATCTGCATTTCCACCTCCCAGGCAGAGAAGAGGACGGGGGTCCTGCTCCACACGGCACCATTCCAGTTCCGCATGGCTGGGGCCAGCCGTACCTCCTCCGGGCCTGGGATGGCATCTGCGGACCAGGGCAGCTCAGGGCCTGGGCCCCACCAGCCCCTGCTCCCCCATCATTCTCTCTCATTGGTCAAGGCTGGGCTCCAGGAGGAGGAAGGAGGTAACATCACAGCCATTAGATAACAGGCTGGCTAGTCCGACGCAGGAATCCACCGAGGAAGTGAGACCCCAGCACGGCTGGATGGGCCTTTGCCAGGGGAGGGCAACGGAGACCAAACCCACACAGAGCACTTGCCCCGCATTCTCATGTGAGCCTCACCACAGGTCTGTGTGGCCTGCTTTTATAAGTCCCCCTTTTATAGATGAGGAAGCTGAGGCTCAGAAAAGTTAAGGAGCTAAGTGAATTGGAACTCAGCTCCGTCTGACTCCAAAGTACAAGTTTTTTCCCCCATGAGACAGATTTGTGTCCAACCCTTTGTGTTTCTCAGATGAGGAAACAGAGGCCCTATGAGGGAAAGGACATGCCTTGAGACCACAGAACACAGGGGATCACCTGGAGAGAATAACCACGTGGACGGTCAGAACTCTAGACCCTGAACAGACACTTGGGTGTGTCCAGACGTGGCTGGGCCTTCCTAATGGGGGCACCTAGGGGACATCTCAAGGTGGGGAAAGTATGAAAGCGAAGGTGGGAACTGGTCTGCGGGACTGAGGAAAGGGTGAGGGATGGAGTGAGTGTGAGAATTACCACTGGTGTGGGCGGGGTGGGGGAGGAGGGAAGAAAGGGGTGAGAAACTGAGGCAGGCTTGGCAGGAAAAGGAGAAGGGTGATCAGAGGCCCCGCCCCTGCTGGCTCCCCTCCTCTGTGGCCTGCCAGCCTGGAACGTGGCCCAGGGCCCAGTCCCTGCCGGCTGCTCTAGAGACTGATAATCCTGTTTGCTTGGCAAAGGCCAGAGCTGGGGGCAGGGAGGCTCAGAGGCTGCAAGGCCAGGAGTGCCTCTGGAGTGGCGGGCGGGAGGCAGAGATTGCCCACACCTGCCACCCTTCTGTGCTCTGCCTCATGTGGATTGTTCATGGGACCTCCCCCTAGACTGTGGGCTCCTTGAACCAGACTCAGCCCTGTGGCTCTGGGCTGGGCACACAGGGCATGGGGTGAGTCTGATACAAGGAGGAATGAATGAATGGACAGTGAGCATATCACTGGGTGGCCTTGAAGAATATACCTCTGCTCCCCTATATGGCCTGGGACACCCCAGACTTGGCATGGCCCAGAGCGTGAGTGTGGTATGGGCCTTGCCATCTTGGCCCTCAGGCATCCTGGCCCCGAGGCAGGGTCTGGCTCCGGGCTATGAGGAAGAGCCCCCTCCTTGGCTTACCTCCTGTGTCTCTGCGAGGGAGGACTGGGCCTAAACCCTGCCGAGAGGGCTGGTCTTCTTAAAGGGATATTTGTTCTGGTCTCAGTTAGGAATCATGCTGTTTTTCGGAATTTTCATCTCGCAGACACGGAAATACACAATGGATCTGCTCTCTCTCTTTGGTTTGTCTGCTAGGAGGCTCTGAACCAGATCCACGGCCCAACTCTGAAGGGTGGGCAGACTTCACAGCTTATGTTTTGGCAACAAGCCACATTCTTGGACTCATTTCAGGACTTAACCCTAAGTCTTATTCTTCTTGCTCACTCCTAATTTAAACTCCTCTGTATTGCATAGGTCCTTATAAGTCCTCCAGAATCTTTTTAGAACAAGACCAAGCAGGAGAGAGATTCTTCGTAGGTCTGGATTTCGAAGGCCCTGGACACAAAGTATGGGCTAAGATGCTCTCATGCTTGCTTCCACCCAACAAACATACAGGGCAGGGCTGGGGCCCTCTCTGGCAAAACAGCTGGCCATGGGGATGCCTCCCTCCAAGCAGCCCCCTAGCTCTCTTGGACAGCCACAGACCCAACAGCGTGGAGCCAAAGTGTAGGTTGCTGCTGGTCCAAGTTGCCTGGTGTCTGTGTGTCTGGGACTCATCCTATGAACGTGTGTGTGTGTGTGTGTGTGTGTGTGTGTGTGTGTGTGTGTTCACAGGTCCAAGAGGCAGGGTGAGGGGTCCTCCAAGGAGGGGTAAAAAGAGAAGAGAGGGCTTCCCTGGTGGCGCAGTGGTTGAGAGTCTGCCTGCCGACGCAGGGGACACGGTTCGTGCCCCGGTCTGGGAAGATCCCACATGCTGCAGAGCGGCTGAGCCCGTGAGCCATGGCCGCTGAGCCTGTGCCTCCGGAGCCTGTGCTCCGCGATGGGAGAGGCCACGGCAGTGAGAGGGCCGCATACCGAAAATAAATAAATAAATAAATAAAATAAAGAGAGAAGAGAGAAGCCCCAGGGCAAAGAAGAGGAGAAGCAGAGAGGAGAAACTGAGGCTGCTGGGTGGGGGTGGGGCTGTCGTGGAGCAGCAGACAGGTCTGGGAGGGGTCCTGGGCCCCTGGCACTGGCTGCCCAGGCCTGGCCCCATCTTGGGCAGTGGCTGGTACTGGCAGGCCTGCTCCCCACCAAGTCACAGCCACCCAGAGCTGGTCAGCCCCTCCAGTGTTCCACCCTGGGCATGGCTGGCCCCCTTACCTCCGTGATGGCTCCAGAAGGGTATTCCAGCCCCAGGCAATGCCAGCCTTGGTCCTTTGAAGCTGAGCTTGTACTCAAATCTTCGCTGAGGAGGGTGGCCCCACTCAGGGCCGTGAGGGTCCAGGGGTAAGAGGAGGAGGAGAGGCAGAGCAAGGGATCCAGGCCACGGACCACCAGCATTGTGAAAGGATCTGGTATCTGGGCCCAAGGGTGGATTTGCAGCTGGGAGGCCAGGGAGGGCCTCCTGGAATGGGGCCAGGTGGGGAGGAGCTGGGATGGGCCAGGAGCTGGGTTTTGGCACTGTCCTCTCCCCACCTGCCCAGCACAGACATCCTGTTCCTTCTAGGCCTGACCTCAGGCCCCGCCCGTCACTTCACCTGCAGCCTGACGGGCAGCCCGACCTCTTGCCAACCTGAGCTCTGCCCCTGCTCCTCGTCTCAGGCCATCCTTCTACCTCCCTTCTGCCCCAGCGGCTGCAGGGCCTCAGGGGTCACTGGGATGGGCCACCCTCCGCAGCTCTGACTTTCTTCCCTGCCTGGGATGGGCCCCTACATCCTGCCTCCTTCCCACAGACGGATGTCCCCACTGTCTGGCCATTACCTACCCACCCCATCCTTCCCTATCCTGCTCTCCCTGCTGCAATACTCCGCTCTCTGCCATATTCCCAAACGCTCATGCCTCCAAGCAACCTGGTTTCCTCAACAAATAAAGTATATGAAAATAGAAAGGGAGTCTTAAGAGACAGAGTAAATAAATGCAACGCATAGACCTTGTTTGCAGCCTAATTTTAACCAACTAAATGTGGGAAAAATGAGACAATTGGGGAAATTTGAACAACGGATATTTGATTAAATTAAGGAATTCTTGTTAGAATTTTTAGGAGTAATAATGGTATTGTGGTAGTTTTTTTTTTTTTTCTTATGTCTTCTGGAGAAACATACTAAAGCTTTACGGATGAATTGACGTAACATCTAGGATTTGCTTCCAAATATCCCAGAGCTTGAGGGGAACAGGGTGCGCATGGCACAGGACTGACCTTGAGCTGATGACCGATGAAGTTGGGTCATGGGGACGTGAGGCTTGCTTATGTTCTTCTCTCTACTTTTATCTGTTTGATAATTTCCATAATAAAAAAGGTTTTAAAAAGTAAGAAATCCTATATTTCAAATATTTTCATCCAAGTACATTTTGGTTTTCCAGAGTAGCTCGTTTGCCAAGATTTCTGGGTAGCTGAAGTTTTACTGTACTTTGTAAACCCCCAGTAGGATTACAATTCTGGAGCTCCACAAAGTAATTAAAACCAAGGCTGTAAATGGAAAATGTTAGGACACGCTAAAAGAAGAACTTCATTTCTCTACACTAAGCCCTCAGCTACCTCCACCTGCTCTCCCGCTTCACCTTCACAGCCAAGCTGTGGAAAGGTGGGCTCCCCTCCAGCCCTGCTTCCTCACCTCCCCCTAAGCCCTTCCAGCTCCTGCCCTCCCCACCTCCGCCTCCCAGGAAAACTGCTCCAGCAAGGCCTGACGATGCCCGTTCTCTGTGCTTAGCAGACAATTCTCAACACGGTCTCTGCAACGTGAAATGCTGTGGACACCCCCTCTCTTGCCCCTGCTCTGAGAACCCCTGCCCCAGGGCTCACCTGCCTCTCTGCTGCCCTGGGCCATCCCAGGAGCTGCTTCTTGGTCACTGTTCTCCCTCCCTGGCCCCTTACGGGTCACGTCTCTCCTCAGGCTCCACGTGCTACCTGGCCAAGCTCGTCCACGTCCATGGCTTCAAGCACCATTGCTGTGCCCATGATCCCCAAATCTCTACTTTCAGCCTGGCTTCTCCTGCAGTCACAGCCCCGAATGAATGTCTAATCCTGGAGTAGACCTCTCTGCTTGGATGTCTCAAAGACTCCCAGACAACACATCCAAACCAAACTCCTCTTCTCCAACCCCCAGCACATCCTCCTCCAGGGCTGAGGGGAAATGGGTGGCACCACCCACCTTATCAAGCTGGAGACTGGAATCCCCCCAGATCCCTTCCTCTGCCTCATCCTCGCATCAGCCATCAGCAAGCTCTTCAGTTTGCTCCTGCCACTCATACTGTTACCTGATGCTTCAATCTCTCCAAGCCTCACTTTCCTTATCTGTAAAATGGAGATAATAATAGCGTGTATCTCCAAGAGTTGTTTGGAGGGTTACGTGAGGTACTACATCCATTAGAACAAGGCATGACAGAACTCAGCTCAGTAAAACACCAACTGTGTTCATCTTCCCCTCCACTTCCTACCAGCTTCCCTAGTCCAGGCCACCATCAGTCACCTCCTGTCTGGCCTCTCAGCCTCCTCACCATCTCCCTGTCTCCACTCCAGACACCACCACCCTGTTTCCAAAATCTTGGCTCTCTGTGCACCGATGCCGGACAGAAATACGGAGACAGAGTTATGGAGGAGAAAGAGCGAGCGGCTCATAGTTCTTGAGGCGCTAGACTACTGTGTTGCCTCTTTGCCTGGCAAAGAAATAAAGCCACTCTTTTTTTCTCCTCTATAACTCTGTCTCCGTATTTCCGTTCCGCAGCGGTGCACAGAGAGCCAAGATCTTGGCAACAACCTCCTCTAGCCAGACTGCAGCCAGAATGATCTTTCTGAAGTGCAGATCTATGTCACTCTGCCCTAAATCCTTCAATTGCTCTTGGTCATCTTTGCATAAAGTTAAACTCCTTGAGGGGCCTGCAAAGCCAGGTGGGGTCTGGGCCCCGATTTCTCTTCAGCCTCACCTGCTCCCAAACTACACCCCATGGCACCTTATCCCGGCCACACTTAAGCACCTCACCGCCTTTGCCCAGTCAGTGCCCTTCCCTTGCCAGGATCGCCCCACCCCGTACCTGACTGCTCTCCACACGTCTGAGAAGCCGCCCCACGCCTCCGTCCCCTGCCTCACAGGCTCGGTGCTGGTGGTGGGCAACATCCACCAGATTTCTGGGCACCGAGCTGAGCCCTGAGCGGATTCCCCCAGGTCTGTAAGCTCCTTGGGTGAGAACTCTGTCTCGCTCATCTATGACATGCCAGTTGCCAGTAGTTGCCAGTAGAGCACAAGGGGAGGAGAAGAGAGAGAAGAAAGAGGGGGAAGAAAGAGAGAGAGAAGGGGAAGAAGGGGGAAGAAAGAAGAGAGAGAAGAAAGAGGGGGAAAATAAAAAACCGTAAACCAAGGGAGAGAGGGGAGAAGTAATGAAGGAATGGGAGCAGGAGGGGGGCTCACATGCCACCAGGTAGAAGGAACATCCCGTTACCTGCGCCTGCATTCCCGCAGCACCCCATCAGCCGGAACTTGCCCCTTTATTCTTTTTTTTTTTTTTCGGTACGCGGGCTTCTCACTGTTGTGGCCTCTCCCGTCGCAGAGCACAGGCTCCGGACGCGCAGGCTCAGAGGCCATGGCTCACGGGCCCAGCCGCTCCGCAGCATGTGGGATCTTCCCAGACCGGGGCACGAACCCACGTCCCCTGCATCGGCAGGCGGACTCTCAAAACCACTGCGCCACCAGGGAAGCCCGCCCCTTTATTCTTGCTCGTCACACTTGGTGCAATTCTCCATTATGACGCCTGCCTGGCCCCTCTTGTGGCCTCATGGCCACAGGCATCTTTGCATGTTTCTGAACCTGAACTGGCTTCCAGACCAGCTAGTGAGAGCCTATTGTCAAAGTCCACCCTGATCCCTGCTTTCAGTGAAGTCAGGTTGGTAGCATGAAATCTACCCTGGCAGAGGGTACACCATGGACACCGGCACACTATACATCAGAGCTCCCTTCCCCCACACCTGCCCTAGACCTGAGTGTCAGACATTTACCACTGCGTGATTCCCTCTCCTTGGCAGTCTCACCAGGACAGTCCCTCTCCCATCGCAGACCCACTGCCCCTTACGGTCTGGATTCCAGCTGCCCGACCTTGCTCTAGGGAAGGTTCCACCTTCAATCACTACCATGACCTCCCCTCTCTATTTTCCGCCTCCCTCTCAGTATGTGGACGCTATCCCAAGGTAAACGTCCTTCCCTTCGGCAGTCAGATTTGCTCAAGCCTCTGCTGCCTTAAATATCCTCTCACCCCCTCTCCTCTTCATGACGGCTAGGCTCCTCCAAAGATTGTCTACCTTCCCGCATTCCTCGCACCTCCTCTAGCCATTGTGATCTGGAATCCACCCCCAGCAAACTCAGGTCTTGCTAAAGTCACCAGCAACCTCCTTGTGGCTAACACCTATGGCAGGCTCAGTTCCCCTCTCCAGTGATTTCTGGGAAGCAGGGACCAGCTGGCTCCTCCCTCTTAGTATGCTGCTACCCACTCCCTTACCCTCCCGTTCATCCTTCTGACGCTGCCTCTTCTGGGAAGCCCTCCCTGATCTACAGTCAAGGCCCGATTCCCATGATGTATGTTTCTTTCACAGCATTTATCAGTTTGTAATTGTCTATGTGATTGTCTTCCCCACTGTGAACTCCACGGGGTCTGTTTTGCTCACTGCTGAACCCCAGTCCTACACACAGCAGGTATCCAAATATTTGTTGTTGAATGAAGTCTAGTTTTAGAAAAATGAGTCTGGCTGTGTGCAGAGAGAACGGACTCGGGGAGGTGAGGAGTGGCAACACTGGGCTGTGGGAGGTGATGGTGCTGGACCACGGTGGGCCGAGGAGCTGCAGACGCGAGGCGTACTGCCAAGTCAGAACTGCCTGGATTTCAGGGCTTGCTGGCTAGGAAAGGCGGGCACGGAGTGCCAACGACAAGGGGAACCCCACCCCTGCTGCCTGTCTCAGTGAATGAGGTGAGCCTCCCCACAGCCCTCAGAGGTTCCACACTGACCACTGGCCCTGGGGAACCCGAGGGGAGAAAATCCCATGGCTGGTCCGCGTTCTCCATCTGTGCCCCACAAGGTGCGGTGGGGAAGACCCCCCCCCACCTTTGCGTCCTCAGGCACGGGGCTGGGCACACACAGGGCTGGGGACGGGGCGGCAGTGCTACATCTTAGGCGGACTGTGAGAACCACCAGCGTATCAGAGTGTCCCCTTCCCCCTCCCACTCCAGGTCACCATCTCCTCTGAAGCACCAGACGTTTATCCTGCCTCCTACCAAGGGGAGCCCATCTCCAGCTGGTCAGGCCTGGCTTTCTCCCCGGTCGGGGGCTCCAGCCCTCCTCGTGCTGAGGGCCTGAACAACACGGCAGGAGAGGCGGCCGGGATGCCCAGGCACCACCCTGTGGACGGGACCCAAGCCCGGGGCGGCCTCAGGGCCAAACCTGCCTGGCAGCGGGACACTGGGAGAGGCGGGTAGTGAGAGCTCTCCCATGGCAGACACAGGACACTCGCTCGTGCAGCTGACATAAGGCGGCGGCTACATCTGCCCGCGGTGCTCCCCACCCCGCCCCACTCACAGGGCAAGCACAGCCTCACTCACAGAGACAGGGGGATGGACAAGATGGCACGGGGATGGGAGGCCGGGTGGGACAGGCAGGCTCGGCGGAGGAAGCGCCGAGACTGGGCGGCGGGGTCCTCATGGAGTGGTTTATTACGATTCCATCTCACAAGGCAGGTGGGTGGGCGGGCGGCAGCGGCACACGGACTCCAAGCCCCCGACAGACGTCTGCCTCGGGCGCATGCAAACAGTGCAACATGGTCAAGCGCAGACACGGGGCGACCGAGGCAACACGGACAAGGAACACGGGGTGGGGAACGAGGCTGGGGCGATGGGTCCCTAGAGAGGGGCCTGGTCTCCCCAACCCTTGTGGGCAGGACAGGAAAAATAAGATTCGTACTTCTTGTAAAATGCCCATTTGCTGGGTACTTTCTTTCTCCTTATCTTGAAAAATAATAAAAAATAAACACACGGAAAAAAATCTCAAAAAAGGAAAGGGATAAAACTCTAAGAAGGCGAGATATGGGAGGCCAGGGGGAGCCTGACCCCAGTAGGGCTCCTCAGCCTCCTCCCTTCTTGGCCCTTGGGCGGGGTTCCCAAAGCCCCACAGGTGGGTCCATGAGAGAAGGTGCCAGGCCTAGGCGGGGTCTCCGGGGGCCAGAAGGGGCGCAGGCTGCGACAGAGAAAAGAGGCCCACGGTCCTGCTGGGCTCAGTTCGGGTTTGGGCCCAGCGAGTGGGGCACCAGGTCCGCAATCTCTCTGGGTTCAGTCCCCACAGGCCCGCGACCTGGGCGGAGGCCGGCAGTCACAGGTGCAGCTCGTGGGTTTTGATGTGCTCCAGCTGCTCACGGAGCTGCAGGAAGGAGGGCCGCACGGCGGCGTCCAGGTGCCAGCAGTCCTTCATGACCTCGTAGACTGCAGGTGGGCAGCCATCGGGGGCGTCCATCTTGTAGCCCTTCTCCACCCGCGGGACAACGTCCTTCAGGGGCTGCGGGCAGGTGGGTGGTACGCATCGGTGTAAGGCCTGACCCCGAGGGGACCCCCACTCCCCCCTAGTTCCGCCTCAGCCCCGGCCAGGGGAGCGCCTGGAAGGTCCCGAGGGCAGGTCTGCAGCTTCTAGGCCTCAGGCCGGGGAGGTGGGGCCCAGCCGGTCCCCCTCCCTGTCACCCCCTCCCTTGCTCCAAGCCCCACCCAGCCCCAGCGCCCACACTCACAATTCTCGGATAAGGCACTCGCCCGAAAGAGTAGATTTCCCAGAGGAGGATCCCAAAACTCCACACGTCAGACTTGGTGGAGAATTTCTGCCGGTTGGATGGGAGAGGCAGTGTCAGGTCCTGGGAACGGGGGGGTGCGGGTGACCCGGGAACCCCACCCACCACTGCTCAGGCCCTGAGGAGAGGCGCGCCCACCTTCTCTCTCAGGGCCTCGGGGGCTGTCCACTTGACTGGCAGCTTGCCCGTGTCCTGGGTGCTGGAAGCTTCCTTGGTGAGGCCGAAGTCGCTGACCTTGGCCACGTTGTCCTCGGACACCAGCACGTTGCGGGCTGCCAGGTCCCGGTGCACGAAGTTGTTGCCCTCCAGGTATTCCATGGCCTCGCAGACATCTCTGGGGGCGAGCCAGCCACATGTCCCCTCAGACAGGGATCCCATAGCAGCCACCCGCCTCCCCAATCAGGCATTGCTTCACTCACAGTGAGAACTTGAGGAGACAGTCTCCGCCCAGCACCGACCGACCCCGAGACCGCAGGTAGTCCACCAGACTCCCCTGGGGGCAGGACAGACAGACCAACAGGCCCTATAAGTCAGACTTGCCCTCTAGACCCTGGGAACAGTGGGCCTGGGGCTGGGTAAATGGCGACACTCAAGGGAGGTGTCAGGAGAGGGGAGGGGCAGGGGAGAGGTCAGGACGTCACTTCTGAAGGAATATCAGAGTCTGGACACTGGACGCTGTGCTCAGCAATTATCATGCATTATCTCCTAATCTTCATAAATCTCTGAGGTAAACTTTGTTACTACCTCCATTCACAGATGAGGACCTGAGGTTTGGAGGGGTGACACAACTTTTCCAAGGTCGTAGTGAATAAATGATGAGCCAAGACTAAAGCCAAGCCCTGGTGACTTCAAAGACCAGTTGGAGAGAAGGGACTGAGGGAGCAGGGGCCCAAGGGTATGGTGGGGGGCTTGGGGCAGCTGGAAGGCTCGAGCCCCAGTGTTTAGCTCCAGGCTGGCAACTGGATCGCGGGGCAGGCACACACCTTGGCCATGTACTCGGTGACGATGTAGAGCCCACCTTTCTCCTCTACGATCACGCCCAGAAGCTGTACCAGGTTGCTATGCCGAAGTTGCCTGGGGCAGGACGGGGTGGTCAGAGCCTGCCAAGCCTCCCCATCACCTCTTGGCCCCGGGTGACCTCCCCACCCCCTGCCCCAACTCACGTCATGACCGAGGCTTCAGCCAGGAAGGCCTGGGCAGTGGCGTCGTTCTTAATGCACTTGACGGCGACTTTGTTCCCTCGGTAGTCACCTAGCATCACGTCTGCGGCAAGAGAGTTGGGGGTCGTTTCCTGGACTCCCCCCAGTCATCAGCCTCTCCTAGGGCTCCCACCCTCTCTGGCTCACCTCCAAACTCCCCCTTCCCAATGGTCTGCAGCAGCTTCAGGTCCTTCATGTTCAGCGCCCAGCCGCCTGTGGGGGGAGTGGGTGGTGAGTGAGGGGTGCTGAAGCCAGAGCGGGGGTCACAGCAGAAGCAGACTGGACTGTGACTTATGTGGGGTTCCCTGGACGTCTCCAGAGCCTCCAGGAGGGGGTAGTGCCAGGAAGCCCGGGTGGGAGGAGGCGGGTGGGCAAGTGAGGAGTGGGCGTGGGGGGGTGGCACTCACTGCGGAAGAACTCATCCTGGGCCGCCACGGTGCCCTCCATGACCTTTGGCTTGATGAGGCGAGTACAGAGTCCATCTGCGTCTGAGGTGTAGTGCTGCAGAGGGCAGGGCAGGCGATCAGGGCCAGCCCCCTGTGTACCACCCGCGGCTCCCGTGCACTGCCCTGGTCTGACCACCAGATGGCAGCAGAGGCCGGTCCCACCCAGCCCAGAGTTGCTTTGGGTCAGGAGGGCTCTCCATTTCTAGCAGGGGTTAGGGAGGCCCCAGACACATGGTCCATCTCCCATGCCACCCGACACCCAGGTGCTGGACGGATACCGGGTTGTTGTGATCACTCTGGGCCTCACCAGCATCCCAAAGCAGAGGACAAGCCCTGGCTCAGTCTAATACCAGCCTCTAGCCGGGTGTGCACAGGACCCTCCCCTGTCATAGGCCAAGCCAGGCCAACAGGGGGAAGGTGCTGAGAGTGAGTACAGGAGGCATCTGGAGGCTGCCTGGGGTAGAGGTCGCCTTGGGAGCTGCAGGGACATGTGGGCCGTCAAGGTGAAGCTCGTGAGGACATGTTTACGTACACACAGCTGGGCACACAGCTCTATGAGTGGCTGGAAGGAAGCTAGTTCTGGGATCAGAATACTCTAGTCCTGGCGCCTCCAAGTCACAGCTGTGCGACCAGAGGCAGGTCTCTTAGCCGCTCTGAACCTCTGTTTCCTGGCCTGTGAACTGGGTGCCACCTCCCTGTGCAGGCATCGTGGGGTCAGAGCTCAACGCGGGCACACAGCACGGGCTCTATCGAGGCGCGAGGAAACGTGGGCTTGCAGAGGCTGCAGGACGTGCCCAAGGTCATCCAGCTAGAGTGGTGGGACCACAGCTGGAATCAGGGCCGGCGCGCTCCGCTCACCTCCACCAGCTGCATGAGGTTCTCGAAGTACACCTCCTCGTCGATGCTAAGCTTGCTGGCGTGGTATATGATGCGGTAGTGCTCCACCTTGCCGTCGCAGCTCACGCACAGAGTGTAGTCCCCGGGGTAGTTGGTGCTCTCCCGCACCAGGAACAGGCCTGTCTCTGGTGGGCACAGGAGCCGCTCTGCCTGCTCCCGCGTGATCTTGCCATGGAACCAGCTGCGGGGAGGCCAGGCCTGGGGTCATGGTGGCCCAAGGGCACTGCCAGCCTCCACTTCCCGAAGGCCCTCCCTCTGGCTGGCACCTCTCCACAGTTCAGGGCTCAGACAGGCTCTGGAGGCCCTCATCCTCTGCCTCCTGCCCTTCTTTCTTCAGCCCTCCTAGCTCCGTCCTCCCCTTTGAGGTCCGGCACCCATGCCCTTGCCCTCGTCTCGAGAGGCCCTCACGGACATCCCAGCCCCTCACTCTCGCCTCCCTGCTCTCCGGACTCTCTTCTAGGGGTAACAGGGCTCCCCGTCCTCCTTCCTCCCAGACTGGGAATTCCCAACCGTACCCAGAGGTACTCACGGCATGAGGCTGAGCTTGGTGCCTGCCTTCACGCCCTCCCGCTTCTGGACATAGTTGGCTGGGATGATGCCCTCACGGCCCACCTTGTTCTTGGCTTTGTACCAGTTGGGGTCCTGGGGAGAGGGGAGCCCAGACACGCTCTCAGGCTCACCCTGCCGTGCAGGGGAGACAAAACCCACCCTCCCGTGCAGGGGAGACAAAACCCAGTGGGTAGGGGTGTGAAGTCCCTGGTTACCTTGGTGACAGCTACAATGGTGAGCACGTCTCCTTTGCAGAAGGGAAGGTCCTGCTCAGCAGTGCCGTGAAAGTTGTACTTGGCAATACATTCTGTACCGGATGGCCAGGCAGCCTGCAGGGCAGGCGACACGTGGGCGGAGAAGCCTGGGGCCCCACCCACCTGCAAGCCCTCAAGGTCACAGCCTCTTGGCTGGCCTCCCTGAGTCTGGGTGAGGTGCCCTTCCCCTGGAGAGCTCTGGGTGTCTTCTAGCTGAGACTTCCCCACGGCCCCCAGACCTGTGCTCCCATCTTGAGGGCCATGCATCTGACAGTGGGCCCTGGAATTCCATTTTGCTGAAAGCCAGGACTGGGGAAAAGGGGAATGAATCGACCTGAATCCTCATTCTCACTCTTCTCAGCACCCCCGTGGTGGTGGTGGGGATACTCCACTGCCCTAGAACCCTGCCCCTGCAGTACCTGAATTGCCGACATCTTCTCAGAAGATCTGGTATCCCCGTGTCACAGGAAGGCCAACCTGTCACTTGGTACCATGAGAGCTGTGGGGAGAGGGGAAGATTGAGGGAAGGCTGTGAGAGGAGATGGTTCCCTCCATCACTGAGACCCTACTCCTTCCCCATAGCAATGCGAACAGATGCCAGAGGCTTCCAGAGCTGGGACCTGGGGCAAGGGCTGTCCTTTCCAGTCTCAGCAGGCTGAGGGCACGGGGCAGGGGAGGAGGCAGGGGATGAAGGCTGAGGACCCCCAAGGACAGAGGGCCGTCAACCCTGAGCCCATTGTGGCCTTACAGCCCTTGGAATGACCAACAGAGGCTACAAAGCGTAGTGGGTAAGTAGTGTCTGCCCCACCAGCCCCCCATGGCTGGATATCAGCTAAGTGGTCTGTGGGGGACCACAGGGCAGCTGTGAACCTGGGGAAGGTGCTTGGGACCTTGGGAAAGTCCCTTGTCCTCTGTGGGCCTCTTAGTTCTGTCACCTATAAAAACTCACCCAGGCAGTATCTCTGAAGCCAAACGTATGCCAACCCCATGGCCTGGCAACCCTACTTCCCAGCACACACCCAAGAGAAAACAGGGCAGGCACTGCTGACACAGGCACAGGAGCACACGCAGTAGCACGGTCTGTAACGAACCTCACACTGGGAACTGCCCAGACGCCCGTGAGGAGTGAGATGGATAAACTGTGTACATTCACAGAGTACTGGCCAGCGGTAAACATGAATAAACTACAGCTATGAAACAACACTGATGCATCCAACCATGCTAACCAAGACGCCACACAGAAAGCACACATGCCTTGTGATTCCATCTGTATAAACTCCACAGTCAGGGGATTTTCCAGTGCAGGATGGCGACTCCCCTTGGAGGAGGCAGCGACTGGAAGGGGGCAAGTTCAACTCTGTAGCGCTTCACTGAGCTGTACCCTTGTGGCTGGTATACATTCTGGTGTATGTGTTTACTTCAGTAAAACTGACTACCCCGAGATAGCTACCTCAGCCAACCCCACGCCCCAAGAGCAGCTAGTCAACCCCGTCTTGCACACAGACTCTTTGTGGCCCCAGCTCAGCACTCCCTCTATGACCAGCATCTTCCCAAACACAGCCCAGAGCCCCCGAGTACCTGTCCCAGGAAGCAGAGGGATGGGGCTACTGTTCTCTTCTGACAGATGAGGAAACTGAGGCTCAGACAGGGCCAGTGACTACTCCGTGCTCACAGTATGTTAGAAGAAAAACTCCTCCATGTGCCTTGTTCCCAGGCTCATTTGCAGGACACACAAGGCCTGGGGCCTGGTTGACACTCACAAACTTTACCACCTACCCCAGGCCAGGCGGTGGAAGAAGACATTTGAGTGCAAGTGCCTAGGGGTGTGAGGTGAGTGAGGACTGCAGAGCTTAGGTGGGCTTCCTGGAGGAGGGAGCACTGGAGCTGAGCCCTGAAGGTTAGAGGGCTAAAAAAAGGCAGGGGCACCCCAGGCTGGAAGCCCATGGTGAGGAGGGCGGGAAACAGTCCCTGACGGTCTGAGTACCCCGTCAGTCTGCGGCAGGGGACCGTGTGTACTGGGTCCGCCTGGCACAAAACTTGCAGGGATGCGGGGGCTTCAAATGCTGACGTGAGGAAACAGGGTTTGCTTCTGAGGGCCATGGGGTCTGTGGGCCTCAGCAGGGGAGTGTGTGGTCTTGGAGACCAGAAGGAGCCGGGGAGAAGCACCACTGCGTCCAGGCCCCACTTCCAGGCTTCCCTTCCTCCCGGCATACATAGTGCTTCCTGTCCCAAGGCCAGCCCGTCAACCTCTGCCATCTGGGCAGGGAGCCTGGGGCACAAGAAGGATGAGCCTGGACTCCTCTACACACACACATACATTGACACGACTGAGCCACCATGAGTATAGGAAGCACCTCCAGGCTCCCAAGAACCACATGTGGGAGCCGTGAGCTCCTCTTGCCCCCATTTTATAGAAATGGAAACTGAGGCTCATGAGGTTTGAACAACTTGCCCTACGTCGCACAGCTAGTTAGGGGCGATGGTCCGGAACTTGAACTGGGGTCCCTCCGTGGCTGGCTGGGTCCCCAATCTTCAAGACCTTCTGAATAGGGGCTCTGCCAGCTCTCCACATCCCCTTGCCTCCCCCTCCCTCGCAAGATTCACCACCACCAAGGGAGAGAGGGCGAGGAGGCTGAGGCACCATTAGTCACCCTCCCAGCTGTCAGTTTGCAAACACTCCCTCCCCTGCAGGCCTGCAGCTGCTGCTGCCGCCTCCCCACTGACTAGATGATAATAACAAAAATAATAATAGGTCCTGTTTGCTGAGCACTTATTCTGTGCTGCGCCCTGTCCTTGGCACATTATGGCTCATCAAATCCTCTAACAACTGAGAGGGAGAGGCTATTATTATCCCCATTTTACAGATGAGCCAGGCTGAGAGGCAAGTGGCCTTACCTGAGGCTACACCTCCAGTGAGCGTCCTGCCCCACGCAGATGTCATATGCCTGAGCCAGCAGGCCAGTTCGACCCCCACCCCTGGTGCCTCCTGCTTTATGTGCACGCACCATGCGGGGGCTGCCAGGAGGCTGGGACCACACTGGCCTCAAAAAGAGAGTGCAAGGGAAGAGGGAGAATCAAGCGGTGCTCAGAGGAAGGGGCAAGGCCAGGAGGGTCAGGGTGGCCTTCCTTGAGGGTCTGGGTTTTGACAGATATGGAAACGAGAGGGAGGAGCTAGCCTCTCCCCTTTGCTCTACTGGCTATGACTTCAGGACAGAGTTTCCCCATCTGTACAATGGGCTGGTGACAACCCTATAGCTCCCAGGGCTGTTCTGAAGCCTGCTTTCTTCCCACAGAAATCCTGCCAGCAGGAGCTGCAGACCCTCTCTGATGGCTCCTCCCTGGTGAAGTCATGAGGCCAGGAAGGTCCCGTCCTTAGGGCTCTGAGGGTCCAGCCGGGCTATCCCCTTCCAGGTCAGAGGCCAAGAGTCAGAGTGGCTGGGAAGCGCTACTGTGAACCTAGGCCTCTAGTCAGGCCTTGATCAGGCACAGAGGGGCCCTTCCAGGGTTATGTGAACCTTGTTTCAGGCCACTTTGTGGAAGAAGTGCAGGAACATTGTCCAGGGAGTCAAGGGCTCTGAGTCCTGTTCCTGGCTCTGCCACCAACTTGTGTGACCTTGGGAAAGTCCTTTGACCCTTCTGGGACTCACTGGCTCTCCAGCACCTGAACCAGATCCCTTTCTCACCCGCTGCTCCTAGGACCCTGGTACCCCACCCACCTTCCCGCCTTGGCATTCCCTCTCCACTCCTTCCCCCTTCTCTACCCAAGGAACTTCCACTCAACCTTCAGGGGTTGCACGTGTGCCTAAGAAAATGTAGTAGGACAGTCCCTGCAGTACTGTTTGTTGTAGCAAGAGATTGGGAGAAACCTTTATGTCCGTTAACAAAGAACCAAGTAAATATATGACCAGATAGCCTGAAAAGGCAACAACACAACTCCAGCTGTTATGGGGCCAGGATGGATCTCTGGGTGCTGATACAGAAACCTCCCCACGATAGGGTAAGTAGAAATGGCAAAAAGCCAGCTCAAGTCACGAAGGAAACGTTGCTGGGGGAATAGGACAGTGCCATGGCATCTAAGTACCACCCTCCAGATTAATCAGAGAGAGGAAAAAGCACCTCCACCACAGGGAGATGTGGCAGGGACCTCGTTAACCGAGTGATCAAATTAAGCATCACCAATAATGAGAGGCGCACACTGAGTGCCTCCTGCACTAAGGAGGGCACAGCATCCTCTGTGCGATGGGCCCGCAGAGCTGCTTAACCTGACTCCAATCAGGAAGACGTAGGCAGACAGAGACCAAATAACCGGCCTGGACTCTTAGAGTCAATGTCATAAAAGACAAAACAAACAAAGAAAGGCTGGGGAATGTTCTGGATTAAACAAGACACAAAAGAAACATGAAACGACAACAAAATGGTAATTATGCGAGGTGAATGATGTGTTAAGTAACCTCATTGTGGTAATCGTTTCACAATATGCACATATATCAAATCATCACACTGTATACTTTAAACTTACACAACATTAAATCGCAATTATATCTCAACAAAGCTGCAAAAGAAAAAAAGAAAAGAAAAGACACATGACAGCAAGATTCAATGAGTGATTCTGAATAAGATTCTGGATCAGAGGGAAAAAATAGCTATAAAGATCATTTGGGGACAACTGGGAAAATGAAAATGTTAGATAATGTTATGGAATTAATGTTAATTTTCTTAGGTGTGATCATGGTACTGTGATTATGTAAGAGATACACGATAAAGTACTCAGGAGAGAAAGGTACGATGCCTGCAACTAACACTCAAATAAATCAGCAAAAAAAAATACGTATACACATATGTCCATGTATATAAAAGAAGAGGTAAAGCGAATGTGGCAAAATGTTAAGAACTGGTGAAACTGGGTAAAGTATACATGGGTATTCATGATACCATTATTTCAGCTTTTTGGTAGGTCTGAAATACTCAAAGACCGAAAAAAAAGCAGGGGGCAGGACATCCCCCATGGTATATTACAAATCATTGTTTTTTAAAAGGACATACCATTCACCCCTAACCTTAGATATACACGGATTATCTCTGAAAGATAGAAGAAACTGATAACAGAGATTGTCTCTGGGAATGGGAAGGAGTAGTGAGTATCAAGTTCAAGGGAAACTTACTGTTCGTTGTATATTTGCTATTTTGTTCTTTTAACTTTTGTTTTTTTAACCACATGCATCTATTACCTTCCCCCTAAAAATAAGATTAGTAAGAAAATCAATAACTGTTTGAAAACCACTTGTGCCAGGAGCCTTCCGTGGCTCCCCAGCTGTGCTGGCTGCTCGGGGCCTCCAGAGGCTCTCACGCCCCATGCTCCAGCGAGAAGCTCACTGACCCTGTGGGAGCCCCTGCAGGAGGGGAGCCGGGCCCAGGGCGGCCGCTCAGCACGTGAGTGCTGAATGAATGAATGAACCAACAAACAACAGGGGGAAGCTAGGCTGGCTGCACCACACTGCGGTCCCATAACCGACAGGACTATACTTAACCCCTAAGGGACAGCAGCTGCCACCCCACCCCCGCAGGGCTGGGGGACAGGGGGCTTTCACTCCGACTTCCTGCCCCAAACCCTGCTCCCAGGAGTTCTTGTGCTGGGGTCCTGGGAACAGGCTGGGCATTGTGCCCAAGCGCTGAGGTCAGTGACCACAGCCTCAGGCAGGCCTTTCTTGGGAGCCCAGGCTGGCAGGCAGGGGGGAAGCCCAGCAACTGCCCTTTGCCTGCCTTGGGGAAGCTGTAGACCCTCACAGCCTAGCACGTGCTGAGGGCCAGTGTAGGTTAAGGGGCTCCTGCCCTGCCCCCCTCACAAAACTCCACTGCCTAATGGGGCGTGGGAGCCTTCAGTAACTGTTTACACCCAGCTAAAAATAGCCACTGAAAAGGGAAGTGCACAAGAGACCTGGGGGAACTCTGGGGGCCATGGCCCCCAGAGACTCTGGTCCTGCCACGGGACCCAGCTGGAGCCTCTGTGGGGCAGGGCAGCCCCCAGAGGCAACAAGCAGGTCCACCTTGCCCTCTTATTCTTTGAGCCACTGTTTCAAGAGGCTCCCTGTGAGCCCAGCCCCATGTGTGGCAGCCAGGATGGACAGGAGGGGGGAAGGGCCCAGGAGGTCCTGCCCTTGGGACCCCAAGAATGCTACTCAGCATCTCTGCTCTGTGCGCAGCCCTGCTCCAGCCCTCCTGGCTACCAGCTGATCAGTCCCGGCCAGGTGTGCTTGGGGCCTCCGCAGAGACAGACAAAGGCCACTGGGGAAGGCTTCCAGGAAGAGGGGGCGGGGAGGGGAGGATCTCAGGTAGAAGCGACTGTGCTAGCTCCGGCCAGGATTAGGATTTCAAACCGCGGTACAGAGAGAGTTAATGAAGGCGGGAGGAGGCTCAGGGTGAGGCGGGTGAGGGTCAACAGAGGCTCTGAACCCAGGCAGCCTGGCACACAGCTCTGCGTTTCTGATTGGGCACGCCCCTCCGAAAGACACCTGAGGAGGGCGGGGCACCAACAGCAGCTGGGCTGGTTTGGCAGCAGTCAAATCAGCCCCACCTCTGGTTCTAGAAGCACAGGGCGCCCAGGCTGACGGCACTGTGATGCCCCTGGCGACGCACCAGGCCATGGGCTGGAGGCTGGTTCCCACTGAGCCAGATGGGTGGTCCCAGAGCCCTCAGCTGGGCAGCTGCAGAATTGGGCACAAGACCCTTGGAGAGGCCTGAACCTCCCCGGGGGTCAGGAGAGGGCTGGAAGGATGGACGGTCCCACTTTGTCTCCAGTGTGAGCTGCCCCACCCTCACCCCCAGGGTTCCCTCAGCATCCAGCACCCCTGCCCTAAGGGGAGGGGTGAGTTTAATGGCTGCAAAGTGTTAAAGACCAAATTACAGCAACTCATTGGCTTTTTTCCTGCCCCCCAATGGCTCAGTGGGGGCTGGAGCTAGAGGAGGCTAGTAAGGGGAGCCGCCTTCCCCAGGCGCTGCTGCAGCCTGAGGCTGACACTCCTGGCCCAGAAAGGTTTCTAATTACCGCTCAGGAGCCTAATTACCTACATGCACTGGGCAGTGGGGACTCCAGGCCTCTGTTCCGCCACCCACCTCAGCACAGGCTGTGGTCTTTGCATCTTCATTTGCCTACATTTACATACAGCCTCTCAGCACTGACCTCCAATGAACCCTTAAAAACCACCTCCAACGAACCCTTAAAAACCAGAGCGTCCTTGTCCCTCACCCCAAAGTCCCCTAGGCACGTTACAGGTGGGGAGATTGCGGCCCAGAGGCCGGTGAGCTGGCCACCAGATTCCTGGTCTCCCCATCTCAGAACTGGGACCCCGAGAACACATGGCTCAGAAGGTAAAGCTGAGGGGGCCCAACTCAAAGGACGTACAGTCTTGCTACCCAGTGTAGGGAGAAGGGTTACCAACACCCTCGCCCCACGGGATGGACTGTAAAAATGAAAGCACGAACAGTGACAGCCTACTGACCCAATCCTGCCTTAGTTACTTAATCCTCCAAAAAACCCCATGAAGTTTTACTGCTGATCTGTTTGACAGAGGAGGAGCCAGGCTGAGGAGGATCACCCAGCTTCCAAGGGGTAGAGCAAGGATTTCAGCTCAGATTTGTCTGAACCTGGTCGGGAGAAAACCCCTCCACCCTTCCCTTGGGCAGGACAGATGACAGCCTGGACAGAGAGGTGCGAGTAGGCAGCTGAGGGGAGGTCCACCCAGAACTCGGCCCTCCTGCTCTGGGAAGGATGGGTTACATCTGTGCCATACTGTGCCTCGCACAGCAACTAGAGAAGCCAGCAGCCCTAGAGAGTGGAGGAGCTCTAAGCAAGGACCTCTGCCCCTACCCTGTCTCTTTCTCCAACGCTTCTTGATTTTCATGGCCCTTCCTCTCCAGGAAGCCCTCCTGGCTGCTCCAGCCTACGCAGATCCCCAGCTTCTGAGCTCCCCGGAGCCCTGCCAGGAAGTTGGAACCACAGGCCTCTCCCTACTGACTGACTCCTCTCTGACTCTGGCCTCTTCTATTGGTCGGCAGGGGGGCCTCAGGGTTCCTTCTCTCCTCTCTCCTCCAGTCTCCCTGACAGCATGGGCCACAGACGTCCGGCCGGTTGGGGAGCAGCGGCTGGGCTGGGCAGGGCTGAGAAGCAGCAGCCTGGGTGTGCAGGCGTCAGATGACACCCAGGTTTTCACCCACCCACAAGGCTTCCAACTGTGCAGAGAGGAGGACCCGCGGGGAGGAGGAGGGCACCAGGCAGCCTCTCCTGCTTCTAGGGGCCTAGACCACGGAAGGGGAGGGGAGGCGGAGGGAAGCTGCGGTTGGAGGCCCAGTCCCACTGAGGCGTACAGAGCTGGTGTGTGATGAGAAGCTACCCTCATCACAGTACCTCAAAACCAGGAAGAGAAACTGAGCTGGCAGAAGGGCGAGCTGGGCTGCGTGGGGCCCTCAGGTCCCTGGGGGCCTGCCAAGGGGAGCTCTTTGGACAGTCGCTGGACAAACCACTTGTCCCTCCCAGGCCTCAGTTTCCCCACGGGAAAAATGGGATTCTCTCCCTGGTCCTGCCAGTCTGACCCTGATTGGTACGGGCTGCATCATGCCTGACGCCCCCCAGTTAGTGGAGTACTCCTGGTCCCCCAGCAGGCTCTGGCCTCTCCCGGGTAGCAGGGCTTGGCCCCCCGAAGTGAGCCTCGCCCTGCCTGCTTCTCCCCTCAGCCACGCAGGGAGCACACTAGCTCTTCCTCACCAGCTCTTTATTTTTAGGTCTGAATTTGACTTTAATCATTACTTAGCGGATTCTATTTCCAGCCCTTGGATGAAGGGACCCAGAGGAGAGGAGGAGGGGAGGCAGTGCTCCCTGCCTGGTGTGGAGGGTGGCCTGCCTCCTCCACCCATCCTGTCCCCAACCAAGGAGGGGGGGCACTGAGAAACTCCCAAAATGCTCACCCCAGCCAGGCCAGCATCTTGGAGAGGACCGCACCCTGTGACCTCATCCCAGCCCGAACTGTGGGACAGGAGGGCAGTTGTAATGCCCGCCTCCCCTGCACCAAGACCAGGGACGAGGGGGACACTCCAAAGGCAAAAGTATGGTGGCCGGAGTCCGAGGTCATGTGCCTGGGAGCCCTCTGCAATGAATGGGCCACCTTGGGGAGGACCCTCTACCCAGGTTAGTCCTGCGCCATACCAGGGTCAGCTGGGGCTATGGTCTCCTAGGCCCTGGGAGTGCCAAGCTGAGACTGTTTTCTTCCTACTGTCCATGGGCTGACCCTAGCAGGGCACTCCCAGTTCTCTGATCTCCACAGACGTGGAACAAGAGGAAGTAAGCGATGTCACAGCAGTACACGCTCAGATTACACCTGGGGAGCACCTGCTGAAGAGAAGGACACTAACACACAAGACTTCCCTAGTGATTTGTAGACCATCTATGTTCCCCTTCAACTCCCAGCTGGGAGGTTCTAGAATCTCTGCCTCTGACCCCAACTTTCTTCCCTTCCCCAGCCACTGGGCGGGAGGATGAGGCTGGCATGGCTGTCCCTGGCTTGGGGCTCCGGATGCCGGGGTTCCTTGCTAAGACTCAGTTTTCCCAGGGAAAGTAGGCCTCTATCTCCACTGGGGAAATGCGGGGCTGGCCTAGGAAGTAGCTGAAGCTGGGGGACAGGAGGCAGCCAGGCTCTCAGAGAAAAAGCCTTGTCCGTTCAGCTCTGATGCTGAAAGAACAGAGGGAGAATGGGTGGGGCCAGGCCCCAGAAACCAACCAGTAGCCCACCTTCCACATGGTGGTGGGGACGGGGGAAGGCAGAGAGGGGGGACAGGATACTGGCCAGAGCAGTCTCTGAACACAGGGTTTCTGAAGGGCTCCCTGGGCAGAGACCACCCTTGGCTGGGTGAGCCATCAGCCAGCCCTGGCCCGGGTGTCTTCTGTACACGCTGAAGCAGCCTGCAGTGGGCATTCCTTCAGCAAAGCTTACCCCTTCTCACAGAGCGCCTAGTGGATGCCAGGGGGTGTGCCAGGCACCTTCTAGTACCTTGGTTAGTTAGTTCCGTGTCCGCACACTCCCCTCTGAAGTAGGGATCACCGTCCCTGTTGTGTATATAAAGGAACTCTGGCTCAAAGGATGACCTGTCCAAGGTCCCTCTTCCCTGGCCTAAATGGCACAGCTGGGCCTGGAATCACGTTGGTTGGGTGCCAAGCTGCCCACTCTCTCCAATACTCTCAGCTGCTTTGGGGGCCTGCAGTAACAACAATTACAACAGCAACAGACGGGAAACAACGATGCACAAGCTTGGTAAGAGGGTTGGGGTAAGGCTGCTGCGGCAGAGCTTTCGGGAATATTTTGTAGCTTTTTAGGAGCAAAGTTGCACAGATTGTGTAGCAACATGAGAAAATGCCCAGATATGGTATTAAATGAAAAAAGGTGTGATGGCACGCATACCCAAATGAAAACAGCGACAAAGGCAAAAAAGATGAGGAAAAGACTGGCTGGGAGCTCCAAGATACTAACAGTCACTATGCCGGTGAAGAAACAGTGGGTGAATTTTCTGTGTTCTAAATTTTCTGTAGTGCTGTTTTGTTACTTTCTAAATTCAGAACCCTAATACTATTTACCTACATACGTAGTTTTCTGAGCTCAGATTTGCTTCCTGGGGACCCACCTGCCACCCAGCTCTGGTCCTGGTGTCTGGGACATCAAGGGAAGGCCTTTCTGATTTGGGACAGCCCCTCAGACACATGAGGGTGCTTCCCTACCTTCTCATTCCCAGACCAAACACCTTTGGGGACAATGAGGTTCAAAACCTCCCAAAGAACAAGCTCAGAACTGGACCCAAGCCGTCCTGCCAGAACAGGCTTGTTGGGGCGGCCACGTCACACTGTGAGCCCTGGGCCTCTGTCTCTGCCTGTACTCTGGTCTGCTCTGTGATGGCTCAACCCCTTGGGGCCTGGTGCCCTCTGCAGCAGTGCTGGGGACCGTCTTCTGGTCCTTCTCTGTCCCAGACCCAAGGCAGAGAGAAGAGCAGGGAGGAAGACACCAAGCTCGCCACATAAAAAGTGAAGCCCTGCACACGTGCTTGCCTGAAGCCAGACCCCTTTCTACAAGGGTCTTGGGACCCCGGCCTGCACCCAACAGTTCACAGGCGTCCAACCATGTCAGGCTTCAGCCCCAGGCCCTCAGGCTGGCAAGGAAGTTAGGGCTGGGTGAGGGGAGCCTCACAGGCCCAACACATCTGTGTCCCCTCCACTGTGCATGTCAGGGCAACCGGAAACAACTCTAAATCAAGGGCAGAGGCCCGAGCGGGACGAAACTGCCAGCAGCCCCAAGGGGCCCCAGACACGGCTAAGTATCCCCCAGGGAGACTCCCACACTTCCAGCAGCAAAAGGATCCTGCCACAGTCCCAGTCTCCTTCCTGCTGCCTTCACCCTGTTCCTGCTGGGGCCCCACCAAGAAAGACACTGGGAACACCAGGGTGTAGGGAGCTTGGAAGAGACACCCTGGGTGTCCCCACTCTGACAATGTTCCCATGCCAAGGCTGAAGGGTGCTCCTTGTGGAAACAGGGCTCTCGCCTTCCCCATCCAGATCCCATTCACCAGCTGG
This sequence comes from Lagenorhynchus albirostris, assembly GCF_949774975.1. Lineage (NCBI taxonomy): Eukaryota > Metazoa > Chordata > Mammalia > Artiodactyla > Delphinidae > Lagenorhynchus > Lagenorhynchus albirostris. The sequence continues at coordinate 132,025,102 of NC_083095.1, read as the reverse complement.
GCCAAAGGTGTATAGGAGGGAGAGGTCAGGAATGACCACCAGGCTGCTTCAGTTCAGCACCAGGGCTGCACCCCGTGGGTGCCCCACACACTCACCGCATCCCTCAGTGGGACCCAGCCTCAGGCACTAGGGGGAAATCCCACGGGCAGTGCCAATGCTGCCCGAGCCCAGACCCAGGCAGAGCCGGGGCCGGAAGCCCTCTCCCTTCTCTCTAGCCCTCTGTAGGGGAGCACGTGCTCACCCCACAAGGACCCATGGGCCAAGCTGGGGGCTTATGTCCCTGGTGGGTAAAGGCACCTGGCTGGTTTCTCTCTGCCCACAGCAGTCCAGCTCTGCAGAGCCGGGGGGATGAAAGGACAGATAGCCTAACTCTGCCAGAGGCCTGGGATAGCAACTCCCCCTTTAAGCCTCAGTCCCCTGGTCTACAAAACAGGAGGGAAGATAAACCCCTAGTTAAGCTCCAAGAATCTAGTGGCTGGACACGCCCCTTCCTGACACCTGGCTGGGCCCTGAGGAGCCTGGGAAAAGGGGCTGACAAGGCTGCCAGGAGGTGGGGCATGGTCCTAATGCCCAGTGTCACCTCCACCAGGACAGAGGCCCAGCCCAGTTTCCCCACCCTAGGGTCAGAGGTCCCTTGACTTAGGCCTGGTCTTCTGGGAGGCCGAGGGTGACAGGCTCAACCTCTGGCAGGCTCAAGGGAGGTGGCTGGGCCCTGGGCTTCCTGGAGACGGCAGGGCCTCCGCAGGGGAATGCGGGAGGGGTCAGAACCAGGCAGGCCAAGGAACCCGCAGGGAGGCCCTGGGCCGGGAATGGCAAACCGCCCATCCTCCTGGGCCCTGGCCCATGCCGACCCCCTCCCTCCAGGCTCCAGCCAGCCCCCACAAGAGGGGGAGGACAGACTCGGGGTGGCCAGAGACAAGTCTGTGGGGCTCGAAAGGTAGTACCTCCCTCGTGCGCTCCCCTCCCAGTCGGGCTGGGCTGACAGTGACTCCCGGGAGATTTCGAACCCGGGAAGGAGGGTGTAAGGGAGGTGGGGGATGGGTGTGGACGCCACGGCAGCTGCAACAGAAGCAACGGAAGCGGGACGAGCGACCTCCACCCACCTCCCGCCGGGAAGCACTCGGACGCCCACCTCCTCCAGGTCTGTCAAGCACTCACCTCTCTCGGGGCACTGCGGTCCGGGCCACCTCGCTGCGGGCAGCATCAGCGGCCTGCGGGGCAGTCCATGCGGCCAGGGGGGAGGGGAGGGGCGCAGGGGTCCCCGGGTGGTGCGGTACAAAGAGGTCTGGGTGCGAAAGGAGGGGGAGGAGGGACGGCCAGACAGAGGCAGGGGGACGGCCTCGCGGCCCGGGTCGGGGAGGGAAGAAAGGCGGGGGAAGGGGGGCGGGAGGGAGTCGGGGGGAGGAAACAATGTAGCCGGCGCGGCCCCGGTAGAGTTCCGCTTCCGAAAGCCGCCACAGAGGTTCGATTTTGGGACGTCGCGCCGGCTGCCCCGGGCTGCCCCGGACCCTGGATCGGGGCCGCAGGGGGTCCCCGCGTTCCACGTCCCGGAGGCTCCGGCGGCCACAGGCTGGCTGGGGCGGGAGGGACCGCTGTCCGGGGGATGGCCCCGACGGCGGCGCGGCCGGGCGATCGCCCCGCTCGGACCCCACCCCGGCAAGACCTCCGGGCAGGCTGCGGGGTGGGGCGAGAGCTAGAGGGCGACGGTGGTCTCAGTGGCGGCGGCCAAGCTCGGCTCGCCCTGGGCTCCGCTGGGAGGAAGCTCGCAGGCCTGGCGAGAGGAAGCGCGGCCCGGATCCTCCGCCCGCGGCAGCGCGCCTGCGCGAGGGAGCCGGCCCGGCGCGCCGCGGGGCGTGGGCCGGCGGGGCGGCGCCCCCTGCCGGGCTCCGGGGGCACTGCGGGGGGGTGTGTCCGCGCCCACGCCCTGCCCCCACCTGCCCACTGGCGCTGAAGGATCCTGAAGGCCCCTCACCGAGGGCCGACCAGCCCGCCTTGGAGCAACCTCCAAGCCTTCCTCGGGCGCAGCTCCCCCGATGTAGAAGCAATTGAGGCCAGGCCTGGTCCCCTCTCCTCGGATCTGTTTGTGGAGAGTGGGCCTCACTCACAGCAGCATTTATAGATTCACAAGCATTTCCTGGCGCTGAGAATGTGACAATTCAGGAGTCTACTAGTAGGACCACTTCGTTACCGTCAAGGAGTTCCCAGTACTGACAGGCCAACAGACAAGCGCCAAGAGATAACTGATAAAAGTGAAGAAGTGGTGTACAAGGTCCACAGGAAGCAGAAAAGAGGGAAGGCCTAATGAGACTTCACAGAGCTGGGACCTTAGGCAGAAGGAACAGCATGGACAAAGGTAGGGAGAGGTGAGAGCACTTGATGGCTCTGGGAACTGTAAATAGCTCAGTACGGCTGCAGTTTGCAGTGTGGGTCCAGGAAAGTAGTGGGAGATGGGCTCCCTGCAAGCCCCAGAGACAAGAGAGATCCAAAGGGCCTTATGGAACTTTCCTGGACTTTGTTTTCAGCTTGGCAGCAGTGAGGAAGTTGTCAGTAGCTATGTGATTTTGGGAAAGTTACTTAACCTCTCTGTGCTCTAGTTTACCAAATGGGGGAAGTTATAACACCAACTTCTTAAGGTTTTGTGGGGAGGAAATGAGTTAATACGCTTAAAGTGCTTAGCGTGCAGTGGGCGGCACGTGGTCAGCCCTTAGCTAAGTATCGCCTGTTATTATATATTACTGTTAACGAGGAGCAGGGCGTGATCTGCTCTGAGCTCAGGAGCAGACTGTGTGTGTGTGTGTGTGTGTGTGTGTGTGTGTGTGTGTGTGTGAGTGTGAGGGGGGAGCATAGAGTTGGGGGCGGGGGCAATGATGGAGGAGAGACCGGAGACTCCAGTGTGGGTACAAGGAGGCAGGCTACTCCCTAGGGACTGGGCCCTGAAGGAAGGGTCAGGATTGGTGGGGCAGAGGGGAGGGGTATTCTGTGGTGGGGAAAATGAGGTGTACAGGCAAAGTCTTGAAATTCAAAATAAGTGAGGGACTAGGGTCCTGGAGGAGAGTGAGTTGAGAAGGCAGTGTGGCTGTACATTGCAAAGAGCAGAAGTTGGGTGTGCCTCCCCAGACAAACTGCAGGATGGCCCTCTGACCCAATGCACCCCTTGGCCAGTTTCCAGAAAGGAGCCAGCCCTTCAAGGAGGGAAGTGGTAGTCACACCACAGCCCTTTGAGGAGACATCCAGTAAGTCTCAGAGATAGCTATGGTGTGACAGGAAAAAGCATGGATTTGGGGTTCAAATTGTAAAGTTAAATTTCAGCTGGGCCACTTCCTAGTTGTGTGATCTTGGGCTAGTTACTTAACGTCCCTGAGCTCAGTTTCCTCTTCTGTAAGATCAAGCTTAAAATGCAACTGTCTCACAAGAGATAGTGCAGATGCAGCAAGATAATGGCCTAGGGGTGGGGGAGGTGGGGAGGGTGTTCAGCTTGGCTGGTTTCCCTTTCTTTCCTCTGAGGTCAAGATGGAATGATAAAGTGGGACCGGATGGGGCCACCTCTCAGCCTGAAGGAAAGCACTTCAGAGCTCTGCGAAGGCTTCTGGAAGGGCCAAGTTGATATCTCCCCTCCCCTGACTGATCAGCTGGCAAAATGGGAAAGGGCTGTGGGGATATGTGGAAAATGCTCTAATCCCTGTCCCAGTTTTTCACCAATGCATTTTCCTTTACCCCCCAAACATGTTTGACATTATCCCCTGGGTTTGCTGTGGCCTAAGTGTGAACTTTGGAGTCAAATAGACTTGTATTTGCATCCTGGTTCCACCTCTTCACGGTAGAATGCAATAAATTTGTTAACTTCCCTGAACCCCAGGCACAGGGGACAAATCAATAAAGGGTCCTGCCCCACAGAGCTATCCTCCAGTGGAAGAGCCAATGAACTTCCAACCTCACCACCATTCATTCATTCATTCATTCCCTCACTCAAATACTTACTGAGCACCTACTAAGTGCCTGGCACTATCCTGGATGCAGGAGTTGAAAGGGCGAGAAAGACCACTGTGGATAACCATGTGGTTATCCCCTCATGGGATAAATAAATAAGCAGGGCAATCAGACACTGTGGCATGAGGGCAATGAATGTTTGATGGAGGAGAGCACGGGGCGGGGAAATAGACACAGAGGGCCCAGCAGCTTAAGGGACAGCCAGAAGGCCAAGGTGACAAGACCAGCAAGCGAGGGGGAGTAGTATGAGAGGAAGGGGCTGGATCTGGTGGGGTGTTATGGGGCGGGGGGTTTATTACGTGAGTTTGGATTTTATTACATGAGCGCTGGGGAGCCGCTGAAGGATTTTTAAGCAGGGGAGTGACACGATTGAGCAGAAGTCAAGAGACCAGTGAGGAGACTTTGCATATTATGGCCAGTGATGATGGGCATGGACCCCAGTGGACAAAAGGGAGCCACGTGGCAGCTCTGGGTGATGGGCTGTTCGGGGGAGTGAGGCCCCAGGAGAAAGGGGGCCTGATCCTTAGGTACAGCTGGAACCTGGGGAAATGCTGGTGCTTTTTGCTGAGGTAGGGAGGACCTGAGAGAGGCGCAGGCTGGGGGTAGCGCTCAGGAGCTGTACTTTGGACAAGCTAAGGTTAAGACACCTGTGAGACAGGGAGATGTCAAGATGGCGTTTGGAGCCACGTTTTACGGACAAGGCCACTGAGGCTTGAAGCACTCAGAACTTTCCCAGAGTCCCACTCCCAGAATTGGGGTTCCAATCTGAGGACCTCCAAAGCCTGGGGCACCAAACAGCCTCCCCTCTCAGCAGACCCTAGGAAAGGAACTCATCAGAGAAGGGTCTTCTGGTTCTAGGATAGGGGAGGAAATTTAAGAGGAGCCCCTCCCTGCCAGGTAGGCTCAAGTGCTAGCTTTCCCAGGCTGAGCTGTTGTCCCCACCTTGGGGGAATGGAGAAAAGAGGGGAGGCTTGAGACCCCTGGATGTGGGAACAGGGCTTAGGACTTCTGGCTGCATTTGATGACACAATGCCACCGCAGTAGCTCGATGCAAAGTTGGGTTGGTAGCCAGAAATCCAGAGCTTAAGCACCTTTATGGGTGGACTGAGCTCTGATCCCAGGGTCCCCTGGGAAGGAAAGGACTTCCCGCCACGCTGCCTCCTCCTCTCCCCCAGCCTCTTTGCTCTGAAATGACAGTTTAGAGAAACTGGTGTGAAATAGTTTGAAACTCAGACGTCTGGGCAGTCCCTCAGGGCAGAAAACAGGAAGCCAAGATTAAAGGCAGATTTCCAGCAAAGTCCCCTTCTACTTCCTGCAGAGCAGGTGCTCAGGCTGAGCTGACTGTGGGCAGCTTCCCTCGCTGACAGCACCTCTGGGTGACTCTGCACAGGCCGGCTCTCCTGCTTTAGGAGCTGTTCTTCAACCTCGTCATCACCATCCCCACAGGAAGCTCCTGCCAGGCCCTTGGGGGAATGAGCCTCCTGCAGAAAGAGGCTGTGGAAGGTGGAAGGAGGCACCAACAGGAAACAGCACCTGGGGACACCTAGGAGGCAGTGAGGCCAGGCGGAGAGGGCATGGGCTTTGGGATTGTTCAGCCCTGGTGTGAATGCCACTTCTTGCTGTAGGGTCTCACTGACCTGTGGGAGTGGGTCGAGGGGTAGGAGCAATGCAAAGGGGGACTTCAGGGAAGGTAGCCGGGGAGACTGGACCAGTGCTGGGGCCTGGGAGGCCTAGGGGAGGGCAGAAGCAGGAGAAAGCAAGTGGCCACAGTGGCCATCTCAACATCAGGGACCACTCGGCGGGGTGGCCAAGCTGATATCCACAGCTGCTAAAGTCTCAGGGAACCAGGGGCCAGCATGGGCCTCCCCCGTGACCTCTTTCCCTTCCTGACCCGCAGGAGAGCTGGCTTCCGTGGGCTCCGTCAAGGCAAGAAGCTACGCCTGCCTCATGCAGAGGCAAAGCCGTGACCTTCCAGATAAGCCCTGTGTTCTCCTCAAGGGGCCTGAGACCCCACCCACCCAAAGCTGTCCTTGGGAGGACACCTGCATCAGAGGCATCATGCGTTGGAAACCTCCCTTCTTGGATGGCTGAGTTTATCACGAGGACAAGGCATTGCCCTGGGAGACCCAGGTTCTAGGGACAGACTGGCCTCTGATTTGGGGCAAGTCCTCCCCATCCAGGCCTCAGTTTCCCCTCCTGTGTACCGAAGGGTTGCATCTGGTGATCTCCTGCAGCTCTGACTTCGTGTGCACAGGTGGAGGCCCTGGGCATGGGGAGGGTGGGCAGCTGCCAACGGACTCCAACTTCTGTCCCCCCGGGACCAGGGAGCTTCCATTTACTGAGCACCTACTATGTGCCCGATACTTTATTATTGTTATTGATGATGATACTGATATTTACTGGACACTTACTATGCACAAACATTTTTAATGTCAGATTAAAGTCTCTTCTCTTTACTGCAACAGTTTGCTCTAAGGGGATTTCTAAGGAAGCTTGTTTGTTTGTTTCCACCATGATGGTGGCAGAAGTCTTGGTGCTGATGGTTTGGTGGCTTTTTGGCTTTTGTGGTTTTAGTGGTGGTGGTGACCCAACCGAGAGGCCATTGAGAGCTGGAGGACCTCACTCTTGTGGCTTGAGGCAGCCGGTACATAGGGCTTCCTCGACCACACCACAGGGGTTAATTGGCTGGTCTCCTGACCTTGAAGGTCATGGGTCTGGGCTTCGCAATTCAGAATCTCTCTGGAGCAGGCAGATGCAAAACCAAGTTCATGACATGAATTGGTCAAGGAACCTGGGATCCCTGCAAACTATCTGGTGCCTTCCTCCAGGAAGGCATATTTCCTCCAGAAATGTGGCACATATTTCTTTCCTCCTTGGTCCTTGGTCTTGCAATGTTCTGTCTGGTGGGGCACAGATGTTAAACAGCGTGATGAGAGTTACTAGGAGGGATGTGCAGGTGTGATGCAGGTGCACAGCAGAGGAGCCCTCCTCACCTGAGTGCTCAGACCCTGCAGGAGGAGAGATGCCTGGGATAGTAGGAGCAGAGGCCCTGGAGCTGGAAGGGGTTGAGCTTTGGGAGAAGCAGAAAGAGGCTAGGATGGGCTGAGGGGCAGGGCATGCGGGGCAGTCTTGGGAGCAGAGGTCAGTGACCAGAGCCTGCAGGGCCTCCTGTGTCCACCTCAGGGCAGAGGGACCCTGCTCTTTGAGGGTTTCACCAACGCCTCAGCTGTGTGTTTGCATTTTTAAAAAAATATTTATTTTTTGGCTGCGTTGGGTCTTCGCTGCTGCACGCAGGGCTTCTCTAGTTGCGGCGAGCAGGGGCTACTCTTCATTGCAGTGTGCGGGCTTTGCGTTGCAGTGGCTTCTCTTGTTGTGGAGCACAGGATCAAGGTGCACAGGCATCAGTAGTTGTGGCGCACAGGCTCAGTAGTTGCGGCTTGCGGGCTCTAGAGCACAGGCTCAGTAGTTGTGGCGCACGGGTTTAGTTGCTCTGTGTATGTGGGATCATCCCGGACCAGGGATCAAACCTGTGTCCCCTGCGTTGGCAGGCAGATTCTTAACCACTGTAACACCAGGGAAGTCCCTGTGTTTGCTTTTTTTTTTTTTTTGTGGTACGCGGGCCTCTCACTGTTGTGGCCTCTCCTGTTGCGCTCCGGACGCGCAGGCCCAGCGGCCATGGCTCATGGGCCTAGCCGTCCCGCCGCGGCATGTGGGATCTTCCTGGACCAGGGCACGAACCCGTGTCCCCTGCATCGGCAGGCGGACTCTCAACCACTGTGCCACCAGGGAAGCCCTGTGTTTGCATTTTTAAAAGATCACTTCTTCCTGTTGATGGAGAATTGACTGGCTTTTTGTCCTCCAGGAAGCTGCAATGGCCTTTCCCAAATCCCCAGGCTAGATCACTGCCCTCTGCAGTGCCCCTCAGTGGGCCCTCTTCTCAGCTTTGTAGCATTGACTACCTGCTTTGTGCAAGTTTCCTGGTCTGCCACTGGAGGCTGAACCATGGTGTTCAGATGTTGGTTGAATGACTGAGTGATGTGAATTTTAATAAATAATAATAATAATAATAGTTAACACCGATATAGGCTTTACCATATGCCAGACACTGTCCTAAGCACTTTACATGTCTTAAGTGTCATTTAATCCTTGTAATATATTTCCAAGGTATGTATCATTATTCTCTCCATTTTGCAGAAAAGGAACTGAAGGGGATTCCATGAGGGAACTCAGCCACCAGACCCTGCGTAGGAGAGGAAGGATTCAGGATGCCATTGTATCATTCTCACCCAATTTATTTTAACAGCTTCTGGGTTAGAGTCCTGGCCTCACTCCTGCCCAGCTGTGTGACCTTAAGTAAAGGTCATATAACTTTCTGAGCCTCAGTTTCCTGATCTCTAAAATGAGAGGCTCACCTCACTTGTGATGCTAAACAGAGAAGAAGAAAAGCTCATCACTTAGCGCAGTGCTTTGGCCCCAGGCACACTTGCACTCACTGGCAGTGAGATGAATATTTTTTTCTCTGACTCCTGAAACAGGCTGTGTAGTACTGGCTCTCCCCTGCTGTCCTCTAAGTCCAGCTTCCTGAGGCTTTTGTCTGTTCCTGAGCCTACAGTTTCACAATGGCTTGTGAACAGTAACCCTCCTCCATCCATTCCCCAAATATTGAGGGCATGTGTACTACTTCCCAGGCACCAGAGCCCCTGGGGTTAGGCAGAGCCAGAGCTTCCTTGGTTCTTGGTACCCGGAGTCCTGGGCTCGGAAAGCTTCTGAAAGTTTGATGCTTCCCTCTCAAGGCTGCCTGGAGACCTTCTCCTGCCGCGTGTCATCTTTGAGCTGGACCAGCCTCCACCCAGAAGTCCCCGGGCTCAACTGCACAGATTGGAAACCCAGTTGGTGTTGTTCTGCCTTTCTCATGGGAACTGTTTGGGGGAAAGCCGAAAAGGGGTTCTGGCTTCTTCACGGTACAAAAGTTGGAAACTTGGCCTAGGATGGGGGTGGGCAAGGAGAAGCAGCAGGAGGTTTGCCTGGCTTGGGCTGCAAAGGGAGAACAGCTGGGTGCTGCTACTGCCTCAGGCCAAGCTTTTGCAAATCACATGCAAATCCTCTTGCCCAGGTGTTGTACCTGTGAATAAACTTGTGTGTCTGTGTCTGAGATCAGGGGAGCTTTTGGAAGAGTGGGGTGAAACTGCGCAGGGAGGAGATCCTCCGTGAGCTGAGGAGCTTTTAGAAGCTGCCTGAGACAGGGATGGGCACCTGGAGGGACATGTCCCTTCCCTTTGATTTTTAAGGCCCTCAGAGTTTAGTTCTGAAGAGCGGGTGCCTGGGTGGAGAGGAGAGGGATTGTCTCTCCATGGGGCAAACAGTAAATGTGTATTGAGTGAATAAGTGAGCAACTGAATTCTCCTTGGGGTCTCTGGCTGCCATTCTTGCCATAGGTCTCGGGGCTCCCGTCCCAAGGAAAAGGGCCTTGCCTGCCTCCCTGTTGTCCTTTCCCCCAGCCCATCTTCTTAGACCCCTGCTCTTAACCACTGGGTCTCCAGGAGCGCTCTCCTGACATAGAGGTCCAGGTCACATCTCTCTCCAGCCAAAGCCAGTTCTGGTTGTAGAGGTGGCCCTCTTATCTCCAAAGACCCGCCCCCCCCATCCCTGGGGCCAAGCAACTCCAGTTTCAGGTACACCTAGTGCAGCCAGCCTTCCCCCCCTCCCCCTGGCCCTCAACCGTGTGGCCAGTCAGCAGTGAGGGTGGCAGCCTCAGAGGAAAGGCGGGCCTGCCTGAGTCTGGGAGACAGGGTCCTAGGTGCCTGCTGTTGATATGAGTGAAGGATGAAGGTTGGGGTGATAGGACCAAAACTTGGGAGGAGCTGGTTGCTTCCCCGAGCTCGTGGTGCAAGGGAACATGAAGCTTCAAGTCAGCGAGGGTGAGGGTGTGTCACGGAGGAAAGCAGTGCCACGAACTCTAGGGACCCTTGATTATTTTCAGTTGCAGCTGGGAGCAGCATCCTGTTCAAACCGCACTGGAGGCCTGATGTTGGCTGTCTTCTTTGAGTGACTATCTTTTCTGTTGTTTTGGTGAACAGCACATTTATTTTTTGCTTGTTAGCCAGAGGTCGGTTTCTGTTGTTTGTGACTCAGAACCCCACCCCGTGTCCCCGACCCCACCCCCACTGTGGCGGCTGGAGGATGAGGTACGGTCCTGCGTGGGAAGTGCCAGACTCATAGCAGCGATCAGACAAAGGCCATTGTCTTCCCCTTGCAGTCTCCGCTGTGACTTGCCTTTTGCTGTCTCTTAGAATTTGGTCTCATTTAACGATGAGGCTTGTGGTCTCATCGGGTCTGAGGGGGAACAGCGCCTCCTGGTGGCCAGAGTGCAGATCCCAAGGGGAAGGGAACGTGATGGGGCTGGAGGCAAGGCAGTCTCAAGGTCCTGGCCAGCAGTCCCAGGGCCTCACCTGTAGAGCCGGTGTCTGCTCTGAAAAAGTTGGCTTCTAGAAGCCTGGGCAGGACCCTGTCCAGGGCTCAACGAGGGCCAGAGCCAGAGCTGACCCTCACCAACTGAGAGTGCCACAGGGTGGGTTCTGAGCAGGGCTGGCCAGGGTAGATGAGGACAGAGAACCCAGGGCAGCTAGAAGGGGAGAAGATAAGACCACTTCTGGAAAGCATGGGTGGATTGGTCATCCCTTTACAGAGGGGCAGAATCCAGCTGTTCCAGAAACCACCCCTAGTGGCTGTTGTCTGCCTCTGGAAGGGCTTTTCCACATGGGATGCTGGTGGGGGACAGCCAGATCTGCCCTGGCTGCCAGAATTCCCCAGGGTCCCCCACCTTGGACTGTTCTCTGATTCGAAGGCCATTACCACACTGGTCCCAGGTGCCTGACTGGCCTGAGCATTGCTGATTCTCCTGGTATTCTTCCGAATAACAAGGCAAGGTCGAGAAGGAAGGCATGCTTTGTTGAGCACCTATTGTGTGCTGGGTGTTTGTACATTGGATTTCATTTGATCACTGTCCATCAAGGAAAACAGTAGCATCTAGATCTTATCTGTATGGCCAGGGAGGCCCACAGAAGGTGATTTGCAGAACCATCTCGAAGCCTGGGCTCTCTCTCCTGCCCCATCAGGTTGGTCTCAGACGGCAGTTCCAGAGTCCCCAGGCCATAGGTTTGCTTGGCAGTGAAAGGGCAGTGAGCTGTGGGGAGGATGTTTACATCCCGCCTGCCAGTCCTCCCTCGAGGTATAGAGGAGCTGCTGGTGCAGGGCAGGAGGGTCTGGTTGGAATGGCCCTGGGCCTCAAGGTGGGGGCACTGGTGGAGGCAGAGCTGGAAGGGAGGGGCATGAGGGGGCAGGCTGGGATCAAACTTCTGGCTTCAGAGTCCACCCTGAACCTTCTCAGCAGGTCTGACTTGGGCCCAGACGTCATGCGTTGGGGCGGGGTAGTCTGCACGAGCTGCAGGAGCCACCAGCAAGGCTGAGGTCAAGTCCACCTCTGCAAATGACTAGCCATGACATCCTGGCTGGGTGACCTCCCGCTCTGCACCCCATCCCCATCTGCCCAGCAGACACGAGTGCACTGCCCTTACAGTGCTGTGAGGACTCAGTGGGGCAAAGTGCTGGGAGGGACCTGGCAGAGAGCAAGTGCTCAGGGGACTCTGGCTGATTCTCAAGCAGAATTAAGGGGGCAGTCAGCCTCCAGATATCTTCAAGATTCCAGGGCTAAATTCCTGACTCCAAGACCCCTGAGAAGGGCTTCCCTGGTGGTGCAGTGGTTGAGAATCTGCCTGCCAATGCAGGGGACACGGGTTCGAGCCCTGGTCCGGGAGGATCCCACATGGCACGGAGCGGCTAGGCCCCCGTGCGCCACAACTACTGAGCCTGCGTGCCACAACTGCTGAAGCCTGCGCGCCTGGAGCCCGTGCTCCGCTGCAAGAGAAGCCACTGCAATGAGGAGCCCGAGCACCACAACGAAGAGTAGCCCCAGCTCGCTGCAACTAGAGAAAGCCCGCATGCAGCAACGAAGACCCAACGCAGCCAGAAAAACCACAAAAAGACCCCTGAGAAGAGGTAGGTGAATGTGTAGGTCCTTGTAGCACTGGCCACGCCCATCTCTGTGCTGATCAGTGCACCTGAGGCCCTTGTTTGCTTACCTGAGCAGTGTGAGTCCTAGGAGATCAGGGTGGGTCTACATTGTCAGTGTTCCTGGTGCCCCAGAACAGAAAAGATGATGGGACACACTTGGGCGAGTTCCCTGTCTCTGGAAGTAAGAGAATGGAAGTGAACGCCTATCAGGAAGCTGGACAGGGAATTTCTACTTTAGGTGTGTCTCTGAAGACCAGGCCAGGGAATGATGGGGAAGGGTTGGGAGGAGAGTCCTCTGGCCATTCTTAGTGGCTTCTCCGCAATTTCTGGGAGGGAAGGACTTGAGAGTTGTCTTGAAGCTGCATTTGCGAAATAAACTCACTTTTCCTTAGATTGTCTATTTATTTGTCATGGGGTTCCCGGGGCTGCAGGTGATGGGTCAGTGGCTTCGGGAAGCATGTGCTTCTCTGAGTGGTCACGAGGGGGCAGCCCAGACTGCATTAGCGCTGCTCCAGCTCCAAGCAGGAGGGAGGATGGGGGCAGATCCTGATCTGAGATCTGGGGGCAGGAAGAGGGGCACAGAATTGAACAGCTGCAGGGGTGGGGCACTCTAGGGACAGATTCCCCCTCCTCTGGGGCAAGGAGAATGTAAGCCTATGGCTGCTGAGAGGAGGGAGGAGGGGGCCTAGAGCACAGGAGGAGAGGAGCCCCGAGGGCAGTGCTGACCCCAGGTGGGAGGCATGGCGGGTGGCGAGCTGTGGGCTATCCCCCTTCCTGGAGTACCTCTCATCATCCCCGGGGAGGGCAGACTGTGGTGCAGGCTTTCCAGTGTCCTGGGCTTGCACATCCCTCCAGGGAAACAGACCTTGCAGGGAAAGGAGGCTAAAGAGGGGCTCTGGTGTGGGAGGGAGCAGGCCTGTGTGTAATGAGTACGCTCATTTCAGAGCTCCTGGCCTCCTCCCAGGTCAGCTGCTCCCCTGGGCTCTGCATGGGCTTAGCACAGGCACAGCTGTGGGTAAGCAAAGGACTTCCACCTGCCCTCGGAGTGGGGCCTGGGGCCCTCTCTGGGTGAGAAGATAGGGTGAGGGAGTAGCCTAGGGAGAAGGCAGCCCCTTGTCACACTCACGCATCATCCGGTGCATCCCTGGGGGTGCAGGGCAGAGAAGGCCAGGACTCCCTCGGGCTGCAAGTTGGGGGTACAGGGCAGGGGCCAGAGAGTTCAGCTACATCCCAGGATGGCAAAGGGATATCCTGCCCATTCCCATCTACTGCCTGCCTGCCCAGCTGTGTGGGAGCCCGGCAGGAGGAGGACAGGATCTTGCAGTCCTGAGGAGGGTGGCTTCTGGGAGGGGGCCCGCCTGGGAAGAATGAAGGCTAGGGTTTTAGCCTTGCCTACATCAGCTTGCTAGGTTCCTATCTAGATCTCAGTTTCCCCATCTATGCCATGAGGCTCACTTATTCATTTATTCATTGCATGTTTATCTAGTGTTGAGCTAAGGGCAGGGGCTTTGCCATCCCACACTCCTGGGTCTGAGTCTTTGCCACTTACTTGCTGGACAACTTATGTGATGATCTGGGCCTCAGTTTCCTCATCTGTAAAAAGGGGTGAATAATAGTGTGTGCCCCATAGGATTGTTGATTAAATTATTATTACACAATGAGGAAAATGGGAACTGGATGCTGTTCTTGGGAAACGCTCAATGTAAACACTGAGAATACTCACACATAAGCTTGCAGGTACACAAGGACACACATACTTGTGTGCCCTGAGGTTTGTACACAAAAGAAGCAGCATTCTAGAAGAGGCACCTTTCGAGACTTCCCTGGTGGTCCAGTGGCTAAGACTCCATGCTCCCAATGCAGGGGGCTCGGGTTCGATCCCTGGTCAGGGAACTAGATCCCACATGCTGCAACTAAGAGTTTGCATGCTGCAGCTAAAGATCCTGCATGCTGCAACTAAAAAAGATCCCATGTGCTGCAACTAAGACCCAGCATAGCCAAATAAATAAATAAATATATTAAAAAAAATTTTTTTTAAAGAGGCACATTTCAAAGTCTGGGGCAAAGTAGAGGGCGTATCTGACTTCAGGCCTGAGATGACCATGGTAGGTTAGCAGCTCAGCTGCCTGGGGTGTGGTTGGTGCTCAATGGTGTGTGTGTGTACATGCTTGCACGTGCACGAAGCCTCTGATTTCCCCCTCCCTCAGGTCCTGAGATGGTGGAAAGAGCCAGGGGAATGGCCAACTTTTCCCCTCTTTACCTCTGCTCCTGGTCTCTGTGATCCTGCAAAAAAGTCCCCAAATGAACTGAGAATAGCTCTGAGTTCATGGACTCAAAAGATACAGGTGTTGGTCCTGCCTCGTCAACTTTCCTGGGGAAGCTGCCTTCCCTGTCTGAGGCTCTGTCTCTCCATCTCTTAAATGGAGTTATTTCACTTGTGAGGCTGTGCTTCCCTGAGAAGGGTGATGATTTGCCCTGGGCACACAGTAAGCCCCTTCCTGCCTCAGGACCTTTGCACATATTGCTCCCTCTGCCCAGAACTCTTTTTTCCTCTTCCCTTCCTATTTAATTCTTCCTCCTGGGAGAAGCCTGCCTTGATCCAGCCATCTAAAGCCATCATCCTTGTCTCTTTATTACACTTTTGCTTCTTCTTCAGAAATCTCATTACGATTTGTAATTGGGTATTTACTTGTATGTTTACCTTTTTTAGTCTGTTTCTTCACTAGACTTTAAGCTCTATGGGAGCAGAAATAACCATATGCTGATCTTGTTCACAGCTATGTCTCCACCAGCCAGCACAGAACCTAGTACGTAGTAGATATTCAATCAGTATGATGTAAATTCCTTTTTTTTTTTTTTTTTTTTTTGGTGATACGCGGGCCTTTCACTGTTGTGGCCTCTCCCGTTGCGGAGCACAGGCTCCGGACGCGCAGGCTCAGTGGCCATGGCTCACGGGCCCAGCCGCTCTGCGGCATGTGGGATCTTCCCGGACCGGGGCACGAACCCGTGTCCCTTGCATCAGCAGGCGGACTCTCAACCACTGCGCCGCCAGGGAAGCCTGTAAATTCCTTTTTTGGCATAGGAAATCTATACACATGATACAAAATTCAAAAGTTACAAAAGGATAAAATCTCTCTCAAACGTGTCCTCTGGACATCCGTTACTTTCTTTAGAGAAGAGACTTACTTTTTCTTATACATCCTTGCAGGATCTTCTCTGCATGTATTAGTATAGTGTGTTTAAAAACATAAATGGTAACAAAACTAGATACTTTGTTCTGGAGAATCTTCCATATCATACATATTATTTTGTATGGATCTATCATAATTTATTTAGTCATTTCCAGATTATTGGAAATGATGGAATGCTGCAGCAAAGATCCTTGAACATATTATTGTCATTTGTGTAAGCTTAACTGAAGGATCAATTTCTAGAAGTGGAATTGCTGGGTCAAAGAGTATGTACTTTGAAAATTTTGATGAATACTGTCAGATTCATTTATTAGAGGTTTACTTTTTAACTTAAATGCACCTTCACCAAAATGAATGAGTGCCTGTTTTCAACACCCTTCCCAGTACAGTGTGTTAGCAGACATTTCATCTTTGCCGATCTGATTGGTGAAAAATTGTATATCGTTTATATTTCTTTTATTATAAGTGAGGTCAAGCATCTCTCTCTTTTGTTTTGTTTTTTATTAAGGTATAGTTGATGTACAATATTGTATAAGTATCTCTTTATAGTTTAAAATTTATTTGTATTTTCCTCTTCTGTTAATCATGTTTTTTGTCCGTTTTTTATTGGATTGCTGTTTTTTGGTTGGACCTCTTTGCATATTAAGGACATTATTCTTTTATCTGTGTATCACGCAGCATTCCAGCAGGAAACAGATGGAATTCTCAATTCAGGTTAATTTGGGGAAGGGTTAATAAGGGATTATTTAAAAGGCTATATAGGCAGGGAGTAGTGGGGGCTCTCGGGGTAGTTCAGTTGCCTGAAGGATGCCACTAGAGGGAGCTGTTACTAGACCCCCCCACCCCACCCCCAGGGAAAGAGCTGCACGCGGAGGGATGCCTGAGAGGTCACCTTTCCCATCTCCCATTAGAGATTCGGTTCCAGGAAACCAACTAGAAACCAGGGGGCAAGGGTGCCTGTGGCTGAGGCCCCTGCAGGCCAACTTCACAAGACAGAGAGCAGGGTAGACAAGGGTAGAGAGGGGATCTGGAGGGGCAAAATGGAAGAGATCAGCACACATTTGTTGTATGTCTTTTGACTTTACGATTCTTTTAAATGTAGAAATGATTTACTTTTATGTAGTAGGATCGATCTTTTCAATTATTTTCAACATGATTTATTCAGTAACATATCTTTGCCCCATTGATTTGAAATGTTACCTTTTAGTAAAAGCTTATATGAATGAATGAATGAATCAGTAGCATTTCTGGGCACAAAAACTCACTGCTGTATCATTTGTTACACAGCACTAGACCCCATTGTTACCCGTGGGCCCTGCCTGGGGTTCATGTCCAAAGCCCTGCCATACCCCTAGTATCCTCTGAACTGCCAAAGTGGACATGGTGTGGGTCCATAAGAAGATGGAGGGCTTCCCTGGTGGAGCAGTGGTTAAGAATCCGCCTGCTAATGCAGGGGACACGTGTTCGAGCTCTGGGAAGGTCTGGGAAGATCCCACACGCCGCGGAGCAGCAGAGCCCGTGAGCCACAACTACTGAGCCTGCGCTCTAGAGCCCGCGAGCCACAACTACTGAAGCCCGCGCGCCTAGAGCCTGTGCTCCGCAACAAGAGAAGCCACCGCGACGAGAAGCCCACGCACGACATCGAAGAGTAGCTCCCACTCGCCGCAACTAGAGAAAGCCTGCGTGCAGCAATGAAGACCCAACGCAGCCATAAAAAAAAAAAAAGATAAATAAAAGTTAAAAAAAAAGGAAGGTGGTGTTCCTGTGGGGTGGCCCAGCCAAGCGTCCCAGTGGGCTGGTGGGGAGTGGGGTGGGGGTGGGCATTCATGTCAAGGCTAGTCCTGGGGAGTGGATAAGCCCGCAGATGTGGGGCACCCTCTCTCTGTGCGTGCGTGCACATGGGCAAGCATGAGCCTGGCGTGGTCAGGTGTATACCTGTGCGTGAGCCTGCCAGGTGTGCGTTCAGGTGGGTCAGCATGCCAGCCAGGTATGTGCGTGCTTGCAGCCAGGCGTGTGTTTGCAGGTGTGCCTGCAGTCTCCTGTGCCCTCAGGGCCACGGGAGCTGCTTGCTCGCGTGCCTGAGAGTCCTTCTTGCCGTGGGAATTGAGGAATCTCTCAGGCCCCAGGTTAGCACGTCCTCCAAGGTGGGGGTGGAGTTGGGGAGGCGGCCGGTGGGGTAACCAGTCAGGTTTGCGGAGCGTGTTTCTGCTCCTCCCTCTCGCTAACGATGGTCACGCCTGAGAGCCTGGAGACCTGGACCTGGTGACGCCATCTGCCTGGACAGGGTGAGCTGAGACCCTGCCCAGAGCTTTGGGGGGTTGTGGTGTTGAAAAGGAGTAGCGGAGAGAGATGCAGATCAGACAGAGCTGTGCGCTGGGCAGCCAGGCCAGGAGGGCCCAGCTACGGGGATGGTCCCACCCAGTCCACCCCACACACAGGCTGCCACGTGGGGAAACTGAGGCCCAGACAGGGTGCATCTTGTCCAGAGCCTCTGCTCAGCAGCCCACCAGGGGTGAACCCTCCGAGACATCCTGCTGGGTGTGGACAGGCACAGTGGAAGACCCCCTCCCCCCACATCAGAGGGCTCCCCGTCTGAGGGTGGAGGCGCTGGACCCACCTGGAGTGAGGGTGATTGTGCATGAGAGAGGAAGTTGGGGGTGTAGGTGAAGATGCTGCTACATAAGTGAAACCCTGAGTGCCGGAAGGACTTCTGGGGGGAGGACATCCTTGGTCCCGCAGCAGTGTGCCCTGTGCCCTCTGGGGGGCTCTCTGGGGCTCTGACCTCATCCCTATCTGCAATGTAGGAGTTTTGGCTGAGCCCTGAGACAGGTCCTTCCCTCTCTCTCATCTTTCCTGGCTCAGCCCCTGGGCCCTGACCATCCCTGGGCTGGCTTCTTGCACTGTTATTTACTCGGTTGGTCAACACTCATCAGTTGGGACTGCTCTAGCCCGGCCACTCTGGGGCCACAGAGATGAATGAGAACAGGGCCCTGGACTCTTGCAGGAGGACCCAGCCCAGCCCCTGGGGAGGGGGTCAGGGATGCCTCTGAAAGGAGGTGGGGGAGGCCAGTCTAGGTTCAAGGACAGAATGTACCAAGAATGAGAGTCCTAGAGTGCACAGGCCCTCCCCTTGAGCAGCATGGGGGGTCTCCAGTCTTCCCTGGGGCAGTCATCAGGGGGGTGGTGGCCTGTCCCACAGGGAGGTGAGTTTCCTTCCGGCAGCTCCTTCTCACGCAATGGGCCGGAAGGGGTTGGGGGCCCATTGTTCCCTGTCACGCCAGCACCCCCAGCCCTCCCCAGCTGCTGGGTGGGGGGAGCAGTGGAAGGAAGTAGGCTGAGCCCAGGCCCTGGCAAGACCCCAGTGAGAGGGTGTGGGGTCCTGGGAATGCTGGCTCACACACGGACCTGGTATATGCACAGCTGCACATGCCATGCCCATGTCGTGGGTTCAGTCCTGCCCCCAGACCACCTTTCCCAGCATTCCTGGTGTGCGTGCATGTGTGTGTGTGTGTGTGTGTGTGTGTGTGTGTGTGTGTGTGTGTGTGTGTAGCATTGATTTAATACCTGACGCTTTACACACTCCATCTCATTAGGCCCTCCCCAACCCTGTGGGGTAGGATTATCATCCCCAGTTGCAAGCTGAGAAAATCTAGACTCAGGAAGGTTATGCAACTGGCCCAGCATTAGTGGGCGAGCTGGGATTTAGCCCTCTCTTTGTGAGCCAGCCTCCTACCTTATCCCCTTTCCCTTTCCCAGGCCCTGCTGGGGATTAGACTCTTATCATTAATTACTGGCCCAGGATAGCATAGAGGGTGCACAGGTGAGGGGGTGGTTTGGGGAAGCATATCAAGTATCACCATGTCGTCCTTCTAATACTAGAAACATCTGCTAGCACGCAGGGCTGGCAGGGAGGGCGCAGGTGGCCTCAGTGGAGACCAGAGGCTGCCTCCAACATCAGTGCAGGTTGAGGGCTGTTGGGTAGGCTCCCTATCCAAAAATGCCCCCTCCCCTGCACAACCTGAGAGCCGCTGCTACAGTTGCACAACCTTGAATCACGGCCCCAATTCCAGGGGCATCCTGCGAACCTGATGTTATGTCGTGGTACAGGTGTAACCAGAGTGTGGGATCTTGGGGGCAAATTTTGAGAGAGGGGATCATTAAGGGATGGGGAACTTGGCTCAGGGTGTGATAACCTCTGGTGGCAGCCCCCTCTCAGGGACAGGAGCCAATGACAGGGATAAGGTGGAGGGCTGACTCATGGATTGCGTCTTTGAACCATATACACTTTGGACTAAGAAAATCCAGCCTCTGGTTTCCCCCACCCAGATGGTGCACTCACCACCCTTCTTTCAGAAGTCTGCTCCCTCCTCAGAGTCCTTTGTCACTTGGAAAATCCTTCCTTGGGGAGCAAGTTGCCTTTGGACTAAGACTTATCTGGGCAGATCTGGGGGGTGTCCCCAGTGACTGGGTTCATTTGCATAGGGACCAAGGGGATCCTGGGAGGAGGTCACCTTCACCCTGAGGAAAAAAGGAGCCAGGCAGGACCACCTACCCCAGTGTCACAGTCCCTATCGGAAAAAGGATGAGCTGGGCCAAAATAAGAATAGTGATTTTTTTTCGGTAATTTGTCAAGAAACCTAAACTTTTGGAGTCTCAGGGAGGACTGAGAATGAGGGCAAGATTGCTTTGTACTGAAGGTATGGGGAGGGGTGGGCAGGGCAGGAGAAAATAACAAATGGAGTCTTTTGTGCGGCTCTGTAAGCTTTCTCCTGTGCCTGTCTTTCCTGGGCCTGGTGTGCAGGGTCCACCTGCCAAGGTGGCATGTGTGCTGTGACTACTTGGACCAGACACAGATGTTGCTCCAAGGGGACTCAACACTGACTGACACATGGCCTGGTTCAATCAAACTCCTTTCTCAAGAACCTGAACTGAGTTAAGTAAAGCAAAGAGCTGGTTAGTGGTGGATGCTTGAGATAAAAGGAGTTGAGAGACTGAACTGAACAAGCTGGGAGACTTAGGGAAATCACTTAATTTTCCGTGTGAGGCTGACATGGGATTCTCAGCCCAGGGCTTTTCCCACCATTTCATGGGATTCCCAACCCAGGGCTTTTCCCATCATTTCATCTTAACCAAATTACCCCTTCCCAGTGCACTGCACCCCACAGTTTGCCAGATTCTCACGGGATTTCGCCCACAGCCTTAAGTGAGGCTGGTAGACCAGGGGTCATTGCCAGTGGCCTGATCTTCAGGTTTATGGTGCTGGAGAAGACCACAGAGGTGGCTGAAGATGGGGGATCTGAGGCCCAGAGAAAGGGAGGGACTTGCCCAAGGTCACCCACAGGTAAAACCTGAGCTTAGGATTCCTAATCCTCCAGCCCAGTGTTCTTTCCAACTCTGCACACGGTTCAATGGTCGTGTTGTCCTTCTGAGCTGCCCTGTTCTATCCGAACAGTCCTGGCTATGTGGGTGAGGCAGGAGAAGAGACCCTGCACAGGGTATAAGAGACACAGCCCTGAGTCCCTCCCCAACCACTTCCCAGCTCGGGCTTCTGAGCCTTGCGTTCCTTATCTCAAAAGGGGCTATAGTGGTGTCTGCCTCCTGAGGTTGTCGTGAGAACAGCCTGGGATGGTGTGTGTCCAGGACCTGCCCAGGGAGGGGCAGGACAGAACCGTTGCAGTCTACCTCCAGGCTGCTGTGGGGGGCAAAGTCTCCATGTCCAGTTTCCCCTCCTTTGGCTCTGACCAGAGGGGAGCCCTAAGCCAGCCCAAGTGAGTTAAAGATTGGCCAGGTGTGCGTGAGAAGGCTCAGGCCAGTTCCTGACCACAGGGAGCCAGACAGGGCAGTGACCCTGAGTGACCCCTGGGCCTGAAATTCCCCAGGGAGCTGAGTCTTGGATTGACGAAGTATGGCAATGTCTGTTTGTTGCTTGTTGGGGTCTTTACGTGTGCCACTAGGGTGCTTCGATGGAATTTTCCACTAGTGAGGGGCTCTGAAGGGTAGGACCGTGTCCCCGACAGACTGGAGCTCCCAGAACAAGGGTTCGTCTCCTTCCTCAGACAGGGCTGTGTTTCCTGAGATTCCGGGGGATGAGCTGCATCCCCCTCATCAGACTGGGACTTTTAGAGCAGGTTCATTTCCCCCTCAGACTGGAGCCCCCCGGTAGGTAGGCCTGTGTCTCCCCGCTCCGCTTGTGACGTGCAGGACAGGGCCACGTCGGGCTCACCTTCAGGTTCCCAGGAGAGGACTATCTTCCCCTTCAGACTGGAGTTCCCTAGGGCAGAGCTGAGCCTCCTTTGTCTGACAGGTGAGCTGAGTTTCCTCAAGGGGTTCCTTGAGGAGTTTGCTTTGGGTTTGAGGACGGTCAAGTGGAGCTTAGGTGAGGTGCTTCCTCCCTCCAGGACTTTAGCACAGAATCCGGCCGATTTGATTCTTAAATTGATTATTTTCTTCAAAGCCACAGACAGCCGTGATTATTTCCAGAATGTTGAGGCAATTCTGCCATTGGATGAACACTTTGAAAATGAGGTCTGGCTCATTTTCATCTCATTTCAGAAAATCATGATTTGTAGGACAGATAAGGCCGAATCTTGATTAGTAATAGAGAAGGCAAAAACAAACTGACGGGGCTTCCCTGGTGGCACAGTGGTTAAGAATCCGCCTGCCAATGCAGGGGACACGGGTTCGAGCCCTTGTCCCAGAAGATCCCACATGCCACAGGGCAACTAAGCCCGTGCATCGCAACTACTGAGCCGGCGCTCTAGAGCCCGCGAGCCACAACTACTGAAGCCCGCGTGCCACAACTACTGAAGCCCGTGTGCCTAGAGCCCATGCTCTGCAACAAGAGAAGTCACCACAATGAGAAGTCCGCACACAACAACAAAGAGTAGCCCTGGCTCGCCGCAACTAAAAATAGCCTGTGTGCAGCAATGAAGACCCAACGCAGCCAAAAATAAAAAAAGAAACAAATAATAAAGTTCCCTTTAAAAAAACAAAAATGGGGCTTCCCTGGTGACGCAGTGGTTGAGAGACCGCCTGCCGATGCAGGGGACACGGGTTCGTGCCCAGGTCCGGGAGGATCCCACATGCCACGGAGCGGCTGGGCCCATGAGCCGTGGCCGCTGAGCTTGCGCGTCTGGAGCCTGTGCTCCGCAACGGGAGAGGCCACAACAGTGAGAGGCCCGCGTATCGAGGAAAAAAAAAAAAAAAAAGGCAATAGGAAAATAGGATTCACTTTGCAGAGATCCGCTCTACTGCCCATGTGGCTGGATGAGGCGATTCCAGAAAACAGGGCATCAGGATAGATGTGCAGGTACAGCCATTCTTTCTGTGTCATTCTCTTCTATCTCCTTCTGGGACCCTCCCTGAGAATTCCTCCATCATTTTCCTTCCTTTATCCCCAACCCCCAGGGTGGGTACTTTGGAGTCACACTATACCCAGTTGATCCCTCCAGGCATAAAGGTATGTCCTTGGAAAGAGCCTTGGGCTGGAGGGACAATAAGGAAGCAGTGGTCAGTTCAGGTGTGTGTGGGAAGGGACAAAGCCCAAATCTCAGCGTCCTCAAGCTCTGTTTCTCTGTATCCATTTTTTTTCAGTGGTGAAGGGCCTTGCTCATGCATATAAAACATAATGAACAGGTCTTCCATTTTGCGAAGACCAAAGCAAACTTATTATGCACTTAGAATCGAGGGCTCTTATGAGATAAACTAATTCAACTCTTTGCCTCCATTTTTCAAGTGGAAACACTATATTTTAGGGAGCTTCGGAGCAGAAAAGGGGCCTCTGGCACTATGGAAGTGAGCACAGTGACTGCTCCAACCCCCAGGGCTATGTGAAGAGAGGGTAAGGCCTGGGCCTTTTTTCCCTAATGTTTTGCCAATATTTTATTGGATTACTTGCCTTTTGTGTTTTTAATTGATAGACTTTAGTTTTGGAGCAGTTGTAGTTTATAGAAAAATGAGCAGAAGGTACCGAGAGTGCACATGTACCTGCTCTCCCTGCTCCCAGTTTTCCCTGTTATTAACATCTTGCATTAGTAGCTAATTATTTTACAATTGATGAACCAGTATTGATAAACTTTTATTAACTAGAGTCCATAGTTTACATTAGGGTTCACTCTTCGTGTTGTACATTCTTTTTTTTTTTTTTGCGGTACACGGGCCTCTCACTGTTGTGGCCTCTCCCGTTGCAGAGCACAGGCTCCGGACGCGCAGGCTCAGCGGCCATGGCTCACGGGCCCAGCCGCTCCACGGCATGTGGGATCTTCCCAGACCGGTGCATGAACCCACGTCCCCTGCATCGGCAGGCGGACTCTCAACCACCGCGCCACCAGGGAAGCCCATGTTGTACATTCTTTGGTTTTGACAAATGTATAATGCTGTGTACCCACCATTACAGTATCATACAGAATCGTTTCACTGCCCTAAAAACTCTCTGTTTTCCACGTGTTCATCTCCCCCTCCTCCCACCCACCCCCTCACCCCTGAAATCCTGGCAACCACTGATGGTCTCCATAGTTTTGCCTTTTCCAGGATGTCATATAGTTGGATTCATAAAATAGGTAACCTTTTCAGATTGGCTTCTTTCACTTAGCAATATGCATTTAAAGTTCCTCCATGTCTTTTCGTGGTTTTGATGCTTGTTTTTTATTGTACACAATGTTTTATTGTGTTACTTGCCTTTAAAAATTGTGGTAAGGTTGGAAGGACCTAGAGTCTGTCATACAGAGTGAAGTAAGTCAGAAAGAGAAAGATGTATACCGTTTGCTAACACATATATATGGAATCTAAGAAAAAAAAAATGTCATGAAGAACCTAGGGGTAAGACAGGAATAAAGACACAGACCTACTAGAGAATGGACTTGAGGATATGGGGAGGGGGAAGGGTAAGCTGTGACAAAGTGAGAGAGTGGCATGGACATATATACACTACCAAACGTAAAATAGATAGCTAGTGGGAAGCAGCCGCATAGCACAGGGAGATCAGCTCGGTGTTTTGTGACCACCTAGAGGGGTGGGATAGGGAGGGTGGGAGGGAGGGAGACGCAAGAGGGAATAGATATGGGAACATATGTATATGTATAACTGATTCACTTTGTTATAAAGCAGAAACTAACACGCCATTGTAAAGCAATTATACTCCAATAAAGATGTACAAAAAAAAAAAATTGTAGTAAGGGACTTCCCTGGCAGTCCAGTGGTTAAGACTCCATGCTGCCAATGAAGGGGGCGCAGGTTCGATTCCTGGTCAGGGAACTAAGATCCCATATGCTGTGTGGTGGGGCCAAAAGATAAAAAAAAAATTTGTGGTAAAATATACATAAAATTTACCATTTTAACCACTTTTAAGTGTGTAATTCAGTGGCATTAAATATATTCACAATGCTGTGCCACTATCACTACTATTCATTTCTAGAACTTTTTCATTGTCCCAAACAGAAACCCTGCACTCATTAAACAATAACTCTCTATTCTTCCCTCCCCACCCCACCTGCCTCAGCCCTGGTAACCTCTATAATACTTTCTTTCTCTGTAAATTTGCCTAATCTAGATACCTCATGTAAGTGGAATCATACAATATTTGTCCTTTTGTACCTGGTTTATTTCACTTGGTATAATGTTTTCAAAGTTTACCCGTGTTGTAGAATGCATCAGAATGCCATTCCTTTTTATGGCTGAATAATATTCCATTGTATGTCTAGGCTACATTTTATGTATCCATATATCTGTTGTTGGACACTGGTTGTTTCCACCTTTTGATTATTGAGAATAATGTTGCTATGAACATTCCTGCGCCAGTTTTTGTTTGAACACCTGTTTTCAATTCTTTTGGGTAGACACCTAGGAGTGAACTTGTTGGGTTATACGTAATTATATGCTACACTTTTTTTTTTTTTTTTTGTGGTACGCCGGCCTCTCACTGTTGTAGCCTCTCCCATTGCGGAGCACAGCCTCCGGACGCGCAGGCTCAGCGGCCATGGCTCACGGGCCCAGCCGCTCCGCGGCACGTGGGATCTTCCCGGATCGGGGCACGAACCCGTGTCCCCTGCATCGGCAGGCGGACTCTCAACCACTGCGCCACCAGGCAAGCCCCTATATGCTTAACTTTTTGAGGAACTACCAAAGCATTTTCCACAGGGACGGTACCATTTTATATTCCCACTTGTAATGCACAAGGGTCACAATTTTTCCATGTCCTCACCAACACATTAATGTCCATTTTTTAAATTGAGATATAATTGACGTATAACATTATATTAGCGTCAGGTGTAAAACATAATAATTCAATACTTGTATATATTGCAAAATGATCACCACAATAAATCTAGTTAACATCGGCCACCACGCAGTTACAATTTTTTTCTTGTGATGAGAACTTTTAAGATTTACTCTCTTAACAAGTTTCAAATATTCAGTATAATATTGTTAACACTAGTCACCATGCTGTATATTACATTCCCATTACTTATTTATTTTATATCTGGAAGTTTGTACTTTTTAACACCCTTGACCCATTTTGCACCCCCTGCCCTCACCCAGAACCTCTGGCAACCACCAATTTGTTCTCTATACCCATGAGCTTGGTCTTTTTGTTTGTTCGGGGGTGTTGGGGGTTTTTGTTTGTTTGTTTTTGGATTTCACATATAAGTGAGTTGATATGGTATTTGGCTTTCTCCGCCTGACTTATTTCACTTAGCAGAATGCCCTCAAGATTCATTCATGTTGTAAATTGCAAGACTTCCTTTTTTATGGCTGAATTATAAATATATATAATCATAATATATATATCCCATATTTTCTTTATTCATTCATCCGTTGATGGACCGTTGGATGGATGGATAATAGCCGTTCTGACAGATGTGAGGTGATATCTCATTGTGGCTTTGATTTGTATTTCCCTGATGATTGGTGGTATTGAGCACCTTTCATTTATCTGTTGGCTATCTGTATGTCTTCTTTGGAAAAATGTCTATTCAGTTTTTCTGCCCATTTTTAAATTGGACTGTTTGGGGGTTTTGCTACTGCATTGTGTGAGTTTTTATATATTTTGGATATTAACCAAAATATCAGATATATGATTTGCAAATATTTCCTCCTATTCTGTCAGTTGCCTTTTTATTTTGTTGATGGTTTCCTTTACTATGCAAAAGGTTTTTAGTTTGATGTAGTCCTGTTTGTTTATCTTTGCTTTTGCTGCCTTTGCCTTTGGTATCAAACCCAAAAAATCATCACCAAGATCGATGTCAAGAAGCTTACCACTTGTGTTTCCTTTTAGGAGTTTTATGGTTTCAGGCCTTATGGACAAATCTTTGATCCATTTTGAATTAATTTTTGTGTATTGTGTGAGATAGTGGTCCAGTTTCATTCGTTTGCATGTGGCTGTCCAGCATTCCCAACACCAGTTGTTGAAGAGGCTATTCTTTCCCCATTGGATATTTGTGGCTCCTTTGTAATAAATTGATTGACCATATATGCATGGATTTATTTCTGGGCTCTCTATTCTGTTCCATTGATCCATGTGTCTGTTTTTATGCCAATACCATACTCTTTTGATTACTATATCTTTGTAATACAGTTTGAAATCAGGGATCATGATGCCTCCAGCTGTATTCTTCCTTCTCAAGATTGCTTTGGTCATTCAGGATGTTTTTTATGCTTCCATGCAAATTTTAGGATTGTTTGTTCTATAGCTGTGAAAAATGCCATTGGAATTTTGATAGGGATTGTCTTGAATCTGTAGATTGCTTTTGACAGTATGGACATTTTACAATATTAATTCTTCCAATCCATGAGCACAGAATATCTTTCCATTTATTTGTCTTCTTCAATTTCTTTCACCAGTGTCATATAGTTTTCAGTGTATGGGTCTTTTACCTCCTTAGTTAAATTTATTTGCAGATATTTTATTCTTTTTGAAGCAATGAGATTGTTTTCTTAATTTCTCTTTCCAATAGTTTGTTATCAATGTATAGAAATACAACAGATATTTATATATTGATTTTGTATCCTGAAATTTTACTGAATTTGTTTATAATTTCTAACAATTTTTTTTTTTTTTTTTTTGCAGTACGCGGGCCTCTCACTGTTGTGGCCTCTCCCGTTGCGGAGCACAGGCTCCGGATGCGCAGGCCCAGCGGCCATGGCTCACGGGCCCAGCTGCTACACGGCATGTGGGATCTTCCTGGACCAGGGCACGAACCCGTGTCCCCTGCATTGGCAGGTGGACTCTCAACCACTGCGTCACCAGGGAAGCCCTCTAACAAATTTTTTAGTGGAGTCTAGGGTTTTCTATATATATCATGTCATCTGCAAATAGGACAGTTTTACTTCTTCCTTTCCAATTTGGATGCTTTTTTATTTCTTTTTCTTGCCTAAATGCTCTAGCTAGGACTTCCAATACTATGTTGAATAAAAGTGGTGATAGTGGGCATCCTTGTCTTGTTCCTGATCTTAGAAGAAAGCTTTTAGCTTTCACCACTGAGTATGATGTTAACTGTGAGCTTATCATATATGGCCTTTATTATGTTGAGGTACATCCCCTCTATATCCACTTTGTTGGGAGGGTTTTTGTTTTTATCATAAATGGATGTTGAATTTTGTCAAATGCTTTTTCTGCATCTATTGAGGTGATCATATGATCACAGTCTAGCGGGTTTTTTGTTTTTCGTTTTTGGCTACACCACGCAGCTTGCGGGATCTTAGTTCCCCAATCAGGGATAGAACGTGGGCCCCCTACAGTGGAAGCGCGGAGTCCTAACCACTGGACCGCCAGGGAATTCCCAAATAGCTCTCTAGTTTTTAATTTTTATTTATTTATTTATTTATCGTTGCGGTTCGTGGACTTCTCACTGCGGTAGCTTCTCTTGTTGCGGAGAACCGGATCTAGGCACGCGGGCTTCAGTAGTTGTGGCGCTCGGGCTTAGTTGTTCCGCGGCACGTGGGATCTTCTTGGACCAGGGCTCGAGCCCATGTCTCCTGCATTGGCAGGCAGATTCTTAACCTCTGCGCCACCAGGGAAGTCTCTAGTTTTTAATTTTTATTGTAGCCATTCTAGTAGGTGTGAAATGGTACCTCATCATGTTTTTGATTTGCATGTCCCTAATAACTAATAATGTTGAGTGTTTTTTCATGTACTTGTCCATTTGCATATCTTCTTTAGAGAACTGTTTATCCAAGTCTTTTGCCCATTTCTGTTTGTCTTTTTTCCTTTTAGTTTTGTTAAGATATGATTGACATACAGCATGATATAAGTTTAATGTGTACAGCATAATGATTTGACTTACAAACATCATGAAATGATTATCACAGTAAGTTTAGTGAACATCTATCATCTTGTATAGATACAAAAAAATTAAAGAAATAGAAAAAAGTTTTCTTGTGATGAGAACTTTTAGGATTTACTCTCTTAACAACTTTCATATATAATGTAGAGCAGTGTTAATTATATTAATCACATTGTACATTACATTCTTAGTACTTATTTATTTATCTTATAACTGGAAATTTGTGGCTTTTGACCACCTTCATTCAAATTCCCCTGCCCTCCCCCTATCTCTGGTAACCACAAATCTAATCTCTTTTTCTATGAGTTTGTTTGTTTGTTTTTTTGAAGTATAACTGACCTACAAAACTATGTTAGTTCCTGATGCCCAACATAGTGATTCGATATTTCTATACATTACAAAACGATCACCACTTTTTTGCCCATTTTAAAAATTGGGTTGTTTGTTTTTTTTGTTGTTGATTTGTAGGAGTTCCTTATATATTTTGGATATTAATCCTTTACAGATATGTGAATTGCAAATATTTTCTCCCATTCTGTGGCTTATCTTTTCACTCTTTTTTTTTTTTTTTTTGCGGTACGCGGGTCTCTCACTGTTGTGGCCTCTCCCGTTGCGGAGCACAGGCTCCGGACGCACAGGCTTAGCAGCCATGGCTCACGGGCCCAGCCACAACAAGGCATGTGGGATCTTCCCGGACCAGGGCACGAACCCGTGTCCCCTGCATTGGCAGGTGGACTGTCAACCACTGTGCCAACAGGGAAGCCCTCTTTTCACTCTTTTGATAGTCCCCTTTTGATGGGACCTGCGCTTTTTGCAGGTAACCCAAGCATTTCTGGGGGGCTTATCTTCCCCTAGCTATGGATGAACAAATCAGAACACTGTGAGAGGTCAGATGTTCTCTACCTTTTGAGGATAGGGCATGAGGGATCCCCCTTCACCCATCTGCGTTTGGCCTACAAGGCTGGGTCCCTTCCTCTCTGTTCCCTTCAAGTGTTCCAAGTTGTGAATCATACAGGAAAGAAGTAAGAATAGTGAACTGAGCCTAGTCTCAGGACTCAAGAAAACAGGGCTTACTGACACATACTACAACACGGATGAACTTTAAAAACATCATGCTAAGTGAAGAAGCCAGTCACAAAAGACCATTTATTGTATAATTGCATTTATATGAAATGCCCAGAGTAGGCAAATCTGTACACACAGAAAGTAGATTAGTAGTTTTCTAGTGCTAGCAGGGTAGGGAAGGTGGGTTAGGGGGAGATGGGGAGTGACTGCTGAGGGGTATGGGTTTCTTTACTGGGTGATGAGAAGGTTCTAAGATTGATTGTGGTGTGATAGCACAACTCTGTGATATACTAAAAGCCATTGGATTGTATACTTTAAGGAGGTGAATTATATGGTTTATGAATTATATCTCTATAAAGCTGTTAGTTAAAAAAAAAAGAAAAGAAAAGAAACAAAGTTTCCTCAGTGACCTCCACCCTTCCCTCTGCCTCAGAATGCTGGTAACTTCTTCACTTGATGGGGAAGCGCAGCCGTGCCTGGATATGCTCGCAGGGGGCAGGCTTCATGGTCAGCCCGTAGGTAGGGGTTAGGTCCACTTTCACACCTGGTGGCACACTGAACTCCAGCTGCTGAAGCAAGATGGCCAGGAAGAGGAAGATCTCCCACTTGGCCAGGACCTCCCCTATGCACCGGCGCTTGCCCATGCCGAAGAGCATCATTTTCTCACTCAAGGTCTTGCTGATGGTGGTGTCATGGGCAGTGAGGAATCTCTCCGGCCGGAACTCAGATGGGTCCCCCCACAGCTTCCTGCGAGATGAACAGAGGAAGTGGTATCTCTGGGCTGGGGAGGCCCTTTGGGAAAGGCCTGGGTGGGGGACATCTGTGTTAGAATAGATCTAGCGCAATGAAAGGAGAGTGGGGAAAGGGGCCAAACTGTATTTTGATGTTTATTTCTTTTACATAGCTCTCTCTAAAATCACCAGCCTTGAAAATAGTGCTTTGTAATATTATTTATTTATTTATTTATTTATTATTATTATTTTTGCTGTACGCGGGCCTCTCACTATTGTGGCCTCTCCCATTGCGGAGCACAGGCTCCAGACGCGCAGGCTCAGCGGCCATGGCTCACGGGCCCAGCCGCTCCACGGCATGTGGGATCTTCCTGGACCGGGACACGAACCCGTGTACCCTACATCGGCAGGCGGACTCTCAACCACTGCGCCACCAGGGAAGCCCGGCCAGTTTTTTATTAATGGATATATATTTGTGTGTGTGTGTGTGTGTGTGTGTGTGGTAAGCGGACCTCTCACTGTTGTGGCCTCTCCCGTTGCGGAGCACAGGCTCCGGACGCGCAGGCTCAGCGGCCATGGCTCATGGGCCCAGCCGCTCCGCGGCATGTGGGATCTTCCCGGACCGGGACACGAGCCCGTGTCCCCTGCATCAGCAGGCAGACTCTCAACCACTGCACCACCAGGGAAGCCCTAATATTAATTTTTTATTTTAAAGAAATAATACTTTAACTAAAAGAAATTAAAAGAAGGAACACATGTCCATCTCTATCCTACTCAATATACAAGGGGAATCAACCGTCCATCCTGGTTTATGCTTATTGTTTTGGAGTAATTATTTACAGCATCCTTTTTCACACACAGAAGTGCCCTAGTTTGGATGGTAAATTATATGATCCTCCTACCTGTAAAGTGAGATTTTCCAAAGAGGTCCCTAAGCCATTCACATCAGAATCGCCTGAGATACTCCACCTTACCTACCGAAGAGGAATCTCGGGGGACTGGGCACCGAAATCTAAAACCAACTTCCTGGTCAATGCACTAAAGTTTGAGAAACATGGACCTAAATTTTGTCCCTTAGAGCAGGCTGCAGAGCCATCGAGGCACCATTCCCTTATTGTATAACCAGTTCCTAGGGGGACAAACAGCCTTCCTGACTGCTGAACTTCACACATTTTTCAGTGGGGGATATGTACTCACGGGTCATGATTGACCTGCCACTGGTTTATGAAGACACAGCGTTCCTTGGGGATGTAGAAGCCGTTCAGTGTTGTGTCCCTTATTGTGCTAAGGAGGGAAGAGGGCTCTGTCAGGCTCACGGGCTGGAAAACTGGGATGTGTCTCTGGGAGGTTGTTTTTTTTCTTTTTAACAATTAAAAAAAAGTTGACTATAGTTAATTTACAATGTTGTGTTAGTTTCAGAGGTACAGCAAAGTGATTCAGCCATATATATACCTATATATTCTTTTTCAGGTTTTTTCCATTATAGGTTATTACAAGATATCGAATATAGTTCCCTTTACTATACAGTAGGTTTTTGTTGTTTATCTATTTTATATATAGTAGTTGTGTATATATTAATCCCAAACTCCTGATTTATATCCCCCCCCCCGCAGAGGTTCTTGCTCCTTCACCCCACTCCAATAGCCTGTCCACCATGGTTTCTATACCGTACACTAGGAGGGAATAGCAGGGGCAAGGAAGGGTTGAAATTATTCTTCCCCTTTCTCAGATCCTATTCTTCAACAAAGTTTACTAAACTTTTCTCTGTACTCAGCTGTGCCCTTGGCCATTCTCTGGAGCCGAGAAACAGGCAGTCTGGGCCAGTCCTGGGGAGTCCCCAGCTTGGCTGAGGCATCAGGCCTCTTCCTCTGGGCATAACTAGACCAAAATATGGGCTGAAGTAAGTGTTCATTAACTCTCTTGACATTGTTAAAATCCCAGGACCTAATCAAGGACCAATGGCTGTAAGTCCTACAAAATATCAGAATGAAGTTATGCCAGCTGGATGAATCAAGAAAGGCTTCTAGGGGAGGGGAAGTTTGTGTCAGGATAAGGTAGGATAGGATTCTGGTAGCCAGAGAAGACTGTAGACCTTCCAAGCAGAAGGTCCAACATAAGCAAAATTGGAGGCTGGCTGGTTCATGCTTGTAAGGGATGGTGAGGCCAGCCTGGCGGGGTTGAGAGTACCTGTAGGGAGGGAATGTGAGCAGAGGTGAATGAGAGCTGAGGTCAGAAGTGTGGTTTTTCTCCTGAGAGCTGGGTACTTTGATCATGTTTGGACTGGATGGGGGCAGAGTAGAGGCCAAGGTCTGTGAGGAATCTGGTGTCATGGCCAGGAAGGAGATGCTGAGGTCTGACCAGGGCCAGGGCTGAGAAGCTGGGGAGAAAACATGGCAATGATTTCAGAGGTGGGAGGGCAGAATAGGCAGGCCTCACCTGTGGGGGATGGTGAAGGGGACGAAGGAGGAGTGTCGGAAGGTCTCCAGGATGAAGGCCTCCAAATAAGGCAGCTGGGATCTGTCAGAGAGCCGGGGCCGCCGCTCCCTGCCAATCACTGTGTCTGCAGAACACAGAGGACGGACAAGGCTTAGGGGTTGTCCTGACTGCTCCATGGCATCTGCATCCCCAATCACACCAGGTGTCACTCTATGTGGTACTATGTCTGTTTACAGGTCTGAGACCCACTGACCCCCCAGTATCCTCTAGGCAAGGGTGGGCACCATTGTATGCCCAGGGCTTGTACTTAGTAGGTACATAACAGCTATATGTAGATTGAACAGATGACCTGGGACCCCAAGGCTTCTCTCCACCAGAGGGTTAGGGGACTCTACATACCCAGCTCCTCCTGGATCTTCCTCTGTATCTCAGGATTTGTCACAAGGTACAGAAGGCTCCAGGAGATGGCTGTTGTGATCGGATCAAGCCCTGGGCAGCATGGGGCAAGGTGAGGAAGAAAGGAAGACAGGAACAAGAAGGCAGCATTTACCAAGCACCCACCATGTATGTAGCAAATATTGTCTTTCTCTGTCTCCTTTTCCCCCAAAGCCCCTCACCCTGAATTTTCTAAGGGCAGAGGTGGAGTCACCTCAGCACAAACTTGAGTCACTGCTTTCATGATTAGTTGCTGGAATTACAAGGGCCTAGACTTACAGCCCAGAGAAGCCTTTATTGTTTAGTTGGGGAAACTGAGGCCCAGAGGAGGAGAGGGACTTGGCTGAGTTTTCACTGGGAGTTGGTGGTACAGCCTGGGCTCAAACCTTGAGCCTGGGCCTGGTCTCTGTGTCCTGCACCATCTGACATGTAGTTGGTGAGTTATCTGATGGACCCCGGGGCTGGGCAAGGCTGTGTGTGAACAGCAGGCACTGAGGGATGGAGGGGCAGGGGTCTGGCTCCTACCGGCTCCAAAGATGTCGTTGACAAGGCTGACAGTCTTCTTCTGGAGCATGAGGCCCCCACTAGCTCTGGAGTTATCCTCGTAGTGCTTGAACAGGGCACCTACGATGTCCTGGACTCTGTTCTGAGGGGGCACAAGCTTAGGAGCACCCCAGCATTTCTGGGGTGGAAGTCTAGACCTTGCCCCATCCCATCTGGCACTGCCAGCTGGCCTCTGGGCAGTGGGTTGAGCTCACGACAGGAGCTGGTAGCAGCCCCAGGTAGGACTTAAAGTATCATTTCATGCCCCATTGACTCTTCCCCCCAATAACCCCAGGGGTCCAATTTCAGAGAAGGAGGTTGGAGTGAGTACAGGGAAGTAAGGTGACACCCGAGCTGGGAATTAGTCTCTGTCTGGGTTCAGTTTCCAGCAGAACAAAAGCCTTCTCATGATAACAGCACCCCACATTACAGGGCTCTGCCAGGGCCCCATTCATGACCTTATCTCTCTGGGGCTTTGAGCAGCCCTGAGAGGGAGGCTATAGGCATGAAGAAACTGAGGCCAGAGAGGGAGAGGGCTTGGCTCCAGGTCACACAGGTGATCTGAGATGTCCCAGAGCCTTCCTAGGCCTTGGCTGCACACCAGGTGTGTGGGTACCTTGGAGCTGGGCAAGAGGGGCCACACAGACTCTTGGGTGCCCTCACACTTCCCGTACCCTGGGCTTACCTTGTCAAAGTCCTGATAGCACTCCTGGACCATTTTCTGCAGGAACTGCAGGAACCTCTGGTTGAAGCTCTTGTACTTTTGCAGAGCAGGGTTGGGCAGGTATTTAAGGATGGGGAAGAAGTCCACGGGGCTCCCGGAGGAGGCAGTCTCCACGAAATCATGGGTGTTCGTCACAAGGCTGACCATCTCCTCACTGCTCTGGGGGAAGTGCTGCCCGAAGCATATGGCACCAATGACCTTGGCCACGGACACCACCACGTGGTCATAGGGGTCAAAGCGCCCAGGTCCTGCCATCAGCTCCTGGAACTTGCTGATGAGGGCCTCAGCCTCCTTGTGCACATGCATCTCCAGGTAGCAGGAGGATGAGGAAGCCGGGTCTGAGGCAACGGAGAAGGATTTGAGAGCATTCTGGGCCAGGCGTCGCCGGGCAGCCCACACTGGTCCAGAGTCTGGGTTGAAGGTCATACTCTGGCCATCAGCGACTAAGGTGAAGCTGTAGAGGTCAGGCCGGCCCTTGAAATCATCACCCTGCCGCACCAGGGCCTGCCGGATGGTGTCCAGGCCGCTGAGCACCAGCACGGGTGTGCAGCCAATGCGGATCTGCAGCACGTCTCCATAGCGCTGGCTCAGCCGCGACAGGGCCAAGTGTGGGCTCTTCCCCAAGGTCAGCACGTGCCCGATCAGGGGCCAGCTCCAGGGCCCTGGTGGACTCTTCAGGCCTTTAGGGACCCAAGGCTGCCAGGCCCTGACCACCCAGAATACCAGGCAGAAGGTGGCAGAGGCCAGGAGAAGCTCTGTGGCTGAGAAAGGAGTGGCCTGGGACAATGCCATTTGTACCAACTACAGGGGAAGAGAACGGAGGAGCCAGACTGAGGGACGAGATAGAGCCACTCATTCATTCATTTACTCAGTCAATAAGCACTTGTACATGTTCTGTGCTTGGCTCCCAGCTGGACACCAGAAAGACTAAGTTGCATTCACTAAATTACATGGATTCTTCATCCCAGGAGCTCACCCATGGTGTATCACAGAATCTGAGCGCTGGAAAAGAGCCCTGAGATTCCCAACTTGAGCGTCTGAAATCCCAGCCCTGGCCATCCCCTCTGCCCATCACCTGTTACCAATTCTGAGGCTGAAGTGATCACTTCAAAACGGAGCACTCTTGTGGACCCCAGTGCAGGGTGTATCCTGGGCATTGTACCGCGGGGACCCTTCCTGCTGATACCTCCTCATACCCTCGGAACAGGGAGCTGCTCCCCGCTAGCAACACTGATGGGATCAAGGTCCCAGGGCTGACGCAAATGGCTTCTGATGCCCCCTTCCCCAGGGCATTCTTTATCAAGACCAACCAGGACACCTCCTCCAAGGACAAGTCCCCATTCTCTCAGTCTTTTTTTTTTTTGGCTGTGCGGCACAGCATGTGGGAATCTTAGTTCCCAAACCAGTGATCAAACCTGTGCCCCCTGCAGTGGAGGCGTGGAGTCCTAACCACTGGACCACCAGGGAAGTCCAAACCCCCGCCCCATCCTCTCACAGTCTGGAAGGCTGAGGTTGGGCTGCACCCAGGGCCAGGGCTGCCCTCATGCCAGGTGGGGTGCCCTACCCACCTCTTCAATCCAGTCACACTAAGGGTCCTTAGAGGTGGCCCAGTCCAAGCTTCTCATTTAAAAATGGGGAAACCAAAGTCTGGAGCTGCGCAGCAAGAACTAGAACTCAGGACTTCCCTGGTGGCACAGTGGTTAAGAATCCACCTGCCATTTCAGGGGACACGGGTTTGAGCCCTGGTCCAGAAAGATCTCACATGCCGCAGAGCAACTAAGCCCATGCGCCACAACTACTGAGCCTGAGCTCTAGAGCTCGTGAGCCATAACTACTGAGCCCACATGCAACTACTGAAGCCCGAGTGCCTAGAGCCTGTGCTCCGCAACAAGAGAAGGCCCCGCTCGCCGCAACTAGAGAAAGCCCACGTGCAGCAATGAAGACCCAATGCAACAAAAAAAAAAAAACCATAACTCAGACCTCCTACACCTAACCCAGTGTTCCCCCCATCCCTCCATCTCCACGGGTTCCCAGGATTTTTGATGGGGAATCCCAAGCGCTAAGACATGAGCCCAAGAAAGGTACCTGTAGAGGCAGGTGCTTGAGATCAGCAGGATTGTGGAAGCTGATACAGAGCTTCTGGCTCTGGGTGAGTGGTCTTTCATAACTACCACCCCAATCAGATTGGCCTTGCTGTCCTGGTCACCTGATATCAAAGTCACCAAAAAAAGTTGAAAGGATCAGCTCTTGGCCTTGGGCCATGATCCCTCAGCTCCACCTACCTCCCAGGGCCCAGGGGCAGCTCTTCTGGGGATAGGTACTATGTCCCTGGGGAGGAATGTCCAACTCCTTTCAGGGTCCAGAGTCTGGAGGTAATGCTTATTTCTCTCAAGGGCAAGGCAGGGTGCTGGGAGTGAAAGTTCTCTGGGCTAGTCCAACCTACTTTCCCATTGCACCCACGAGGAGGGACCCTGCCTGGGGGCACTCAGTCCAGGCTGATCAGCGGGGGAGACTCACTGCTCCTCTCCAGAAAGGTGCCCTGTAATACCCCTCCAACAAACCTGTGAAACCAGATAAGAAATAGGTACGTTCTGACCGCCTCTGAATTTCAGCCCTGGTCCTTAATCTGGAAACAAGACATGATGAGGATCCTATATTGTAAAGAGAGGCCCCCTCAGCCTCCTCCCTCTTGGTGAGAGATGGTAAAAGTGAATGAAGAAAATTCATGTTGTGGGGGCATAGCAACCGGCTTGGAATCTTCAAAGTGGTCAATGTCATTAAGAAAGAAAGAAAGAAAAAAAAGACAAGGGCCTTTCCTAGAGCAAAGAGACTAAAGAGACCACCAAATGCCAAAAATGTGTGAACACTGGGGCTTCCCTGGTGGTGCAGTGATTGAGAGTCTGCCTGCTGATGCAGGGGACACGGGTTCGTGCCCCAGTCCGGGAAGATCCCACGTGCCGCGGAGCGGCTAGGCCCGTGAGCCATGGCCATTGAGCCTGCGCGTCGGGAGCCTGTGCTCCGCAACGGGAGAGGCCACAGCAGTGAGAGGCCCGCAAACCGCAAAAAAAAAAAAAAAAAAAAAAAAATGTGTGAACGTTGATTGGGCCCTGGATTTAAAAAACTTTTTTTAAAGCTAAAAAAGACATTTTTGGGACAACTGAAGCTACATAAACAAGGACTCGAGATTAGATGATATTATGGGATTAATGTTAATTTTTTTCGATATGAGCCTAGCATCATGATTATGTAGGAGAATATTTCAGGAAATATTCTTAGGAAATTAATGTTCTTAGGAGATGAATGCTGTAGTGCTTAGGGGGTGAAATATCATGATTTCTGCAACTTACTTTTAAATGGTTCTGTTTAAAAAAATGTACATCTATCTGCGTATCTCTATAGAGAGGAGAGAGAGAGAGTAGATATGACAGATGTCAGCTATCTAAGAACCTACGTGAAGGTACGTGGGTGTCCGTTGTATGAAAGGGAGCTTTGAAGTGGAGGGCTGGCTGTTGTTTGGTAAGGAGTCCCATGGTGCTTCTCTCCTCCCTCATCTCACAAAGCCAAGTGAAGGAGCTCCAGGAGACCCAAACCTTAAGAGTGGGATAGCTGCAGGAAGGGAACTCCTCAGCTGTGAGTCCAGATGGGTTGGACCATGGTGAGGGAGACTGTGGCATTCGTGTATTTATCACAAACTTTACAACGCCCTATGCTTATGGGCCGGCGTTGTTATAAGAGCTTTATATCTGTTAACAAAAAAACATTCTCAGTAATCCTATGGGATGGAAATTAATACTATTCTCATATTACAATATGAGGGGTAACGGAGGCACAAAAAGTTATGTAATTTGTTGTAGGTCACATAGCAATGTGTTAGAGTTGGGCTCAAACCTTCAGAAGATTGTGCTCCAGACCACTATGTGCACCTGCTTGACATGTGTCCCTGGATCTGGGGGAAATGTGTGGACATATGGAGGCAGAGCAGAGTAGCCTGTCATGGCAGGGGCAGCAGAGGGCAGCCTGCACAGCCCAAGTTGGGTGCCTTACTAGGATGTGAGTCTCCGAAGGGCCAGTGGACATGCTGAAGGGAACTGGACTTGAACTGCATGGATAAGACCTGGCTACAGAGGGGTGAGAAGCCCCGCAATGACGGGCTATAGGGGGTACCCTGCGGGAACTAGCTGAGGGGTGTGCAAGAGGGCAGCCAGAGCCCAGCAGCTATGTTAGGAACTGTGTGATGTGGAGGACACAATGGGGCTCAAAGGTACTCGATGAAAAGCTGGCAGTGGAATGTCTGCTACATACAAGGGCATTCGGAGCTAAGAGGCAAGATAAACAGCACCAGCCAAATAAAAAGAGATTGGTTCCTGGAACTCTTCCCTGGTGGCACAGTGGTTAAGAATCCACCTGCCAATGCAGGGGACATGGGTTCGAGCCCTGGTCCGAGAAGATCCCACATGCCGTGGAGCAACTAAGCCCGTGCACCACAACTACTGAGCCTGCGCTCTACAGCCCGCGAGCCAGCTACTGAAGCCCATGTGCCACAACTACTGAAGCCCGTGTGCCTAGAGGCCGTGCTCTGCAACAAGTGAAGCCACCGCAATGAGTAGCCCGCACACCATAACGAAAAGTAGCCCCTGCTCGCTGCAACTAGAGAAAGCCCGCGCGCAGCAACGAAGACTCAAAACGCAGCCAAAAATAAATAAATAAATTTCTAAAATACTTAAAAAAACAAACAAACAAAAAAAAAGGGCAAGGCTGGGGAATCTGACAAATCTGTCTGAAGACTGTGGCTGAGAGGAAAGGAAAGATGTTTTCTCTCTGTACCTTCACTGGGTTCAGCTCACTCTATAAAAAAGGTCAAGGTTTGAAGTTAGAGTAGGTTTTGTAGAAAACTGACTATTTCTCTCTGTCTCTCTTCCCTCCTGTCTTTTCCTTTCTCTCTCCCTCTCTGTCTCTCTCTCTCTCTAATTATCTAAAGTCATACTTTATTCAGATTTTCTTAGTTTTTGCCTAACGTCCTTTGTCCTTTCTTGTTCCAGGGTCCCAACAAGGAGGACACCACATTACATTGAGTCACCATATCTCTTTAGGTTCCCCTTGGTTGAGACATTTCTCAGACTCTTTTTTCAGGAGAACTGGTCAGGTATTTTGTAGAATGTCCCACTATTGTGATTTGCCTGATGTGTTTCTCATGGTAAGACTGGGGTTATGGGTTATTGGTAGGAAGACCACAGGAGTAAAGTGCTATTTTCATCATATCATATCAAGGGTACATACTATCAACTTGACAGGAAGGTTGATGTTGATGTTGGTCAGCTGACTGCAGTAGTGTTTTTCAGGTTTCTCCATGGGAACATTACTCTTTTCCCCTTTCTGTACTGTGCTCTTTGGAAGGGAGTCAGGTACACAGCCCACACCAACAAATGGAGAGTTCTTCTCCCCTCCTTGAGGACAGTCTCTGTGTAAATTATTTGGACTTCTGCATAAGAGATGATTTATCTTTTTATTTTAAATATTTTCTTAAAACTTTTTATTAAATTACAAGATACATATAGAAAAGTGCAGATAATCTGTACAGCTCAATGAATTTTTTACAGATTTAACAAAAGTCTTGTAATCAGTCCTCAGATCAAAAGACAGAATGTTACCGGCACCCTAGAAACCCCTCGCGCTCCCCTAAGGATAACAATGACCCCAACTTCTAATAGCATAAATTAGTTTTGTTAGTTTTTGTTTTTCATGTAAATTAAATCATGCTGTGTACTTTTTTTGGCATGGAACTTTAAAAATTTAATAGATTTCATTTTTATAGCAGTTTTAGGTTTACAGAAAAATGGAATGAAAGTACAGAGAGCTCCCATATGCCTCCTCCCCCAATCAGTTTCCCCTGTTATTAACATCTTGCATTAGTGTGATACATTTATTACAATTGGTGAATGAATATTAATACAATATTATCAACTAAAGTCCATAGTTTACATTAAGATGAACTCTTTGTGTTATGCAGTTCTATGAATTTTCTTTCACTTTTAAAAATTGTGGTAAAATATAAAACATAAAATTTACTGTTTCAAACATTTTTTTTTTTTTTTTTTTTTTTTGCGGTACGTGGGCCTCTCACTGTTGTGGCCTCTCCCGTTGCGGAGCACACAGGCTCAGCGGCCATGGCTCACGGGCCCAGCCGCTCTGCGGCATGTGGGATCTTCCCAGACCAGGGCACGAACCCGTGTCCCCTGCATCAGCAGGTGGACTCTCAACTACTGCGCCACCAGGGAAGCCCCCATTGGATTGTTTTTAATCTTTAGATTTCAGCCATCCTTGAGTGTCTGTTGACTACTTCCCTTTTTAAAACCCCTCAATGTTCCCCATAGATTTCAAGATAAAAACTGAACTCCTTTGCTTGGCACCCAAAGGCTTCCGCGGCAGCTCTTGCTTAACTTCCCTGGCCTTGTTGCCACCACATCCCACTTGCCCCGCCTCCATTGTCTTTCTCCATATATTGATCCCTTTACTGGAAACCTGCACCCCATCCTGTGTTCCCTGGCCAGCTCCTGCTCATCATTTTATACGCTGCTCAGCTGTCACCATGCTAGCTGGGTCTGAACCCCTCCTCTGAGATCCCACAGGCCCCAAACTGCCCTCCTCGACAGCCCCCATCATGCTGTTTCCCCCATGGACTGTGAGATCCTTGAAGGTCAAGGCAACCTCTGCTTTTCTTCAGATTTCTAGTCTCTAGCACGGGGACTGACACACAGCATGTATTTAGAAAAAGATTTGTTGAATCAATTAGCGTTCACAAGTGAGAGTGCTAGCCTGTGTTAAGAGTTTCGTGAAGACTGCTTTCAGCATTTTCCTGCATTGGTTTTATAGAAATGACAAGTAATAATCCTTACAGTTGAAATTTATTGAGTACCCACTCTGCCCCAAGATCTGTGCTGTATGTTTAACACTGGCCGTCTCTGTGAGCTTCATAGCAGCACTATGAGATGGGTACTATTATTGGCCTCATTTTACAGTTGATGAAATGAAAGCCTAAAGATGTTAAGTAATTTTCCCCAGAGCCAGAATACGGGGAAAAAGCAGTTCAGTGGGCACGGGGCAGGGGAGAGGGCAAATCAGGAAGCTATCATGAGAGAAGGCACATTGAGAGTTGACTATCCGGGGGGAGCCCAGGGAGAGGCAGGGTGTGGCTACGGTTAGGGTGAGGGTCACTCAACAAGTTTATCTAGTGCACATTCACCAGCCTGGCCAGTGGTCAGAACACAGTAAATGGCAGCCTTTTCCCTGCTTCTGTGGGGCAAGTCCTCCTCTGTGCCCCTCATCATTCCATTCTCACCTCTCTTGTGGATCTAGCCACAAAGAGCTGTAGTTTGGGGCTGAATCATCATCTAAACTAAACCCTAAATCAGACTGTGGGTCCCTCGAAGACAGAGGCTGAGTCCCATTCATCTCTGTGCCCAGACCTGGCAGAGAGGAAGGACCATGGTGGACACAGGTGCTGTGGGAAGCACAGGCAAATAATTAAAGCTGGGGCGGGTGTGTGTCTCACAATCTATTATATAAGGACCGGGAGATTCAGTCCTGGACATCCAGTCACCCGCTACTGCATGTGTCCACCCAGAGGGCCCCTGCCCCTGCCTCCTCAACATGTCCAAATGGATGATGTCACCTCCCTGCCCAAACACCTTCCCTCTGGGTCGTCACCCTAGCTAGAAACCTGGGAATCCGCAAAGACTCCTTCTCTTATTCACCTCCCACCAAACTCTCAAGATTCTACCACCTAAATACCTCTTGAGTCTGACCGATTTCTCCATCACTGTGGCGCTGCCTGGAGAAGATTCTAAGCTCTGCTTCCCACCTGGACTTTTGCAGGAACCTCCTATCTGGTATCACTGTCTCTAGGGCAGTGTTGCCCAGTAGAACTTCCTGTGATGATGGAAATATTCTAAGTCTGTGCTATCCAATAAGGTAGCCACCAGTCACATGTGGGTACCGAGCATTTGAAAAGGCTGGTACAACAGAAATACTGAATTTTTAATTCTATTTAATTTTAAATGTAAGTACCTGCATGTGGCTAGTGGCTACTGTATTGAATGGCACAGTTCTAGGCTCCCTCCCTCCCATCCCTCCAATCTGGGCTCCACAGTGCCGCCCAGCTGAACTTCCTGAAATTGCAAATCTGAGCAATCCATATCCCTTTGTAAAATCCCTTAGTACTAATTTCTTAAGACATTCAAAAACCAAACCAAACTCCTTAG
The DNA here is from genome assembly GCF_949774975.1 of Lagenorhynchus albirostris. Classification (NCBI taxonomy): domain Eukaryota; kingdom Metazoa; phylum Chordata; class Mammalia; order Artiodactyla; family Delphinidae; genus Lagenorhynchus; species Lagenorhynchus albirostris. Next base: position 131,982,382 of record NC_083095.1, on the reverse strand, counting down.
CTCAGCATGTGAGCCAGTTCCTACTCCCTTCTCTCACTTTGTTTCCCATGACTCCCTCCCTCTCATGCATCTTTCCCACCAGTCAGAAGGAACTCTTAGAATTCTTCTAGTTTTCTGCCTCTGTGCATTCAGACGTGTTGTTCCCTCTGCTTGGAACACCCTACCCTCCTCTCAATCACCTCTTCCCCATCCAACAAACACTCTCATGGAAATGCATTGCTTCCAGGTTAGAGATGCTTACTTATATTGCAGTACTATGATGCATATATGACAAAGCATTCTCATCTCTCCATTAAAACAAAGCCTCCAAAACTCTGCTCCAGGTCCACCTCCTCTGGGGTGTGTCCTGACCCCCTACTCTGGTTTAGATCCTCCTCCTTTGGGCGTAGCTCTCCCGTGGCACAAACACCACGGTGGCATATTGCTTTGGTTTCCTTTGCCCTCTCTAGACCGCGAACAACTTGAGGCAAACTATGTTCTTATTTACTCAGTTTTTAGTACAGTACCTGTCACATAGTGGACGTTCAGCCATATTCTTTGAGCATAAATTATGTTGCCAGCCACTGTTCTCAGAGGAGACTTAGAGCAGTGAATAAGGCAGACCTTGCCTTTGTGGAGGAGACGGACAACAAGCAAGCAAACAGATGAATGAAATCATTGCAGACCCAGGTTGTGCTGAAAATCCTCTTTGTCCTCCACATCCACTCCCCCCTTCTCCACCCCACTCTAGGCACTGAGAGGCTGACCTCAGTAGACTGTGTCAGTGGGCTCCCCATCCTCTGGTGACTTGTTGGGTTCAGTCAATGGGAGGCATGGGCATGAGATGGGAGGGTGGGAGGAGAGTGAGTCTGGGGTATTTTTTCTCCAGACCCTCCCTGCAAAGTCACCATGCTAGGCCACAGCTCCTGCCAGGCAGCTCTCCTCTCCTTACAGTTCTCTCTCTCTGGGTTCCAGAAACAGATCCTTCCTCTTGCCCCTTCAGGCTCAAGACAGTAAGGGCTCCTCTCTGTTACTAGTCATATGGTACCACACTATCCTGTGTTAGTTTCTCTATAACCTGTCAACACCTTTGTAAATAGTCCCCTTATTAAACTCTTCTCAATGATTCAGTTTTGAATGGATTCTGTTCTTGCAAGGACCATGAATAATAAAGTGGTTCTTTGCAAATTTCTGCTCCACCATCCTTGGAATATCAGCCTTTCCCCAAGGTCACAATATGGCTGCTACAGTTCCGGCCATCACATCCGGACATGACAAGGGCCAGAGGGACAAGAGCGCATCTCTTGTCATACATCCCTTTTTTAAAAAATTAATTAATTAATTAATTATTAGGCTGTGTTGGGTCTTCGTTGCTGCGCGTGGGCTTTCTCTAGTTGCAGTGAGCAGGGTCTACTCTTCGTTGTGTTGCACGGGCTTCTCATTGTGGTGGCTTCTCTTGTTGCAGAGCACGGGCTCTAGGTGCACGGGCTTCAGTAGCTGTGGCACGTGGGCTCAGTAGTTGTGGCTCGTAGGCTCTAGAGCGCAGGCTCAGTAGTTGTGGCACACGGGCTTAGTTGCTCCACGGCATGTGGGATCTTCCTGGACCAGGGTTCTAATCCGTGTCTCCTGCATTGTCAGGTGGATTCTTAACCACTGCACTATCAGGGAAGTCCCAGATCAGAGTGTTAGGCTCTCTCCCTGTAGAGTCTTTGCATGCTAGCAGCAACTCTCTACTGAAGGCCACAGCTCCTCTCTATAGCCTCTCCACAGCCACCTCCTCCAGGTTCTGTTCCGCTCTTTCCCCTCATCACTTCTGGCCTTGCTGCTGCTAGCCCTGGACTGCTGCATTGTCCCTATTGATTTCCCTAAACGCTGAACCTTTGTGAATGGTCCCTTTATTAAATTCTCCTCAATTACTTAGTTTGAGGGGGCTCTCTGATTCCTGCAGGGGCTGACCCTGACAGATACAGGGAGGGACTTGCCTGGTGTGTCTTAGGAACCTCAGGCTACTCTTGTGCCTGGAGAGGAGTGAGCCGGGGAAGCAGGAGTAACAGGTGAGGAGGTCAGAGGGATAATGGGAGCCACATCTGGAAGGGCCCTGCAGGCCATTGTAAGGACTGTTTCCTCTGAGATTCTTCAAAAACTTCCTTCTGAAAACTTCAACTTGGGGAAAGGATGGGGTCTCTTCCTCAGCTAGGAGCTGGGAGTGCAAATGGGGCACCTTCCTTCCCAGGGCATCCCAGCCAGCAGGGTGTGAACTCTGCTCCCAGAGCAGTGAGATGGCACCGAATCATCTGATGATCTCTGCCTCGACTGTGGGTTCTCTCCAGGCACTTCCCAGCCAACAACTCCTCACCTCCACCATGGGGTGTTCTGAAGATAAAACTAGCCACTCACAGTGGTGCTGATGGTGGCATTGTTGGCACAGAGGCAAACCAGTGGGAAGCTATTAGATAGGAGTAACTCCTTAGGATTCTGTCCAACCTGCCCAGGCCTTTTTGGATCTGTCTCAAGTTCTGAGGTTTAATCACTCAGCGAACGCTCTTGGGTAAGCCTCTCTGGCCTGCAGGTTTTGGTTATAATTCTTCCAGTTGCAAACCCCCAAATCCACTCCTACTAGAAGAGAAAGATGAGGAGGAGGAGAAGGAGGAGAAAGAAGAAGAGAAAGAGGAAACAGTAAAGAAGAAGGAAAAAGGGGGAAAGGAGGAGATGGCGGAGGTGGTGATGTTATTGACTCACATAACGGAGATGTTTTATGGTGTACTTCATGGGCTTCAGGAATAACTGGATCTAGGTGCTCAATGTCATCAATTCTTTCCCTCCCTCCCATCATCTCCCAGTTCTTCTTTCCTCTAATGGGCTTCTCAAAAAATGGCCACTGGTAGGTCCAGAATTATTTTCTAACCAGCTTAGCCACCATTGGCAGAAAGAGAACATTTCTTTACCAACAATTTCATTAAAACCCCACAGGGCTCTCACTGGCTTGGTCTGAGTCATGTGTCAGCCTGGTAGCCTGGGGTAGGGTTAGTTCCACCAAGCCTATTGGCTAAGAGTAGGGGTGGGGTGGTCCCCAAAGGACAATTGAAGTGGTATTTCAAGAAGAAGAGAGGATGGATGCTGGGCACACGAAACCACTCACATGTCGACTATCACTGGTGTGACCATATAATTTATTGCCCAAGCCAGGACTCTTTTGAGAAGGAAAGAGGGCTTTTTTTTTTTTTTTTGCGGTACGCGGGACTCTCACTGCTGTGGCCTCTCCCGTTGCGGAGCACAGGCTCCGGACGCGCAGGCTCAGCGGCCATAGCTCACGGGCCCAGCTGCTCCGTGGCATGTGGGATCCTCCCGGACCGGGGCACGAACCCGCGTCCCCTGCATCGGCAGGCAGACTCTCAACCACTGCGCCACCAGGAAGCCCCCAGAGGGTACTTTTAATAGACAAGACAACAGGCTTAGTCCAAGACTATCCTAGGAAAGTATTGTCACCCTATCTATAGCAGCCAAGAGCCGTCACCCTATCTATAGCAGCCAAGAGCCAGAGAGCCAGGGGCTGTCCCATCTGAGCCTTGGATCCTGCAAACCAAATCTCTCTGGCTCTCTGGGCACAGGTAGGAGAGGAGAAGGCGCTCAGGGCTCAGATCTCAGGTGGGGTGGAGGGTGGCTTGGTGGGGTGAGGACACATTGGAAGACAAGTCCCAGTTCTCCACATCCACTCAAACTCTACTCTTCTCAAACTGCCTCACCTCCACCTCCCACTTGTTCAAGTTATGGCCCCTCCTTATGCCAGGTGTGCCCTTCCTGTACTCCTCATACACCAGGACCCTTCTCTAGTCCTCTGCTCTCCCCCAGGGGTCTCAGCCTTCTCACAGCTCCTGTAGCATTTCCAGATTTAGCATAGGCTCTGTTCAGCCTGCTTCCTGCTTCCACCTTGGGGTAGGGGTTTTATTCTGGGTCTTGTCTCCTCATCCCCTTGCCATGTAGCCCTCAGCAGTGCTGACTGAAGACTCTAAGCTGGGTCACTCTGCTGGGCCAAAACCCTCAGCTGTCTCTCTCCCTCCAGCCCAGAGCCCTCTCCTTTCTGCACTGCCCACTCCTTCCTCTGTGTTCCTGGTATCGATCGCTAGGGAATCCTAGCCAAAGGGCTTCTCACGCAAAGGCATACAAACTTTGACCCAGGATTGGCTGTTCAGCTCCGGGTCAAGGTCCTCTAACCTCCTGCCTGTCTCCCTCTTTCTCTTCCCCATGCTCCTGAGGGTCCCCTCCTATCTTGAGAGCTGTTCCCCAAGTCAGGGCTTGGTGATGAGAAGTGCAAGGCCTCCCATAACCCCAGTACCCCAGACTCCTGTCCAGGAAGATGGGGCGATGGGGGGCCCTGACCTAGAGGCTGAGCCTGTCTACCTTTGGCGCCCTGGGGCTTTGCTGGTAGTCTGGGACAATAAATCATGGTGGGAAGAGCCCTGGCCTGGAAGCAAGGGGCTAGAGTTCCGGGCTCTGCTTTGATTTGTCATTTGTCCTCAGGCCTTCTTCTTTCTGGCATCGGTCTCTCCAGCTGAGAAGTGGGAGAGGAATTGGCTTAATTAGCTAATGAATTTCTTTGGGATTAAGAGCCCCTTGGAGAATGTGAGAAAAGAAGCGTATCTTCTACCAAGAGAAGTGGTTTTCTGTGTCCTGGTCAGGAACCCCAGCAGATGGTCTTCCAGTCATGACGAACAGGCTGCCATGATTCTCTAGAGCTAGGGCATTGGTGGGGACTCTGAGTGCAAAGGGAGAGATTGGGCTGCAGAGCAGGTGATGGATTTGGGAGTACCTTGCTTCCCACTTCCTTGCCATGGCTTCTACACAAGTTTTTTCCACTCTCTGTGGCTCTAGCCCCAGTTGGGATTAAAGGACAGACCTCTCTTGGGTACCATGGAGTTTCTCAGGCTGAGCCAGAGATGCAAAGGTGAAATGAATGGGAGGATGCTGGACAGAATGGAAGCTCAGCAATACCTCCCTTGCCTCCTGCTTGTTCTGTTACCTAAACTCCACCATTATAGCATCAGTACTTTGGGCTCAACACCCTGGTCATGTGCCCCATTCGTAATACAGCTGGGTTTAACTCCTTTACCAAGTCCTTTATCTTGCAAGGACCTGGCTTATTAGATCAATTTCCCACAGGCTGGTTTTCTGTGTTAGAGCATGGGGGATGGAGTGACAGGTTGGGTTGGGGTACTAGCAAGAGGCAAATGTCCTGAGAATTACCATGGAATAGTTCTGGAAACAGACCAGGAGAAATCTAACTTGCTGTTGAAAGGATCCAGGAAGTCTTCTCAGAGGAAGTGATGTTTTAGCTGAGACTTTAAGTAGGGGAGATTAGAAGTAGAGGTGGGCATTCCTGGTAGGTTCTGCTAAAGATTCTGGTTTCTATTCAGATGGGAGCTACTGAAGGGGCAAGGTGGTGTTGGAATGAGATTTTGCATCTTTGAAAAGACCACTTTGGATGCCACAGGGTGGAGAAGGAATTGGAGAGAGTGAAAGGCAGATGGTACCCAGGCTTCAAGGCTGTTAGTACTCTAGGGAGCAATGATGGGGGCCTGGATGAGGTTGTGGCAGGGGGGCTGGACAGATACCAAAGTGGAGAAATATGTCCTTTACCCCTTCAGTCTGTTCTCAGCACAGTAGCCAGTGATCTTCCTTGACTCAGACACCACAATATCTCTATCTCACACAAAGAAAGTCCCATGTGTCTCAGGAGGTGTTCCCTGCACCTGGGGCAGGGCTCCCGTGCCCCCACCCCCACCCCGTCCCAGCATCCCACTCCCTGGGGGCACTAAATTCCAGGAGAACTCCCCAGTCACAAGACACTGCATATTTCCAGTGCCCCTGGTACTGCTCCCTCTCCCAAGGACCGCTGTGCAGGGCTTTTGAACTTGCTGTTCCTCCTGCCAGGTGCACTCTTCTTCCAGATACCCGCCTTGATTCTTGATTCACCCTCCTGCCTGGGCTGGGTGTCATTTTCTCAGTGAGGCCTTCCCCAACCAGCCTTTTTTGAATTGCAGTCTGACTCCACATGATTCCTACTCCTCCTCTGCCTTATTTTTCTCTATAGCACTTTTCACCCTCTGAGACTCTCTGCGTTTTCTGTCTCCACCTCCCACCCCCCTTGCCTCACAATGTAAGCTACAGGAAAGCAGGAGGTTGTCAGTTTTGTTCACCTCTATATCAATCACCAGCGTCCAGAACTGTGTCTGGAACACAGTAGGCATTTGGTAAATATTTATTTGTGCAGTGCACGAGGTGGCATCCAACTGCTGTGGAAGGTGATGGGGCAGGATGAGGCTCCGTTTTCTGGTCTGGGCCAGTGGATGGCAGTGCTATTCGTAGGGTTGGGGAGCGCGGCGGCGAGGGCGGGTGATGTGGTTAGTTGGGGACACGTTGAGCTAAACACGCAAATACGCCTGGACACCCTACATCGGGAAGCCTCGGCAGGGACGAGGACAGTGTCGGAGGTAGCCGGCCAGGCGACCCGGGCTGTGCTGGGGCTGCATGTCCCGCCACAGGCGTGGACCAAAAATAAGGACACAGTCAGGAGCCCGCTTGCTTGCAAAAGCCCAGCTATGCACGCAAACCTAGGCCCTTTGCACGCCCCCCCCCCGCCCGCCCCATCCAATCACGCACCTACGAGGGTTCGGCGGCTCCTCTCCCTCCACCTCTACCCCCACGCTCCACTAGAGACTGGCCCTTTAAGAGCCCCGCTCCAGACTCCTCCCCCCACCCCACACCCCCCTACCCTCCGCCCGCGCTCGCGTGACTGTGCTGGGACCGAGCCGGGCCCGGGAGTTGGGCGGCTGGGTGGCTGCGCGGGCCTCCGGGTCCTTCTCACGCAACTTCTGGGCACCCCGCCCCTAGCCAGGTGGGGCCGGGATGGACCGCGTGACCTCTGCCCCCTGGAGGGATGTGCCAGACTCATGCACGCTAGCCTGGGGAGGCATGTGCGCCGGGCGCCCCCCTCTTTAGTCCCTGGGCCCCCTCTCTTGCCCGCCCAAGGGCCTCCCTCTAACCCTTTTCTCGGCCACCAGGAGATCCACTCGCTGCCCGATTTCTCTGCCATGCCAAAGCGCTAGCAACCCTGGGAACTTCGAGGGCCCGTGGGTCCTGACTGGAAGTACCCTTGGTTTGCAGCATTCCAAAGTGGCCCTAGAGGCGCCTCAACGTATCCCCGCTAGTGCGCGCTCGGCGATACTGCACTTTCTCCATCCCTTCCCGCCCCTCCGTCAGGGAACGCTGACTTCTGCTAGTCGTCCGGGCTCTGGGGTTGGGGGGGTGGAGGGCTCTGGGGGAAGGGGCCAGCCCATCGGCGCCTCTGGTCTTCCGGCCCCGGTGACCTCGGGGCTGGGGTCGTCGTGCTTCTCACGCGAGCATGGACTCAATAACCCGGGTTAGGATGTCATCACCCGCAGCTCCGCCCCTCCCTGCCTGCCTGGCTCCCATCCGCTAGTAGTGAGGAGGAAGCAATTGCACCCCCAAATTTCAGTGGGTGCAAAAATGAGGGAGAGGGGTCCCCGTGCCCGGGGATAGAGCACCCCCATACCCTCTTTCGGGCTATCATGGGACTACTTCCCCCAAACCTTCTCAGCTGGGCTCTGCCCTATCCATGGGGTACCTCGGAACTGGGGGTCCCAGGTACACCCCTTTAAGTGCCGGCACTTGGTTGAGGCATCCCATAGTGTGTTCTTACCTATCCCCTTGCGTCCTGTCTCCCCACTCCTCTCTCCATCCTAGAGCGACCATTCGCCAGCCGCACCCCCCCACACCCCCGCCCCATCCCAGCGCTCCAGGAGGCGTGGCCACACGCGAAGGCCGCCTATAAAGGTGGCAGTGCCTTCACGCTCACCCTGAAGGTGACAGTTCCTTGGAGCCTTCCCTGATCTTCTTCGGGGGGTCCCTGAGTCCAGGGACCACTCTTCCCAGCTCAGCTCTGCACCCCGCCCCCCCGCAGACGCAGGTGAGTGCTGGGGGCTTCTGGGTTGTCCCTTCCCTCCCCCCAAAGGAAAATTTTGATTCATCAAGGTCTTTCTGGTGTAGCACCTCAAAAAAAGGAGGCTAAGAGTGTCCTTAGTGAGGAGGCAGTCTAACTTCCTCACTAAGTGGGGAAACTGAAGCCTGAGGAAGGGCAGGACTTGCCCGAGGTCCCACGACTAGTATCAGAACTCTAGATGCAGATGCTCCCCTCTCAGGGCTCCAGGACCCAGGCTCCAGCTCCATCTCCCACTGACTCCATGAATGCCTTGGGGCTTCCCCATGAGGGTCACCTGGGAGGCTGGCATAAGGACACAGGTGAGCCAGTGCAGCCCTCCTTCAGGCTGTGTGAGGGGGGCTTCTCCTGGGTGGTCAGGGTAGATGGAGGGGGCAGGTTGGGTTCTTACTAGCTGTACCCTGACTTATCTAAAAGCTACCCCTGGCTGGAGACACCCTCCCAAGGCATAGCTTGTCAGTGCTGAGGTGTGCTGGCCCGACATGGGAGGCTGGTCTGAGTGGAAGTCCTGGGCACTGCCGAGAGGCCTACCCTGTTCCATTGACTGACTGTCTTCTCTGTCCTCTGCTGGGGGCAGTCAATGTGAGAGACTGCCCGCTGCAGAGAGCTTGACCCTGAAAACTCAGCAGTCACACCTCTCTTGGCCTCCTACCATCTTTTTTGTTTTCAAAATTAACAGCCACAATAGTTTATTTACCATTGAACTCTTTATATTTACAAGACAACCAATTTTACACATCAGAAATGGTATAAAAGTATGAATTACAACAGAGACAACAATATGAAATGGGCATAAAACAAAGCTGAAGTGGACAGAAAAGCAATTTCTCTTTTTAATTTATTAACACTAGCTTAAACCTTGTTAAGGAAAGAAACAAAGAACTGTGTTTTAGGAGAATTGCTGGGCCTTCAGTTGAAGATTGAACTTCACAGTGTTGTATCCCACGTAGGGAAAAAATAAGACTAATTTTCCCCCCACACTTTAACACACTGTAATTTTGCTCTTGGAACTTTGCTAATCTACTCTCTAACCTCCTTCTCAACAAAACTTCAACATATCCAAATCAAAGGAGAATTGATCAGACGATTGGCCTCCTACCATCTTATGAAGGCTAGAGGTCTTTGGGGCACCCACTGTGCAGAAGGGAAAACCATGGCACACCAAGGCCTAGCAGTATCCCCAGTTCACTCAAGGAACTGGGACTAATGTGTGCTTTGGGATTCAGCTCCTCCAGGAAGCCTCCCTAGACAGATGGCTATAGTAGTTGAGGTAGGAACCATATAACCTCCCCATCTTGGCTGGCTCTTCTGTGGGGAAACCTCACTAGTCAGACTGTGAGTTTCCCCAGGTCAGATCTGGGTTTTCTCTTCTCTGAGATCAGCTGGGCACCCTGAATCAGAGATCATGTCGCACTCCCTCTCTCAGGTGATGTGACTGGAGGTGAGAAGGGTAAAATGAACCGACTAATCCAAGGCCACATCATAGAGCCTGGAACACTGGGTGTCCTGACCACCGGTCCAGGGCACCAGTAAGATGTCCCAGTCCGAGCCCCATGCCTCGAAGAGAGTAGTCCATGAATTTGCACACCCTTTCTAGACCGAACCTAGAGAGGAAGTATTGTCTCAGCCTCTGTTAAACTCAGCTCCATTCCTAGTTTCCCAGATTCCAGTCTGGAGTTTTCTTGCAGCCTTTGCCTGGTGGGAGCCTTCCATTTATTCACAGCTCTCTTGTGACTGGCAAATGGAGGAGGCCCAGACTATTCATTCATTGAGAATTGAGCCCAGTGAAAACCCTGGCCTGGAATTCTGTGACCGGGAGCCTCAATCTAGCTGGCCTCCAGCTGCTTTTAAACCGTGGGTCAGTTGAACTCAGAGAGCTGGGGATGAGGGCAGAGTGGCTTAGACAGTAAGTAAGGGGGCAGTCCCCTGTCCCTGCCCCACCCTGTCCCAGAGTCTGGCAGGATTCCCTAGACCCTGGGTTTGAGCAATAGAGAACTGAGCGTTCTGGGAAAATCCCTTTTCATCGACTGATCTGACCACTCTTCCAAGGGAAGTGCCTATGACAGGAGCTGGAAACTTCCCGGGGAACTTTCCCTAAGAGGTCTGAGTCCTGGCTCTGTCTGAGTGCTGGGTGGCTTTAGCCAAGTCAGTGCCTCCTCTGGAGGTGAGTTTCCCCAAATGTGAAATAAGGCTGAAGGAGTGGATGATCCGTTGCTCTCTGACAGTGTTTTCCCTAGTTGGGTGGGTAGTACTCACGGGGAATTGGGTGATACACATCGATTATGTGTTTATTTTAATATATGTTAGGGGAAAAAAAATCCTGTACTTTCACACAGATATTATGGTTTGGAATGCTGCTAACTGTGTGGATTTGAAGTTGATTTTAGAAAAATACGAAGTAAGTAATAGTATAGGTGCTCTATGGAAATCACAGGCTGATGTTTAGATTGGTGCAGCGGTTAAGAGGAAGTGCTCTGGAATTAGGCAAATTTGGATTGGGATTTGAATCCTATACGTCCTGGCTGTGTGACCTTGGGCAAGTCACATACCTTCTCTGAGCCTCACTGCAGTCTACCACATAGGCTGTGGCCAGGACTGAATGAAGAATAACTAAAATTCTTGGCTCATAGTAGCAGCTCAACAAACAGCTTCTCCTACCTCCTCTTCCCCTTCATGTCCAGTGAACAGTTCTGGATGAGGTTTTCCATTTCTTTGACCAGTGTGCTGACACTTTAGGACACTGGCTCCTCCCAGCTCCCCATCTGATGTCTTGATCTTTCCCTCCTATCCCACCTCTCAGCGGCCACCTTGGAATCTCTACACCGATCATGTTCTCTGTGTTTGGACTCTCCATCCCCATCTCGGCCACAGAGCTTCTCCTGGCCTCTGCCACCTTCTGCCTGGTATTCTGGGTGGTCAGGGCCTGGCAGCCTCGGGTCCCTAAAGGCCTGAAGAGTCCACCAGGGCCCTGGAGCTGGCCCCTGATCGGGCACGTGCTGACCTTGGGGAAGAGCCCACACTTGGCCCTGTCGCGGCTGAGCCAGCGCTATGGAGACGTGCTGCAGATCCGCATTGGCTGCACACCCGTGCTGGTGCTCAGCGGCCTGGACACCATCCGGCAGGCCCTGGTGCGGCAGGGTGATGATTTCAAGGGCCGGCCTGACCTCTACAGCTTCACCTTAGTCGCTGATGGCCAGAGTATGACCTTCAACCCAGACTCTGGACCAGTGTGGGCTGCCCGGCGACGCCTGGCCCAGAATGCTCTCAACTCCTTCTCCGTTGCCTCAGACCCGGCTTCCTCATCCTCCTGTTACCTGGAAGAGCATGTGCGCAAGGAGACTGAGGCCCTCATCAGCAAGTTCCAGGAGCTGATGGCAGAGTCTGGGCGCTTTGACCCCTACAGGTATGTAGTGGTGTCAGTGGCCAATGTCATCTGTGCCATGTGCTTTGGCCGACGCTATGACCATGAGAGCCAAGAGCTGCTTAGCATACTCACTCTGAGTAATGAGTTCGGGGAGGTGACTGCCTCTGGGAACCCAGCCGACTTCATCCCTATCCTCCGTTACCTGCCCAACACTGCCCTGGATGTCTTCAAGGACTTGAATCAGAGGTTCTACATTTTCATGCAGAAGATGCTCAAGGAACACTATAAAACGTTTGAGAAGGTACAGGCTGGGGAGGGGCAGATGAGTGGTAGGGAGTGGGTAGGGTCAGGGGTCAGGAGGTCAGAGATAACTGGAGCAGCGTAGGGTTTGGCAGGCTCTCGCAGGCCTTCACCCTGGGATTTTGAAGCCAGTAGTGGAGGGGACTCCATCCTTGGCAGGGAGATATAACTTTTTCTTGACCAGCCCTTCTATCTTTCCATCAGACAGCAATATTTACTGAATAGCCTGTCCATGCAGGACCCTAGGACAGTTATTGTGGGGACCAGAAAGAGTTAAAGAGTTGGTCTTCCGGCCTCATGGGAGAGAAAAGGGTAAAAAACATGTCCAGATGATGATGGTACTGGACTCTGTGTCAGGTGTCCCTCGAGTTGGGGCTGCTAGTATCCTGAGTCAGGAGACAGCTTTGGAGAGGCAAGAGAAGCTGCAGTGGTGGCCTCGGGCATGGAGCAGTCACCTGCTGAAGGAAGATGCTATAGGGATGGGAAGGGACCAGGCCTGGATGAGAGGCAAGTCTGGCTTTGGGATCTTGCTCACCCGTGGGCCTTCCCTACCCAGGGCCACATTCGGGACATCACAGACAGCCTGATTGAGCACTGTCAGGACAAGAGACTGGACGAGAATGCCAATATCCAGGTGTCAGATGAGAAGATCGTTAATGTCGTCATGGACCTCTTTGGAGCTGGTATGAGCTACCCCGTTGTGCCCTTCCTCTTCCCAGCTGTCCTGACCCACCAACCACCTAACTTTGCCCTCTATTCTCCCCTGGCCAGGGTTTGACACAGTCACAACCGCCATCTCCTGGAGCCTCATGTACCTGGTGACAAGCCCCAGGGTGCAGAAAAAGATTCAGGAGGAGCTGGGTAGGTGGTGGCTTCCTTCAGTGTGCTCAAGGCAGGAGGTCCGGCCAAGGTCTGAGTGGCTGCTTCATCTGTCTGGTCCTTTCTGTTCTGCAGACACAGTGATTGGCAGCGCACGGCAGCCCCGGCTCTCTGACAGACCCCAGCTGCCCTATTTGGAGGCGTTCATTCTGGAGACCTTCCGACATTCCTCCTTCGTGCCCTTCACCATCCCCCACAGGTGAGGCTCCACGGGTCCGCTGCTGTCTGTTGCTGGGCCTTACTCCAGTTCATGTACCTGATCAGGGTAGCGGGAGGGACACGGTATGGGAGGCAGGGGGATCTCCTTGTGGCCCTGAGCCTAACTGAGCTTCCCCCCTCCCCAGTACCACAAGAGACACAAGTCTGAATGGCTTTTACATCCCCAAGGGGCGCTGTGTCTTTGTAAACCAGTGGCAGAGCAACCATGACCAGTAAGTTGAGAGGGGGCAGGGGAAGCTTCACTCTCTCCTAAGCTTCAGACTCTCCTGTCCCTGAGCTACTTGCCTAAACCCTATTCTTTTGAGCTGGGGCTCAACCCACCTGATGGTTCTGAGCCCCCAAGCTGCTACTTCAGCTGCCTCTCTTCAATTACAGGAAGCTGTGGGATAATCCATCTGCCTTCTGGCCAGAACGGTTTCTCACCGCTGGTGGCACCATTAACAAAGCTCTCAGTGAGAAGGTGATTCTTTTCGGTTTGGGCAAGCGGAAGTGCATCGGTGAGACCATCGCCCGCGGGGAGGTCTTTCTCTTCCTGGCCATCCTCCTGCAGCAGGTGGAATTCCGTGTGACCCCGGGTGTGAAGGTGGACATGACCCCCATTTACGGGCTGACCATGAAGCATGCCCCCTGTGAGCACTTCCAGGTGCACATGCGCTCTTAGGGGACGGAGAGCCCTGCAGCCTAGACTCTCTACTGGCCTGTCTGGGCAGCCAGGCCAGGAGGCTGACCCAGGGAGTCTAAACTTTGGCCTAAATGCACAGATATTGTCTGGCTGACTTTTTGCTGTCTGAGCTGTGGGCAAACCTGAGAGATTATACCTGCCCCCTACCCTGGACTTGTCCTTCTGTGCACTGACCACAGACAGTGGACACAACAGGGGTCACACAGGAGCTAATGGAGCCCTTCCGAAGTTGTGCTTAAGCTAGGAGGCCTGGAAGGGATAGGGGGTCCTCAGGCCTCTGGAAACCTCTAAAGAGCTCTCTGGAAGCCCCTGGGCTCACCAGCTGGCTGGCTCTCTGTTCAGGCTGACTGGTTTGAGAAACATTTAGAGCAGGCAACACCAGGGCCTGTCCAATCTCTTTGACAATTGGGAGCCGTCAAGAGTGAAGGGGAGGGATTTCCCTGGTGGCGCAGTTGTTAAGAATCCGCCTGCCAATGCAGGGGACACGGGTTCGATCCCTGGTCCAGGAAGATCCCACATGCCACAGAGCAACTAACCCCGTGCACCACAGCTACTGAGCCTGCACTCTAGAGCCCATGAGCCACAACTACTGAGCCCACGTCCTGCAACTACTGAAGCCCCCATGCCTAGAGCCCGTGCTCCGCAACAAGAGAAGCCACCGCAGTGAGAAGCCCGCGCACCGCAACGAAGAGTAGCCCCCACTCGCCATAACTAAAGAAAGCCTGCGCGTAGCAACGAAGACCCAAAGTAGCCAAAAATAAATAAATAAATTTATTAGGGGGAAAAAAAAAAGAGTGAAAGGGAGAGGCAGTCCAGGATACTGACACAGTGGTGGTCTCCCCGCTTATACAAGGCTGAGCAATCTGACCACTAGGGTCTGGGACACTGTGCCTGGGAGATCGCCTTCCTCTCTGCAGGCAGCAACAGGTCTGCCTCCTGGCCTTGCAAGGTCCCTGTTCCTGTCCAGGATGGGCTGGGGACTTGTGTTTAAGGGGAGCAGAGAGCAGAGGGAGTGCCCAAATCCAGGCACCAGGACCAGGTCAGGAGGGAAGGGGTAGTAATTCAATTACCTTCTACTGGGTCTCCTTTCCCTATGCCCTGTGTTAAAACGTCTTTTAAAAATGTTTGTATGCAAGGGCCTTTTTATTTTAGCCTGTATTGTACTTGTATGTTTGCATTTACCATATATGAGAGCTTAAGAACAGTTTATTGAGTGCTATGGAAAAAATTCTAACCCAAGTATCCAGAAATGTGTGGGAAGCATCTACCTGAGCTAAATAAAGATATTATCCAAAAGTCATATAGGTGGAGAGTTTTAAAATCTTGAGTGAAGCCATCACTCATCTATGTGCCCACTCTGAGCCCAATCTCATGTTGGGTTTTACTGTGGGAGGACGAAGGGGAGGAGGAGGCGGTGGAGAGGTGAAGCTGCTGCTCTCAGGCAGCTCACGGTCTGGCTGGGGCACAAGACTCTATCACTTCACTGGGTTCCTCCTTCTCTAACTGATCACACATTGATGAAGAACATTCTCTGGACCAGGCACGGGGGGAGATAAAGTGAATAAGACACGGTTCCTTCAAGAGCTTCCCAAGCTAGTCGGGGGAACTAACTCATTAAAACATCACCCAATTCATTGTGATCAGGTCTCTACCAGACAGATACATACAGGAGGGTGAAGCCCAGAGCCAGAGGGGGCTGGGTGGGAGCGGGGGGAGTGGGTGCTGGGAAAGGTTACTAGGTCTTGGGGATATCTGCGTGGGGCCCTCCTTGGAGGATGGGAGGCAGACTCATTTGGGTCTCACAGCATTAGATGCTCAGGTCCAACGGGTGGACTCTGGTCATGGTGTGGGAGAGGGGAAAGGTTCTCAGCTCAGAAGTCATGGTCTGCTCCTCACTAGCCATGCCCGGTTCAGGTCCTGCACCCCTATTAGAACGCAGAACTGGTCACAGATGGAGAACAAAGTGTTTGATTATCAGGCCCCATAGGCCGACTGTTGCCCAGATTTCCACATTGAGATCTTCCCTCTCCACCTGGGATGGCAGAGTAGTGGTGCCAAGTCGGGGCAGAGGCTGGACCCACATAGTCAGGAGCTATTCTGGCTAAGGGACTGAGGAGAGATGCACTGTGACCACAGCCCACCTTTCCTCCTGAAGCATTGTGCAGTGGCCAGGAATTGCCATTCATTCACTGTGCTTTCTGGCAGGAGTGGATAGTTCCCACTCACCAAGAGTTTCAGGCCTCTGCAAGGAAGGAGCTGAAGTCAGCTGGAGCAACCCTGTTTATATAGGAAGATGAGGAATTCGGCATCCAATCATTCCTGTACTGACTTAAAAAATAACTTGTATTATATGCTATAACATAGATGAGCTTTGAAAACATCATGCTAAGTGAAAGAAGCCAGACACAAAACGCTACATGTTGTATGCTTCCATTTATATGAAATGTCTAGGGCATGCAAATCCGGAGAGACAGAAAGCAGGTTAGTGGATGACAGAGGATATGGGCAGGGAGAATGGAAGGTGCAGGGCTTCTTTTAGGGGTGGTGAAAATATTCTGGAATAAGATCTGGTGATGGTTATATAAATTTGTGAATATACTAAAACCTGCTGAATTATGCAGTTTAAAATAGTTAAAACAGTAAAAAAAAAAGTATGCCAATCTTTATTCTAAAAAAAAGGGAGGAATGGGGACAGCATATGCAAAACAATTTATGGAACTGTTCTCACTAATCATATTGGTAATGGTAATATTAATATTTTTATTTTGAGACTATAGAGTAATGTGGGTTAAAACAAAGAGCAACTAATAATGAGAGTATTCTAATTCATCATCCCTTCTATCCTTGAGAACCAGGATCTTTGGCGTGGAAAAAAGGAGGTACACATGTAACATATCAAAGTTTGAGTTAAAAAATATGTTGTGTATATATATATATATATATATATATATACACATACATATATATGATATGTATTGTATATTATTATATTATATATAATATATATTATGTATATACTTTTCTGAAAGTTAGAAACAATGACCAACTCATAGCAATGAGCATCCCTAATGCCTAGATTACCATCCAGGGCTTCTTGGAGAAATGCTGGTTACAGAACTGGGGCAGTAAATATAAAAGATGAGCCTGGGGGCTTCCCTGGTGGCGCAGTGGTTGAGAGTCCGCCTGCCGATGCAGGAGACGTGGGTTCGTGCACCGGTCCGGGAAGATCCCACATGCCGCGGAGCGGCTGGGCCCTTGAGCCATGGCCGCTGAGCCTGCACGTCCGGAGCCTGTGCTCCGCAACGGGAGAGGCCACAACAGTGAGAGGCCTGTGTACTGCAAAAAAAAAAAAAAAAAAAAAAAAAGAAAGATGAGCCTGGAACAGTTGCTCATACAAGATATCAAAGAAGCCACAAACACCACCAGGAGTGGATCAAGCCATTCAGGAGCCCAACTGTAGAGGCTCCAAGAGGCCAAAGATAGGACAACTTGACTGTCAATAATAATAATTGCCATTGATTAAAACCTATCAAATACCTTTGAATCCATGAGTTTATATATATATAATATATATATATACACACACATATATTTAAATTAGTTGTTCATCTTCAGAAAAACCAATTCACTACCTTAAAAAATGAAAAACAAAGGCAAAGAAGCAAGCATTCATTCTACCTTCCCTATGTGAACTATACTTACAGATAACCAAATAGTACATAAGAAGAAGCATCTCTTAATGGAAGTATTCCAATTAATAAATGAAAAAGAAATAATAGAATTGGAATGCCACTATTTTGTATCCACCACTAAATGAATGGATCTGGGCATTGCATCCAACAAACACCAGCATCATAAAAAGGGAGAAAACCAGATATGTGCCTCATGATAAAAGAAGCCAACACTGCCCACGGTATTGCCAAAGGGACTGAACCAGAGTCTGGCCGAGCCTCTGGATCCAGCTGTCAATTTGCAGTAATACAGTGGATGAAGAAACATGCTGAATGGAAGAGGGAACCTCCATACTGTTCTCCATAGTGGCTGTATCAATTTACATTCCCACCAACAGTGCAAGAGTGTTCCCTTTTCTCTACACGCTCTCCAGCATTTATTGTTTCTAGATTTTTTGATGATGGCCATTCTGACTGGTGTGAGATGATATCTCATTGTAGTTTTGATTTGCATTTCTCTAATGATTAATGATGTTGAGCATTCTTTCATGTGTCTATTGGCAATCTGTATATCTTCTTTGGAGAAATTTCTATTTAGGTCTTCTGCCCATTTTTGGATGGGGTTGGTTGTTTTTTGTTATTGAGCTGCATGAGCTGCTTGTAAATTTTGGAGATTAATCCTTTGTCAGTTGCTTCATTTGCAAATATTTTCTCCCATTCTGAGGGTTGTCTTTTGGTCTTGTTTATCGTTTCCTTTGCTGTGTAAAAGCTTTTAAGTTTCATTAGGTCCCATTTGTTTATTTTTGTTTTTATTTCGATTTCTCTAGGAGGTGGGTCAAAAAGGATCTTGCTGTGATTTATGTCATAGAGTGTTCTGCCTATGTTTTCCTCTAAGAGTTTGATAGTGTCTGGCCTTACATTTAGGTCTTTAATCCATTTTGAGTTTATTTTTGTGTATGGTGTTAGGGAGTGTTCTAATTTCATTCTTTTACATGTAGCTGTCCAGTTTTCCCAGCACCACTTATTGAAGAGGCTGTCTTTTTTCCACTGTATATTCTTGCCTCCTTTATCAAAGATAAGGTGACCATATGTGCGTGGGTTTATCTCTGGGCTTTCTATCTTGTTCCATTGATCTATATTTCTGTTTTTGTGCCAGTACCATACTGTCTTGATTACTGTAGCTTTGTAGTATAGTCTGAAGTCAGGGAGCCTAAAGTTCTATTTCTTAACCTAGGTGTGGTTCAAGAAAACTTGTTTTATAAAAATGAAGGGAATAACAGAAATAACTTGTATCGCTCATTGCTTTTTAGAAATATAATTTATATATGTTGTCAATGCCCTTCAGTCAGAGACCACTAAGAACACACCTGTAGTTAAACAAGCTAGGTTTCTTATTCATCACAGTAAGGTAAAACACACACCATGTGTGTGTTTACCTGTAGGGGTCTCAATAAGAGGATGTCAGAAAGAACTTAAATGATTTGGGCTTTGGCTGAGTGATACAGGGGAGGGTTAGCCCTAGGTTGGACATTGTCAGAAAGTGGGGACAATTCTATGATAAGGTATTTGGTGGGTAGCATTGTGACCTTGCTTTTATTTGTGCTCAGACAAAATTATAAACTAGCCTTGTTTTTTTCTGTTTAAAAATCATTGAGGGCTTCCCTGGTGACACAGTGGTTAAGAATCCGCCTGCCAATGCAGGGGACACGGGTTCGAGCCCTGGTCTGAGAAGATCCCACATGCCATGGAGCAACTAAACCCGTGCACCACAACTACTGAGCCTGCATGCTGCAACTAATGAAGCCCACGCATCTAGAGCTCGTGCTCCGCAACAAGAGAAGCCACCACAGTGAGAAGCCTGAGCACCGCAACAAAGAGTAGCCCCTGCTTGCTGCAACTAGAGAAAGCCCACGTGCAGCAACGAAAACCCAACAGCAGCCAAAATAAATAAATAAATAAATTTAAAAAAACATTGATAAGGGACCTCCCTGGTGGCACAGTGGGTAAGACTCTGCGCCCCCAATGCAGGGGCCCTGGGTTTGATCCCTGGTCAGGGAATTAGATCCTACATACATGCCGCAACTAAGGAGTCCCCCTGCCACAACTAAGACCTGGTGCAACCAAATAAATAAATATTAAAAATAAATTTTAAAAATGTTGGTAAAATATACATAATATAAAATTTACCATCTTAACCATTTTAAGTGTACAGTTCAGTGGTATTCAATTCATTCATAATGTTAGGCAATCATCACCACCATCCATATCCACAGCGCTGGAACACTGAAACCCTATACTCATTAAGCAGTAACTCCCTATTTTCTCCTTCCTGCAGCCATTCTACTTCTGTCTCTCTGAAGAGTTTCATTTTTATCATCTTCTCAGAATAACCTGTGTGGAGCTGGTGTTCTGTGAGAAAAGAACCAGAGAAGGGGAGAACAAAATGGCCTATGAGCGTCAGAACAGCCTGTAATAATACTGTGGTCCAGCTGTGAGCACCAGATCAGTTCCAGCTGTCAGGAGCTGCTCTTTCTCCATCCTCCTTTTAGGTCAAGAACAGGCAAAGTTAGGGCTTCCCTGGTGGCGCAGTGGTTAAGAATCCGTCTGCCAATGCAGGGGACACGGGTTTGAGCCCTGGTCCAGGAAGATCGCACATGCCGCAGAGCAGCTAAGCATGTGCACCGTAACTACTGAGCCTGCACTCTAGAGCCCAAGAGGCACAACTACTGAGCCCACGTGCCACAACTACTGAAGCCTGTGAGCCTAGAACCTGTGCTCCGCAACAAGAGAAGCCACAACAATGAAAAGCCCATGCACCACAACAAAGAGTAGCCCCCACTCACCGCAACCAGAGAAAAGCTCACATGCAGCAACGAAGACAATGCAGCCAAAAAAATAAAATAAAAAAAAATAATAAAAAGAACAAAGTCTCAGGACATTCATACATTATATCCAGATTTTCATCATTGCTAAGGTTTTGCTGATTAAGATCAATTTGCTGATTAAGAAGGCCATCCACTGAATGTAGTCTATAATTGAACCAGGATTAATCTTTTATGTTTCTGTTGTAGGATGAGTTATTGGACCATCTGTTGTGACAATGGCTGCCGTACTAGTAGGGCCCCAATGGTACTTAGATTCTGGATAGTCTGTATTGGTACGTATTGTAACATAGGTAATTATCAGGATCGAAGTGACTATTAGTCTTTTGATAGGTCTGGAAGCCAAGGACCTAGATTATTCAATACATGCAATCAAAACATGTCCCAGAATCCAACTGGGCCTATTTTATAGAGTCAGGTTGCTTTTTCTGTTTGCCCTGTCGTATTTACATAGCTGTAGCAATGTTGACTTGGTGGACTAGAGGAAATCACGGGCTATATGATTGTTCATGACAACTCTTGTTAATGGATTTAGAGTACTTTGTGGGCTTTCAGAGCAGTGGGGTCCTATATGACTTCTGGTAGGTCAGAGACAAGCTTTAAACGTTTTTTAGCTGTACTGTTCCCACTGTAGGAATTGTAGTTGGCAGAGTATGCATGAAGAGGAATTCAGTTATTCCCCTTGGAAGTTCTCCTGAATAATCTGTGCTTGCCTCATTTTGGAGGCTTCTGAGTGTCTTTTTAAGGAAGCATGATATACTTAAGTGTCCATAAAAAGAAACACTCATATATTGCTGTGGACATGTACAATGATGTGGCTGCTTTGGAAAACAGTTCTTCAAAAGGTTAAACATAGTTATCACCCAGAAATTCCATTCTTCGTTATGCCCAACATTCTCAAAAATTTTCAGATGAATGTTGTGAAAATATGGCACAAAATATCACACAAAAACTTGCACATGAATGTTCGTAACAGTGTTATACATAGTAGCCAAAAAAGTGGAAACAATCCACATGTTAATCATTTATGAAAGGATAACAAAATGTGATATATCCATATTATTCAGCCATAAAAAGGAATGAAGCAGTAATGCGTGCTGTAACATGAATGTGCCTTGAAAACATTAGGCGAAGTGAAAGAAGCCAGACCACACATTATATGCAGGTCACATATTAAATGATACAATTTATATGAAATATCCAGAGTAGGCAAATCCATGGAGACAGAAAGCAGATTAGTGGTTGCCTGGGTTTAAGGAGAGGGAGGAATGGGGAGTGACTGCCAATGGGTACAGGGTTTCTTTTTGGGTGAGGAAAACACTCTGGAATTAGCAGTGATGGCTGCACAACTTTGTGAATATAGTAAAAGCCATTGAACTGCCCACTTTAAAGGGTGAATATTATGGTATACATATTGCATATATCTCAATTTAACAAAGCACATCAGGGACCAGGAGGCCAGAGTAAACCAGTCTTATAGACTGTTGAAGCTGTTGCTATTCGGTGTAAGAGCCAATCAGGATCTTTCCCCCTTCTGTTAGAGCGAATCAGAATTCTCTCTGCATATTCAGTGTAACAGATAGAAGCCCGGCTGAAGAATTATTTGGGAAAGACTGTATTTCCAAATGAATGCGTGTGTCTATTGCTCGGCAGGTTTAATAAACTCAGCTTTCTCTTTTAGCTGGTCTCCTTATTTTTAATAGTTTGGAAGTTTCATCAAAATAAGGACCCCACATCATGGCAACCCCACAGGACCCTCAAATCTTAAGCGCTCAATTCTGAACTGTTGTGTGGCCTTCTTCCGGTTTGCTGCTGGGTATGTCTCAAGGACAATATTGAACTTCAGGTATTTCTGTTGAGTTCTCATTGCTGTATTTTGTTATCCTAGGATATCCATGGTTCCTCTCTTGGTTAATACTTTGGAGAGCATTAGGCAATCCTTTACTAAACCTGTTTGTCTTTTATTACTTTTTTAAAAAATTTATTTATTTTATTTATTTATTTTTGGCCACGTTGGGTCTTTGTTGCTGCGCGCGGGATTGGGCTACTTTCGTTGTGGTGCGCAGGCTTCTTATTCCAGTGGCTTCTCTGTTATGGAGCATGGGCTCTAGGTGTGCGGGCTTCAGTAGTTGTGGCTCGAGGGCTCAGTAGTTGTGGCTCACGGGCTTAGCTGCTCCGTGGCATGTGGGATTTTCCTGAACCAGGGCTCGAACCCATGTCCCTGCATTGGCAGGCAGATTCTTAACCACTGTGCCACCAGGGAAGTCCCTCTTCTATGACTTTTAATTGACTTGTCAAATGATTTTTTTCCCCATTCCTTGGTAATTTTTGTTCTGATTGTTACAAGGGAGCATCTTTTTTAAGGAACAGATAGAGGCACAGACCTAATAAGTCTCTTTCCAAACTGGCCCTCGAGAACTCTAATAACTTTGGGGTCATACTTATATTTAAAAAAATTTATTGTTTATTTGCAATATAAATTTAACTGGGCATCCTATATTTTTATTTGCTAAATCTAGCAATCCTTATGGTTGTAGGTCCATCAGACTTGTGGACATATAGTGCGGGGCATTCCATGTCTTGTCTGGAGGAAAGGAATGCCTTGGTGGCAAGAGTGTGGTATTTCCTCCTCCACAGCCTTGCTGTAGGATAACATGGTGGCTGCTGGAAGTGTAGTCAGAGGTCTCTGCATCAGTGCGGTACAGCCCAGCTGTGTGCTTGGTTCAAACCTCCATACCTTGTTATAATCATGGTATTTTCTTCTCTTATCTATTTGGGTGTGTCAGCATCTAACCTCAAACTCCTCCCCGTTGAATTCTTGCTTCCTATTGTTTCTCTGTTTGTAACCCTAATTCCTGAGCCCATTTGGTAAAATAACAGTTTTTTATTAAAGAAAGTTTGAGTTACAGTGGCCATTTCACGGAACTTTGGGGAATTTTTAAATTTTATGAGTTTATACCTCCCCAATGTTTTAGAGCAAAAAGGAAAACAAAAACTCAGTCTACAATAGTCAGTCTTTTTGTTGGTGATAAAGGTTTTCATTTTTTGTACACTTTAGGAATATCCATTTAGACAAATCTAACATTAAAAAAAGAGAAAACTACTAAATCAGGTTACTGTAAGGTTCCTTAGAATCTGTAAGGCCTCTGTGCTATCTGCTAAGGACTTGTGTGAATTTAAAATAAGGAAACTCAAGAATTTCTAAAAGAAAGAGATGATTTTAACTTATAGTGTTTTAAATATGCTGATTCTTTAAAGACTTTGTGTGTGTGTGTGTGTGTGTGTGTGTGTGTGTGTGTCTAGCTGAAGCTGAACTCCTAAGGGAAAAAAAAGGAATAATTGAATTAAGTTAATGGCCTTGGTTACTAAGTTGAAAGGTAAAAACCAATATAGGTCACTCAGAGCTTTTAACCAACTTAAGTAATTTAATAATCGGAATATTACCATAAAAGGAAAAAATAAAGCAGTATTTCTAGTTAAAATGAATCCTCGGAAATTAGTCTGGTTTGATAATATGATTTAACCCTGATTTTATCACAATTTTAGATACTCTTGCACTATTCTAGGTGATGCAAAGGTTTTAATTTCTCAGAGAAAGCCTAATAACTGTAGTTCGAATCTCTTAAGTTTCCTATACTAGATTTACTGGTCAGATAAGCTAATATTGCTTTCATTATTATTTATAAAATTGTAGACCAAGTGAGAGAGTGGCATGGACATATATACACTACCAAATGTAAAATAGATAGCTAGTAGGAAGCAGCCGCATGGCACAGGGAGACCAGCTCGGTACTTTGTGACCACCTAAAGGGGTGGGATAGGGAGGGTGGGAGGGAGACGCAAGAGGGAGGAGATATGGGGATATATGTATAGCTGATTCACTTTGTTATAAAGCAGAAACTAACACACCATTGTAAAGCAATTATACTCCAATAAAGATGTTAAAAAATAAAATAAAATAAAATTGTAAACCTATGTGTTCAACTAAATTAAATGATAACTAATGTTTTCATAAAAAGATAGACTTTTGTAACTTCAGACAGTACTGTAAATTGTTTAAATCTAAACTTGAGCTTTCTATGTAAATGCTAAAATGTCTTTTTTTCTGTTAATTTTTTATATTAATATTGATTGTTTTTAAATTAAACTAAAATTTAGTTTTTAAGATCTCTGACTTTGAGCTCTTGAAAGTTATTAATTATTAATTTTTAAGTATAAAATAACCTAAGGAAATTAGAACTTATAGGACAGTGAGAACAAATGTATGGAGTTAAGATGATAGCTTTTTCTTATCCTTTGGCTACATACAAATACAGTTATCCTTTATAAAGCTTAACCTTTTTCTCCAGCTTTATTGAGATATAACTGACTTATAGTATAAGTTTAAGATGTACAATGTGTTGATTTAATACACTTATATTTTGTAAAATCATTACCACATAGCATTAGCTAACATTTCCATCACATCACATAATCAACATTTGTTTCTTCTGGTAAGAACATTTAAGATCTACTCTCTTAGCAACTTTCAAGTATATAATACAGTATTATTAACTATAATCACCATGCTTTACAGTAGATCCCCAGAACTTATTCATCTTATAACTGAAAATTTGTACCCTTGATCAACATCTCCCCATTTCCCTCACCCCCAATCCCCTGGTAAGCACCACTCTACTCTCTGTTTCTATGAGTTTAGCTTTGTAAAATTCCTCATATATGTGATATATTTCAGTATTCGTGTTTCCTTGTTTGACTTATTTCACTTAGCATAATGCCCTCAAGGTCCACTTCATGTTGTCACAAATGCATGATTTCCTTATTTCTCATGGCTAAATAATATTCCATTGTATGTATATATCACATCTTTATCTATTCATCTGTTTGACAGACACAGGTTGTCTTGGCTATTGTGAATAATGGCTATTGTGAATAATGCTGCAATGAACATAGGAGTGCAGATATCTCTTCAAGATCCAGTTTTAATTTCTTTTGGGTATATACCCAGAAGTGGGATTGCTGTATCATATAGTAGCTCAATTTTTAATTTTTTGAGGAACGTCCATACTGTTTTCCTTAGTGGCCGCACCAATTTACATTCTCACCAACAGTGCACAGTTGTTTTCTTTTCTCCACAAGCTAGTCAACGCTTGTTATCTCTTGTATTTTTAGTGACAGACATTCTAACAGGTGTGAGGTGATAGCTCATTGTGGTTTTGATTTACATTTCCCTGATGACTATTGATGTCAAGCACCTTTTCATGACCTGTTGGCCACTTGTATGTCTTCTTTGGAAAAATGTCTATTCAGTTTCTCTGCCCATTTTAAAATCATATTGTTCGTTTTTTGGATATTGAGTTGTATGAGTTCTTTGTATTTTAACCAAAATATCAGATATATGATTTGCAAATATTTTCTCGCATTCTGTAGGTTGTCTTTTCATTCGTTGTTTCTTTCACTGTGCAGTAGTCTCACTAGTTTATTTTTGCTTTTGTTACTTGTGTTTATTGTGCTACATCAAAAAAATAATTTCTGAGACAAATGTCAAGGAGCATTCCCCCTGTTTTTTTCCAGAAGTTTTATGGTTTCGGTTCTTATGTTTACTTTTTTTTTTTTTTTTTTTGCTGTTTGCGGGCCTCTCACTGTTGTGGCCTCTCCCGTTGCGAAGCACAGGCTCCGGACGCGCAGGCTCAGTGGCCATGGCTCACGGGCCCAGCCGCTCTGCGGCATGTGGGATCTTCCCGGACCGGGGCACGAACCCGTGTCCCCTGCATCGGTAGGCGGACTCTCAACCACTGCGCCACCAGGGAAGCCCCCATGTTTACATTTTTAACCAGTATTGAGTTAATTTTTGTGAATGGTGTAAATAGGGGTCCAATTCCATTCTCCTGTATGTAGTTATCCAGTTTTCCCAACACTATTGAAGAGACTATCATTTCCCCATTGAGAATTCTTGGCTCCTTTGTCAAATATTAGTTGACCAGATATGTGAGGGTTTATTTCTGGGCTCTTAATTCTGTTCCATTGGTCTATGTGTCTGCTTTTATGCTGGTACCATACTGTTTTGATTATTATAGCTTTTTGATATAGTTTGAAACCAGGAATTGTGAAGCCTCCAGCTTTGTTCATCTTTCTCGAGATTGCTTTGGCTTTTTTGTGTTTTGTGTGTGGGCGTGTGTGCGTGTGTGTTTGTGTGTGTTTTAGGATTTTTTTTTGGCTGCATCGGGTCTTAGTTGCGGCATGTGATATCTTTTTTGTTATGGCGTGTGGGTTCTTCATTACAGTCCACAGGCTTTTCCCTAGTTGTGGCATGTGGGCTTCTCTCTAGTTGTGGTGTGTGGGTTTTCTCTCTCTAGTTGTGGCATGTGGGCTCCAGGGTGTGTGGGCTCTGTAGTTGTGGCATGCATGTTCCAGGGTGCATGGGTTCTATAGTTTGCGGGCTGTCTTGTTGAGGCGTGCAAGCTCAGTAGTTGTGGCACACGGGCTTAGTTGCCCTGTGGCATGTGGGATCTTAGTTCCCCAACCAGGCTTCAAACTCGTGTCCCCTGCATTGGAAAGCGGATTCTTTACCACTGGACCATCAGGGAAGTCCCAGGATTGTTTATTTCTATGGAAAATGCCACTGGAGTTTTGATAAAGATTGCACTGAATCTATAGGTGGCTTTGGGTAGCATGGACATTAAAAAATATTAATTCTTCTGATCCATGTACATGGGATATCTTTCAATTTGTTTGTGTCTTCTTCAATTTCTTTCATCAAAGTCTTAGAGCTTTCAGTGTAAAGCTCTTTCATCTCCTTGGTTACATTTATTCCTAGGTATTCCATTGTTTTTGATGCTATTGTGAATGGGATTGTGTTCCTTATTTTCTTCTCAGATTGTTTGATGTTAGTGTGTAGAAAAGCAACTGATTTCTGTAGGTTGATTTTGCATCCTGCAACTTTACTGACTTTGTTTATAAGTTCTAACGGTTTTTTGGTGGAATCTTCAGAATATTCTGTACAGTCATACTTGGTTTTATTGTGCTTCTCTTTGTTTTTTGTTTTTTTTTTTGTAGTACGCGGGCCTCTCACTGTTGTGGCCTCTCCCGTTGCAGAGCACAGGCTCCGGACGCGCAGGCTCAGCGGCCATGGCTCACGGGCCCAGCCGCTCCACGGCATGTGGGATCCTCCCGGACTGGGGCACGAACCCGCGTCCCCTGCATCGGCAGGCGGACTCTCAACCACTGCACCACTAGGGAAGCCCATTGTGCTTCTCTTTATTGAGCTTCACAGATATTATGTTTTTTACAAATTAAAGGTTTGTGGCAACCCTGCTTTCAGCAAGTCTATTGGCGCCATTTTTCCAACAGCATTTGTTCATTTTGTGTCTCTGTGTCCCATTTTGGTAATTCTTGCAGTATTTCAAACTTTTAAATTATTATTACATGTGTTATGGTGATCTGTGGTCAGTGATCTTTGATGTTACTACTATGACTTGAAGACTCGATTGTTGGCCTTTTTTAGGAATAAAGTATTTTAAAATTAAGGTATGTATATGGCTTTTTTAGGCATAATGCTACTGTACACTTAATAGACTACAATATAGTGTAAACATAACTTTTATATGCACTGGGAAACAAAAATATTCATGTGACTTGATTTATTGTGAATCTGGAACTGAACCCACTTATCTCCAAGTTATGCCTATATATGAGATCATATCATCTGCAAACAAAGAGTTTTACTTCTTCCTTTCCTATTTGAATGCCTTTTATTTATTTATTTATTTATTTTTTTTCCCTGATTGTTCTGGCTTAGGACTTCCAGTATGATGTTGAGTAAGAGTGGTGAGAGTGGACATCTTGTCTTGCTCCTGATCTTAGATGAAAAGTTTTTCACCTTTCACCACTGAGTTTGATGTTAGCTATGGGCTTGTCATATATGGCCTTTATTAAGTTGAGTCATGTTCCTTCTATACCCAATTTGTTGAGCATTTTTATCATGAAAGGATGTTGTATTTTATCATATACTTTTTCTGCATCTATTGAAATGATTATATGATTTTTATCCTTCGTTTTGTTAACCCTAACCCTAACCCTAACTGGATATTTTTGATTTGTGTATGTTGAACCATCCTTGAATCCCAGGGATAAATCCCACTTGACTACAGCGTACGTTACTTTGTTGTTGTGTTTTGTTTTTCTTTTTCTTTTTTTTGATCGCATGTGGCTTTTGGGATCTTTGTTCCCTGACCAGGGATCAAACCTGGGCCCATGACAGTGAAAGTGCCGAGTCCTAACCACTGGACCACCCGGGAATTCCCTATGTTACTTTCAATATACTGTTGAATCCAGTTTGCTAGTATTTTGTTCAGAATGTTGGTATCCATGTTCAGCAGGGATATGGGTTTGTAATTTGTTTTTCTTATAGTGTCCTCATCTGGTTTAGGTATCAGAGTAATGTTGGCCATGTAAAATGAGTTTGGGAGTGCTCTTTCCTCTTCAGTTTTTTGGAAGAGTTTGAGAAGGATTGGCATTAATTCTTCTTTAAATGTTTGGTAGAGTTCAGTTGTGAATTCTTCTGGTTCTGGGCTTTAATTTGTTGGGAGGTTTTTTTTACTGATTCTACCTCTTTACTCATTATTGGTCATTATTGGTCTGTTCAGAATTTCTATTTCTTCATGATTCAGTCATGGTGGTTTGTATGTTTCTAGGAATTTATCCATTTCTTCTAGGTTATCCAACTTGTTGGCATCTTATTTTTCACAGTAGTGTCTTATGGTCCTTTGTATTTCTGTGGTATCAATTGTAATGTCTCCTCTTTTTTATTTTTTTGGCACTGCCATGCAGCTTGTAGGATCTTAGTTCCCTGACCAGGGATGGAACCTGGGCCCCAGCAGTGAAAGTGCCAAGTCCTAACTACTGGACCACCAGGGAATTCCCTGTCTCCTATTTCATTTCAGATTTTATTTATTTGAGTCTTCTCTCCTTTTTTTCTTAGTCTAGCTAAGAGTTTGTCCATTTTATCTTAAAAAAAAAAAAAACACCCAGCTCTTAGTTTCATTAATCTTTTCTATTGTGTTTCTGGTCTTGGTTTCATTTATTTCTGCTCTGATTTTTCTTATTTCCTTCTGCTAACTTTGGGCTTATTTTGTTCTTTTTTTCTAGTTCCTTGTGGTATAAGGTTAGGTTGTTTATTTGAGATCTTTCTTTTTTCTTGATGTAGGTGTTTATTGCTGTGAATGTCCCTCTTAGAACTGCTTTTGCAGCATCATATAGGTTTTGATATGTTGTGGTTCCATTTTTGTTTCTTTCAAGATTTTTTTTTTTAATTTCCCTTTTGATTTCTTTGACCTGTTGGTTGTTCAGGAGTGTGTTGTTTAATTGCCACATATTTGTGAATATTCCATCTTCCCTGTTTTGAATTATTTCCAGTTTTATTCCATTGTGATTGGAAAAGATGCTTGGTATTATTTCAGTATTCTTAAATTTGCCATGATTTGTTTTGTGACTTATCATATGATCTATCTTGGAGAATGTTCCATGTGCACTTGAGAAGAATGTGTATTCTGCTGTTGTTCGGTGGAAGGTTCTGTATACGTTTGTTAGGTCTATTTGGTTTAGAGTATGGTTCAAGTCCAATATTTCTTTGTTGATTTTCTCTCTGGATGGTCTATCCATTGTTGAAAGGAGAGCATTGGAAACCTTGATTGTTATTGTATTGCTGTCTATTTCTCCCTTCAAATCTGTTAGTATTTGCTTAATATATTAAGGTGCCCTGATGTTGGGAGCATGTATATTTATAATCATTGTATCTCCTTGATGAACTGACCCACTTATCATTATATAATGATTGTCTTTGTCTCTTGTTACTGTTTTTGGCTTAAAGTCTATTTGTCTGATATAACGATAACTACCCATGGAATATCTTTTTCCATCCCTTCACTTTGAGCCTATGTGTATCCTTAAAGCTGAAGTAAGTCTCTTGTAGTTGGGTCTTGTTTTTAACCATCCACCCACTTTATGTCTTTGGGTTAGAGAATTCAATTCATTTGCATTTAGAATGATTGTCGAAGGGTGGGGACTTGCTAATGCCATCTTGCTCATTGTTTTCTGGCTATTTTGCTTTACTCTTGTTCCTTTCTTCCTCTTTTGCTGCCTTCCTTTGTGAACTGATGATTTTCCATAGTGGTATGCTTTGATTCCCTTCTCTTTATCTTCTCTGAATCTACTGTAGGTTTTCCGCTTAGTGGTTACCATGCAGCTTACATAAAGCATCTTATAGCAGTCTTTTTTTTTTTTTTTAATTTGCAGAAGAAAGAAGGATTTATCACTTGCAGCAAGTAAGGAGAACACCTGGGATCTCTCCCAAAGCAGTTATAACAGTCTATTTTATGCTGATAACAATTTAACTTTGATCACGTACAAAAACTCTACCCTTTTACTCCCCACCCCCCATTTATGTTTTTGACGTCAAAATTTACATCTCTTTATATTGTGTATTCTTTAACTATTTTAATCTGTTTGTCCTTTAACCTTTATACTAGAGTTAATTTTCTTAACACACCACCATACTACAGTATTAGAGTATTCTGCATTTTACTATATGCTTCCATTTACCAGTGTGTTGTATATTTCCATATGTTTTCATGTTACTAATTAGCATCTTTTTGTTTTAGCTTGA
This sequence comes from Lagenorhynchus albirostris, assembly GCF_949774975.1. Taxonomy (NCBI): domain Eukaryota; kingdom Metazoa; phylum Chordata; class Mammalia; order Artiodactyla; family Delphinidae; genus Lagenorhynchus; species Lagenorhynchus albirostris. The sequence goes on along the minus strand of NC_083095.1, from coordinate 131,951,729 downwards.
AGAATTCTTTTAACATTTCTTGTAAGGCAAGACTAGTGATGAACTCCCCTAGCTTTTGTTTGTTTTGGAAAGTCTTTATCTCACATAGGGCTTAATAGAAAATAGCAAAGCCAATGTGATATATACTATCTAACAACATTTAATAAAATTAATTATATTTTTAAGTTGAAAATTTAAACTTTAAATAATATTGTCACCCAACATTGTAGGGTATGACTAAATCTTTAAGTGTATTCATATAATAATGTTAGGATAAAAAAAATTTAAATATGATAAGAAAAGGAGACTTATAGCTAAAGAAATATTATGGCCTGGAATATACAGTTTGTTCTAGATATGAAGAAATAAATAATAATCTTTGTCCTCTGCATACTCTACTCAGACAACAAAATTTTATTTTGTCTCACCTATGTGCATACTCTCAATTCTCAAAAATCTACCTTTCTTGTGTGTTTCTATGCTGCCTCTTACTATGCTCCTAGGGTTTTTTAAAATAAAGCAACAAGGATTCTTCACTTCAGGAAGGACTAAAATTCTTAATGATTATCATGTAAACTTTTATTGTGTTTATTTTAAATATCATTATTATCATTCTGATTAATGAGGTAACCAAGATAACAACTTATTCCTTGCTCTTGTGGCTAATCTGTTCTAACAACTTTTTTGAGATTGCCTTTCCAAAATTCAACATAATGAAATATTAAGTCTTTGGGATAGTGATTGATGGTTATAAAACATTGTGAATGCACTTAACGCCATTTAATTGAACCCTTAAAAAAGGCTAAAATGGTAGACTTCATGTTATATATATTTTACCACAATTAAAAAAAGAACAAGAGTCTTTCCTATCTAAACTGACTTTGACGTTTCCCAGATGGTCACTGGGGAACCACAGAGATTTGCTTTTTCTCATGAAAGGAGGAATAATAGGTTTTTTGGGTTGTTGCTAATTTCCATATTTTATTTAATTCAACATAGTGAGAAAATTCTTTTGTTTTCCATAACCATGATGAAAAGAAATTAAAATCTGACACATCAGAAGTTCAGTTTTGATATTAATATAAATATGTTCACAGACTATGTACTTTTTAGTTTGAGAATAGGCATTTTCATGTTCACCTACAACAACTGAAACAATAACTGTACACAAATTTTTTTTTTTTGTTAATTTATTTATTGGCTGTGTTGGGCCTTCGTTTCTGTGCCAGGGCTTTCTCCAGTTGCGGCGAGCGGGGGCCACTCTTCATCGCGGTGCGCGGGCCTCTCACTGTCGCGGCCTCTCGTTGCGGAGCACAGGCTCCAGACGCGCAGGCTCAGTAGTTGTGGCTCACGGGCCCAGTTGCTCTGCAGCATATGGGATCTTCCCAGACCAGTGCTCGAACCCGTGTCCCCTGCATTGGCAGGCAGATTCTCAACCACTGCGCCACCAGGGAAGCCCAACTGTACACAAATTAATAAACAATTTTTGTTTCTAAGTTTAAATACCTGTTTCTATTGGGAACAATCATAAAGACACTTGATTCTATAAATGACTGATGAAAGCTTTATAGATTGATGTGTATTATTCTCAACAGAGAGTCCACTTTCCTCATTGTATTGTATTACTAGTTTTGTTATTATTAAAATAAATTAGCCAAAGTCATTCAGTCTTCTTGTGAGGCATGAGGGATCTTAGTTCCCCAACCAGGGACCAAGCCCGTGACCCCTGCAGTGTAGTCCAGAGGCAGGGACTTCATGGAAGTGGACAGCTCACCTCCAAGACTTTCCAATCGAGATCATGCCTATGAGTAGGTCTACTGATCTACCTTTCAATTCTTTTAACTATTTTTAATTTTTCTGACCATTCTGATTCTAGGCCTAACTTTTTATATAGAAACAGCTCACTTTTTAGATTCAATACTAGCTAGCTCAGGAAATTTAACTCACTGTTGGATTTCCCATTTGGGTATCCAGGAATACTGGTGAGATCTCTTCTGTTAGTGTATTCTACTAAAGTTGCCACCAGCTGCAATTATGATTAGGCTCATTCATTGAAATTAATTTCTGTTTCATATTGGTGCACAATTAATAACTTTAATGTAAAAAGAAGTACATCATACAGGTTGATTAAATTGAGGAAATAAAACTAGTTATAATAGTTCGACAAATATTTTAGATACATTGCTTGTATTAAGCAGTCACTCCCCATTCCTTGTTGAAAATCAATTGACTATAGATATATGGACTTATTTCTGGACTCTCAATTATATTTCATTGACCTATATGCCTGTCTTTATGGCAGCACCACACTGTTTTGATTATTGTGGTTTTGTAGTAAGTGTTGAAATTGGAAAGTGTAATTCCTCCAACTTTATTCTTTTTTCTCCCCGATATGAGTTAAACAGCAAGTTTCTCAGGGTCTTACTATTTAAAAGAACAGTATTCCTTAGCACTGTCCTTGATGTTGGTATGATTTCAATGAACATGATTCCTAATATTATGCCCTTGATACATATAACAGAAGAAGCACCTTGTTCGTCCTTTTTAAAATCTACCCCCCACACACTTTTTTTTGGCCACATGTGGCTTGTGGGATCTTAGTTCCCCGACCAGGGATCAAACCCGGGCCTCTGGCAATGGAAGCTCAGAGTCCTAACCATTGGACTGCCAGGGAATTCCCTTAAAATCTCCCTTTTGATCTTTTTAAATCTAACATAAGAAAAGAACACAATATTCTTTTTTTAAATAAGTTTTTTCTTTTATTTATTTATTTATTTATGGCTGTGTTGGGTCTTCGTTGCTGCGCACAGGCTTTCTCTAGTTGCGGCAAGTAGGGGCTACTCTTCGTTGCGGTGCGTGGCCGTCTCATTGTGGTGGCTTCTCTTGTTGCAGAGCACGGGCTCTAGGCACTCGGGCTTCAGTAGTTGTGGTGTGTGGGCTCAGTAGTTGTGGCGCACAGGCTTAGTTACTCCACAGCACGTGGGATCTTCCCTGACGAGGGATCAAACCTGTGTCTCCTGCATTGGCAGGTGGATTCTTAACCACTGCACCACCAGGGAACACAATATTCTGATTCATGTTCCCAGATCTTCACAGCACTGTATATTCCTTCTTTCTGTCCCGGTGATCATCAGGTGTTTAAATTGACTTGATGCCATAACTGATCCATTTGCTTTCTCTGCAATGTCATTTGATGAATCAGTTTTCAAAATAGTGGCTGTACAGTAGCTTTCAAGACCCTGAGGTAAAAATACCAATTAGAACTATAAGGAGGGTGTGAAAAGCACCTCTAAACCATAATTTAAGGTTTTTCCAAGACCTAACCATGAGAATTGAGTTCAAACCTCAGCTCCTTCATTTACTATATGATCCTCAGTAAGTGACATGAGCTCCTTCAGTTCACATTTTCTTAATTATAAAATGAGGTATTTCTTCTTACCTATTCTAAGAAGGTACATACTGGATATAGAATGGTAAAGTTGGTGAGGCCACAGGAGGAATCAAGAATAAGGCTTGAAAGAAATGTTTTTTCCCCCATGGTCCCAGAAAGGGGGTCACTGCATGCGATGCAAGACCACAGGGGAGGTGCCAGGTTTTGGTCAGGTGCAGAAGACAGAAACAAGAGAAAAGCCTAGGCCAGAGGCTTTATTTTTGTTTCCAGGGAAAAGACAAGTCAGGACAAGGTAAACATCTTAGGAATGCCTAGTTTGAATAATTCTGGCAGGCTCTGAGGCATAGAGTGTTCTCCAGTTGCCTAGTACCTGGTCCTGGGATGCTTTAAGGCTGGAGAAATACTTGCTTGGTGTGTGAGAGTTAGATAAGGAGTTGGTTGTGGGATATAGACTCTGGATTTGTTGGTTTGTATGTAAAAAGTGTGCTTTGGTCAAGCCCTTTGCTATCTGGAAGAATTGACTAGCCCTGGGAGGGGCAGTATTTCCCAGGGTCTGTAAGGCTCATAAATGTCAGACCATAAAGGATATGAAAAAATAAGAAAATATAGTTAATGTAATTAACCAATAGAAAGATACAGCATCTAAGAAAACACAGAACAATCGACTCTGTGGCTATTCGGCATCATTTTAAGGGAACTTTTCAGTAATGATAATAGAGACTTTTAGATAGCAGGACATGAGTTGCCCTAAGCAGCATAGAAAGCCTTTTATTATGGGGATAAGAAAAGAGGAACACAAATAGAAGTGTAAGGAATCCTTGTAGGCTGGCCATAACTAAGTTTCCCATTTGCATGACATTAGCCAAGAAAATAGATCTGAAATTTTTGGAGTTTCTAACAATATCTTGGTGGAATTATAGAGTGTGTTAGAACTATGCTCAGTTCAAGGTGGTAGGTCTGGCAGTTATGTTGTTGGAGGATATGAACTCATAAGTTAGAAAGGAAACATAAAGATTAGTGGTATTGTGTGTAACCAGGGGATGGAGTAGTTGTGATGGCTGTGGTGGAAAAGTTGTGGTCGAAAGCTGGAGGAGAGTAGTAGGAGAAGGCACTGCAGAGGGAGTAGTCCTCTTCCCAGGGAGGCCCTGGGGTTGACTGACCGAAGGCAGATGCCTCCATAATGTCCACTAAGTTTTAGAATGGCACCGATAGTATTAACTTCTACCAGATTTCTCTTTCATCTTGAGAGTTGTAGGGGTGTGTTTTGGCAAGGAATATACCAGGATCATGGGCTAAGCAGACAGAAAGCTTGGGAATATAATAGCGTCTCTAATATCAAAGGAAGAAAACCAGAAATGTCCTGTGTCCAATATGAATTTTAGGAGAAGCAGTCCATAAGCTTTGCTGGGGTGGAGGTTTTAGTGTCTGGGGTGAAGTTGTCTCTGGCACAGGAGGTGAAGACATCTCCAACTTTGAGGTCTTGGACTGGGGCAATGTCACCTCCAGCAGTGAGCTCTCGAGCTCACTGGGATGTAGAGCTTGGAGTATCCTTTCCAAGTGGGTGCCCCCTTGAAAAGTAGGTCTTAGCATTTTAACAAATTTGACTGAAACAATGGCTTAGTTGGCTGTTTTGGGCGTCTGGGTTATAAATCAATAAAAGCACCCAGACAATAGCAATAAGACCCTATGGGCATAAGAGTGAAGCTGCACATGAGTGGTTGCTACTTTGACTTCTGACTAGAAGCCATGTCCAGGTCTAGGCCTGGGACCTGGTAAACTTTCCCCAGCACAGAGTAGCCCTTAGCCATTTACTGTTTTGTTTTGCTTGTTACTTCTTATGAGTTTTCAGTTAACAGTGGTCCGATTTTTCTTTCCTTCCTATATCTATTTCCCTTACGAAGTGACTTTATACAACTCCTCCTGTAAAGAGATATAGTCTATTTCTGCAGCCCTTGAATCTAGGCTGGTCTGTGACCAGCTTTGGTCAACAGAATGCATTGGAAGTGATACCCAGGCCTCAAGAAACCTTGCACACTTCTGTCCTCTCTTGGAATCCTGTCACCACCATGAGAACAAATCCGGGTTAGCCTGCTAGAGGATAAAATACCATATGAAACAGAAAGCAGTTAACCAAGTCAAGGTCACCTTAAAGCAGCCAGATCCTAGTCAACCTTCCTTGAGTGAGTCCAGCCAAGATCAGCCAGGCCTAGCCCAACTAGCAGAACGATCCAACTAATCCAGAGAGTAATGAGCTAAATAAGTGCTTGTTATTTTAAGTCACTAAATTTTGGGAGAGTTTGTTACACAGCAATAAAAAAATTGATACACTGTGTTAATTTGGTTTCCCTGGCTGAACAGTAATGGCAGGCCTATTTCTTTGTTGCCTCCATCCCATCTTCTAGCACTGGGGCTGAGCACATGGTTGGCATACCATAAATACTTGTTGATTAATCAGGCCTTCCCTAATAACTTTATGGGTGACTTGGAGCATCTCGTTTGCCTCTCTGGGCTTACTTTTCTCTTGTTCACACCTCTGTCTGATCTTTCCAAAGGATCTGATGATTAGTAAATAAAGATATGTTTACCTGTTGGGATTTTTCCTGAACATCTCTTAGTGGGTCCTCCATAGAGTACTCTGAATCTATTAAAAAACAGAAGAAGAAGAAGAAGAAGAAGAAGAGGAAGAAGAGGAAGAAGAAGGAGAAGAAGAAAATGCACACTTGCAAAACAGCCCAAAGCATTCTTGGGTTTATCACTTTGTTTAAATGTTTTTACACTGTATGTGAAATTATTCATTTACTTCCCACTTTTCCCAGCACTTCTCTTTTTTTAAAAAATAAATTTATTTATTTATTTGTTTTTATTTTTGGCTGCATTAGGTCTTCATTGCTGCGCACGGGCTTTCTCTAGTTGTGGCGAGCGGGAGCTACTCTTTGTTGTGGTCGCGGGCTTCTCATTGCGGTGGCTTCTCTTGTTGTGGAGCACGGGCTCTAGGCGCGTGGGTTTCAGTAGTTGTGGCACGCAGCCTCAGTAGTTGTGGGTCACGGGCTTAGTTGCTCCGCGGCATGTGGGATCTTCCCAGACTAGGGCTCAAACCTGCGTCCCCTTCATTGGCAGTCGGATTCTTAACCACTGCACCACTAGGAAAGCCCTCAGCGCTTCTCTTGCAGGGGGAATATCAGATATGTCAGGATGTGGCTCTAAGGTGAGTGGTAGTGTAGGAGGAGAGCAAAGGAGCAAGGAGAGATTCAGCTTGCAGTACTCACTTAATTGGGCCGTGGGGAACATGCACAAGTGTCCTGAACTCCTAAACATTTTGCACAGTAGTCTGACCCTTGAGATACGCTTGGGGAGGATACCTAGCTTCTAAGTCCCCAGGAGCACACTGCACCTGGAAGGGAGCCCAGGCTCTGGGCTATTAGCCATGGTGAGCTAGGAGGCTTTCCCATCCAATCCTCTCCCCACCAACATCGGGGCTTCTGTTTGGTCCACCTATGTGTCTGCACAGTGAGATCACCTCTCCGGTCCAGCTGAGGAAAATCAGGAGCTTCTGTGTCTGCACGCAACCCTTAAGGCTTGCCTGGGAACCTGAGAGTTGTGACGCTGACATTCCTGAAACTAAAGTCCCAGGACTGGAGTAAGAAGTGGCAACTCAGAGGCAGCATCTGAAAAGCCTAATTGTTGCTGAACCGGTTTCTCTCTGAGTATCCGAGGGGAAGGAGAGGGAGGACACCAAGGCTGAGCGGCTGGAGCTGGGAGAGGCCTCACATCTGAGGCAAGTCTACTGCCACGCCAGTGACAGTTGTCGTCTGTTCTCTCCTTGGACATCTTTTCAGACAGGCAACACACCCTCCCCTATTACCCAGCACAGTTCTAGGTGCCCTTTGTTCTTTGCTCAATATCTATCCCTGCCCCATTTTAAAAATTAAGATAATTCTCTCTAGTTTAGACACTGGGAAAGAAGCTTGAAAGAGAAAACCAAGGACGTGGTAAAGATTACAGGGTGTGGTGGGAGAGGTATAAGAGAAGAGAGGACATTGCATTGAGGGAGAGAGGTTTGTTGCTGTGGCTGGGGGGACCACAGACTCCTTGGGATGACCCTTCAAGTCCAACCTCATCTGCAGTGATTCAGGAGCCCTGCTTATTGCACAGGCTACAGTTTCATGCCTAAGTTGATTTCACCAAAATGAGATACAAAGGGAAGGCAATTCTCAGATGATTTCAGTCAAAAATGCAAAGCTATCCCTTGACAAATCTGGGTTCGTTTCTTTGGAAATTTCTTGTTTAATGGGATGAGAAAACTGCAACAAGTTTGATGGCAAGGCAAGGTTCTATGAGATAAATCCATTTCCCCATTAACTTCCATGATAAAATTGATGGTGTCTATCAAGTACTTTGCCCATTTTTAAATTGAGTTGTTCATCTTCTTGCTGTTGAGGTGTGAGTTCTTTATTCTGGATACTAGATCCTTATCAGATATATGATTTGCAAATATTTTCCCCCATTCTGTGGGTCATCTTTTTACTTTCTTGATATGTCCTTTGAAGGCCCCAAATTTTTCATTTTGACGAAGTACAATTTATTTTTTCTTCTGTTGCTCGTGTTTTTCCTGTCATATTTAAGAAACTCTTGCCTAATCCAAGGTTATTACTATTTTTAATCCTGACCTTGGTTTAGCATTTTATAGTCTGGGACCTGCTTTCAAGTACGTTACCTCTCATAGAATGACATGTAAGAGTTTAAGACACGTAAACCTTTGAGATCACATAAAAGAAAAAGAAAAAATAAATAAATAAAAGCAGGTGATAATAATTACTATGAGTAACAGGTGTGAACTGGGACTGTTTTAGGAAAACTGGGACATATGTTCTCTCTACATATAAGTAATGGAGACCTGAGTCCCAGTGTTGAATCCACCATTAATTTGCTAAGCCCTCACCCATACAATGGGTCGTGAAGTACATAATTTCGTTATTTTTTTTAATTAAAAAAAAATTTTTTTATACAGCAGGTTCGTATTAGTCATCAATTTTATACACAGCAGTGTATACATGTCAATCCCAATCACCCAATTCATCACACCACCATCCATCCCCACCCCACGTGGCTTTCCCCCCTTGGTGTCCATACGTTTGTTCTCTATATCTGTGTCTCAACTTCTGCCCTGCAAACCGGTTCATCTGTACCATTTTTCTAGGTTCCACATACATGCGTTAATATACGATATTTGTTTTTCTCTTTCTGACTTACCTCACTCTGTATGATAGTCTCTAGACCCATCCACGCCTCAACAAATGACTCAATTTCCTTCCTTTTTATAGCTAATATTCCACTGTATATATGTACCACATTTTCTTTATCCATTCGTCTGTCGATGGGCATTTAGGTTGCTTCCATGACCTGGCTGTTGTAAATAATGCTGCAATGAATATTGGGGTGCATGTGTCTTTTTGAATTATGGTTTTCTCTGGGTATATGCCCAGTAGTGGGATTGCTGGATATGGTAATTCTAGTTTTCGTTTTTTAAGGAACCTCCATACTGTTCTCCATAGTGGCTGTATCAATTTACATTCCTACCGACAGTGCAAGAGGGTTCCGTTTTCTCCACACCCTCTCCAGCATTTGTTGTTTCTAGATTTTCTGATAATGCCCATTCTAACTGGTGTGAGGTGATACCTCATTGTAGTTTTGATTTGCATTTCTCTAATAATTAGTGATGTTGAGCAGCTTTTCATGTGCTTCTTGGCCATCTGTATGTCTTCTTCGGAGAAATGTCTATTTAGGTCTTCTGCCCATTTTTGGATTGGGTTGTTTGTTTCTTTAATATTGAGCTGCATGAGCTGTTTATATATTTTGGAGATTAATCCTTTGTCCATTGATTCGTTTGCAAATATTTTCTCCCATCCTGAGGATTGTCTCTTCATCTTGTTTATGGTTTCCTTTGCTGTGCAAAAGCTTTGAAGTTTCATTAGGTCCCATTTGTTTATTTTTGTTTTTATTTCGATTTCTCTAGGAGGTGGGTCAAAAAGGATCTTGCTGTGATTTATGTCAAAGAGCCTTCTTCCTATGTTTTCCTCTAAGAGTTTTATAGTGTCCGGTCTTACATTTAGGTTTCTAATCCACTTTGAGTTTATTTTTGTGTATGGTGTTAGGGAGTGTTCTAATTTCATTCTTTTACATGTAGCTGTCCAGTTTTCCCAGCACCACTTATTGAAGAGACTGTCTTTTCTCCATTGTATATCCTTGCCTCCTTTGTCATAGGTCAGTTGACCGTAGGTGCGTGGGTTTATCTCTGGGCTTTCTATCCTGTTCCATTGATCTATGTTTCTGTTTTTGTGCCAGTACCAGTCTTGATTACTGTAGCTTTGTAGAATACTCTGAAGTCAGGGAGTCTAATTCTTCCAGCTCCGTTTTTTTCCCTCAAGACTGCTTTGGCTATTCAGGGTCTTTTTTGTCTCCATACAAATTTTATGATTATTTGTTCTAGTTTCATAAAAAATGCCATTGGTAATTTGATAGGGATTGCATTGAATCTGTACATTGCTTTGGGTAGTATAGTCATTTTCACAATATTGATTCTTCCAATCCAAGAACATGGTATATCTCTCCATCTGTTGGTATCATCATTAATTTCTTTCATCAGTGTCTTATAGTTTTCTGCATACAGGTCTTTTGTCTCCCTAGGTAGGTTTATTCCTAGGTATTTAATTCTTTTTGTTGCAGTGGTAAATGGGAGTGTTTCCTTAATTTCTCTTTCAGGTTTTTCATCATTAGTGTATAGGAATGCAAGAGATTTCTGTGCATTAATTTTGTATCCTGTAACTTTACCAAATTCATTGATTAGCTCTAGTAGTTTTCTGGTGGCATTTTTAGGATTCTCTATGTATAGTATCATGTCATCTGCAAACAGTGACAACTTTACTTATTCTTTTCTGATTTGGATTCCTTTTATTTCTTTTTCTCCTCTGATTGCTGTGGCTAAAACTTCCAAAACTATGTTGAATAATAGTGGTGAGAGTGGACAACCTTGTCTTGTTCCTGATCTTAGAGGAAATGGTTTCAGTTTTTCACCATTGAGAACGAGGTTGGCTGTGGGTTTGTCATATATGGCCTTTATTATGTTGAGGTAAGTTCCCTTTATGCCTACTTTCTGGAGGGTTTTTATCATAAATGGGTGTTAAATTTTGTCAAAAGCTTTTTCTGCATCTATTGAGATGATCATATGGTTTTTCTCCTTCAGTTTGTTAATATGGTTTATCACATTGATTGATTTGCGTATATTGAAGAATCCTTGCATTCCTGGGATAAACCCCACTTATTCATGTTATCTGATCCTTTTAATGTGTTGTTGGATTCTGTTTGTTAGTATTTTGTTGAGGATTTTTGCATCTATGTTCATAAGTGATATTGGTCTGTAGTTTTCTTTCTTTGTGACATTTTTGTCTGGTTTTGGTATCAGGGTGATGGTGGCCTCGTAGAATGAATTTGGGAGTGTTCCTCCCTCTGCTATATTTTGGAAGAGTTTGAGAAGGATAGGTGTTAGGTCTTCTCTAAATGTTTGATAGAATTCGCCTGTGAAGCCATCCGGTCCTGGGTTTTTGTTTGTTGGAAGATTTTAAATCACAGTCTCAATTTCAGTGCTTGTGATTGGTCTGTTTATATTTTTTATTCCTTCCTGGTTCAGTCTCAGAAGGTTGTGCTTTTCTAAGAATTTGTCCATTTCTTCCAGGTTGTCCATTTTATTGGCATGTAATTGCTTTTAGTAATCTCTCATGATCCTTTGTATTTCTGCAGTGTCCGTTGTTACTTCTCCTTTTTCATTTCTAATTCTATTGATTTGAGTCTTCTCCATTTTTTTCATAATGAGTCTGGCTAATGGTTTATCAACTTTGTTTATCTTCTCAAAGAACCAGCTTTTAGTTTTATTGATCTTTGCTATTGTTTCCTTCATTTCTTTTTCATTTATTTCTGAACTGATCTTTATGATTTCTTTCCTTCCGCTAACTTTGGAGTTTTTTTGTTCTTTCTCTAATTGCTTTAGGTGTAATTGCTTTAGGTTATTTATCTGAGATGTTTCTTGAGGTAGGATTGTATTGCTATAAACTTCCCTCTTAGAACTGCTTTTGCTGAATCCCATAGGTTTTGGTTTGTCGTCTTTTCATTGTCATTTGTTTCTAGGTATTTTTAAATTTCCTCTTTGATTTCTTCAGTGACCTCTTGGTTATTTAGTAGTGTATTGTTTAGCCTCCATGTGTTTGTATTTTTTACAGATTTTTTTCTGTAATTGATATTTAGTCTCATAGCGTTGTTGTTCGAAAAGATACTTGATACGATTTCAATTTTCTTAAATTTGCCAAGGCTTGATTTGTGACCCAAATATGATCTATCCTGGAGAATGTTCCATGAGCACTTGAGAAGAAAGTGTATTCTGTTGTTTTTGGATCGAATGTCCTATAACTATCAATTAAGTCCATCTTGTTTAATGTGTCATTTAAAGCTTGTGTTTCCTTATTTATTTTCATTTTGGTTGATCTGTCTATTGGTGAAAGTGGGGTGTTAAAGTCCCCTACAGTGATTGTGTTACTGTCAATTTCCCCTTTTATGGCTGTGAGCATTTGCCTTATGTATTGAGGTGCTCCTATGTTGGGTGCATATTTACAATTGTTATATCGTCTTCTTGGATCATTATGTAGTGTCCTTCTTTGTCTCTTGTAATAGTCTCTATTTTAAAGTCTATTTTGTCTGATATGAGAATTGCTACTCCAGCTTTCTTTTGATTTCCATTTGCATGGAATATCTTTTTCCATCCCCTCACTTTCAGTCTGCATGTGTCCCTAGGTCTGAAGTGGGTCTCTTGTAGACAGCATATATACGGGTCTTATTTTCGTATCCATTCAGCCAGTCTATGTCTTTTGGTTGGAGCATTTAATCCATTTACATTTAAGTTAATTATCGATATGTATGTTCCTATTACCATTTTCTTAATTGTTTTGGGTTTGTTATTGTAGGTCTTTTCCTTCCCTTGTGTTTCCTGCCTAGAGAAGTTCCTTTAGCATTTGTTGTAAAGCTGGTTTGGTGGTGCTGAATTCTCTTGGCTTTTGCTTGCCTGTAAAGGTTTTAATTTCTCCGTTGAATCTGAATGAGATCCTTGCTGGGCAGAGTAATGTTGGTTGTAGGTTTTTCCCTTTCATCACTTTAAATATGTCCTGCCACTCCCTTCTGGCTTGTAGAGTTCCTGCTGAAAGATCAGCTATTAACCTAATGGGGAGCCCCTTGTGTGTTACTTGTTTTTTCCTTGCTGCTTTTAATATTTTTTCTTTGTATTTAATTTTTGATAGTTTGATTAATATGTCTTGCCATGTTTCTCCTTGGATTTATCCTGTATGGGACTCTGCACTTCCTGGACTTGATTGACTATTTCCTTTCCCATATTAGCAAAGTTTTCAACTATAATCTCTTCAAATATTTTCTCAGTCCCTTTCTTTTTCTCCTTTTCTTCTGGGATCCCTATAATTCGAATGTTGGTGCATTTAATGTTGTCCCAGAGGTCTCTGAGACTGTCCTCAATTCTTTTCATTCTTTTTTCTTTATTCTGCTCTGCAGTAGTTATTTCCACTATTTTATCTTCCAGGTCACTTATCCGTTCTTCTGCCTCAGTTATTCTGCTATTGATTCCTTCTAGAGAACTTTTAATTTCATTTACTGTGTTGTTCATCATTGTTTGTTTGCTCTTTGGTTCTTCTAGGTCCTTGTTAAACGTTTCTTGAATTTTCCCCATTCTATTCCCAAGATTTTGGATCATCTTTACTATCATTATTCTGAATTCTTTTTCAGGTAGACTGCCTATTTACTCTTCATTTGTTTGGTCTGTTGGATTTTTACCTTGTTCCTTCATCTGCTGTGTGTTTCTCTGTCTTCTCATTTTGCTTAACTTACTGTGTTTGGGGGTCTCCTTTTTGCAGGCTGCAGGTTCGTAGTTCCTGTTGTTTTTGGTGTCTGCACCCAGTGGCTAAGGTTGGTTCAGTGGGTTGTGTAGGCTTCCTGGTGGAGGGAACTAGTGCCTGTATTCTGATGGATGAGGCTGGATCTTGTCTTTCTGGTCAGCAGGACTGCATCCGGTGGTGTGTTCTGGGGTGTCTGTGACCTTATTATGATTTTAGGCAACCTCTCTGCTAATGGGTGGGGTTGTGTTTCTGTCTTTCTAGTTGTCTGGCATAAGGTGTCCAGCACTGTAGCTTGCTGGTCCTTGAGTGGAGCTGGGTCTTAGCGTTGAGATGGTGATCTCTGGGAGAGCGTTTGCCTTTTGATATTACTTGGAGCCAGGAGGTCTCTGGTGGACCAATGTCCTGAACTTGGCTCTCCCACCTCAGAGGCACAGGCCTGACACCCGGCCAGAGCACCAAGACCTTGTCAGCCACATGGCTCACAAGAAAAGGGAGAAAAAAAGAAAGACAGAAAAAGAAAATATAGTTATTAAAATTAAAAATTAAAAAGTAATTAAAAAAAAGAAGAGGGCAACCAAACGAATCCACCAATAACTGTAAGGCCAACTGGCCCGAGGCAGGGGAACGCAATCAGATACACAGGTTGCATCAGACGGAAACTTTCCGGACCACCCAGTTCCAGAAGCTGACCTGGAGACTCTCCACCCGGCCCAGCCTTCCCGCCTTTCGAGGGGCGGGACTAACGGTCCCAAGACTGATGCAACCGGCACCGGATATTTCCGGGATACCCGAAGAGACCACCAAATAAGGAATAACCTGCGCCCTCCCGGATTCACCACACCCCTTTCCCTTCTTCCCCTATAAATTTTGTTCGCGCCCACACCTGGGCGCGACTTCTCTGGCCCCTTTTTCTCGGACCAGTGAACCTCGCCTGGGAGCGTTCCCAAATAAAGCTTGTTTAAGCTCTCCTCCGTTTCTTGGTGCCGTTCCTTACAATAACAAGCGCTAAAAACTGTACTAAAAAAAAACAACCCTAGGACATATGGTAAAAGCAAAGCTATACAGACAAAATCACACAGAGAAGCATACACACACACACTCAGAAAAAAAGGAAAAAATATATATCTTTTGGGAAGTCTGAGGTCTTCCACCAGCGTTTAGTAGGTGTTCTGTAGGAGTTGTTCCACATGTAGGTATATTTCTTATGTATTTGTGGGGAGGAAGGTCATCTCCACATCTTACTCCTCTGCCATCTTGAAGATCTCCAATCTCTCCTGTGAGTTTAAAAAATCATTTGGAGTGGACTATAGAACCATAGAACCAAAGGGAGGCATAAGAGAATTAACCACCTTTTTTTTGGACTATCAGTCATGCTCAGGTGCACATTATCTCATTTAATTTCACAGCAACTTTGTTAGCTATTATCTCCAGAGTTGCACAGCTCGTTTGTAAAATAATAATAACTAAAAAGAAAAGGTAGAGCAAGGATTCAACTCTGAGTCTGATACACCAATGGTTCCCAAACCTGGGGTGTGCTAAGAATTGACTGGAAGGAACCTTTAAAATAATAGATGCCACGCCCCCCCCCCGACCTACTAAAATGGAATCTCTACTGATGGAGGAAGGGAAGGGAGAGTTCCTGAAAAGAGAAAAAAATTTTAAAGTTCTTAAACTGATTTTGCAGAGCCAGATTTGGAACCACGGCCTTACTCTATGCTGCCTGACCAAGCCGTGGTTCCTAAACCAGGTGTCAGGCTTCAAGATAACCTTGCAACTTGCTTCAAGATAACCTTGCAAACTCAAACTCCGAAATTCCTCATTACACTGTCTTGGCCCTAAACGCCTGCTCTTTTCAAAATCAAGACTACCAAGACTCTAAAATGCCACGGGAAGGAGAGTGGCACTTTCCTGTGTACGGAGTACTGGGGGTGGGGGTGGTGGAATGCAGCCAAGCTCAGACTGGCTGACACTAGGCCAAAAACGAGCTGAAGCTGATAAACTTTGAAGACCAACCACGAAGGGAATTTTTGTTTCCTTTAATCCATCACGGGGGCCTACTAATTGCACCCCACAGCTGCAACTGATCAAGGATAGGGGCCACGTGACCAGGCGCCCTCCACGCCGAAGTCTTCCGCTCTGGTTCGGCTATTAGCCCAAGAGGGACTGGAAGGAAAGCCGGAGCTTTTTATCAAGACTACGCGAGAGAGGGGAGCTCCCCAGTAATCTGAGCCGAGGACAGGGGACAGGACTCCAGCTCGAACCCAGACTCCCCCCGATATAAGAAGGCGGGGAATGCAAAATGAAGAACAGGTGCGGTTCTGGAGGACCATAGAGTTGACCCTAGTACTGCTCTTCCCAAACTCTCAAATTTCTCGGGCGTCCCGCCCCTCAGCGGCCGGCCCTCCGGTTTCCGAGGCGTCGCGCCGGAAGTGACCTCATGGCGGCGGCGTGGGGTCGCGGGCGCTTCCGGCGGCGGCCGCGGCTGTCGGGGTGGATGTGGAGAAGCCCCGTGGTCTCTGGGTCCTGCGGTGTTTCAGGGCCGTGTTGGTGTGGTGTGCGCAGGAGGCGCAGGCCCGGCGGCGTGGAGGTGGGAGCGAGGGGCAGGCGGGTGACTAGTGGGCGCTCGTGGGAGGGGGCTTCCGGGGTTGCCAGGAGGGTTTGCTTTTAGGCTTCGTGGTTCCAGGCCTTGCAGACCTTTTTAGAGGCGGGCACGAGCTGGGGGCCGCTTCGGGTGCGCAGGGGCCCCATTACTAAGGCTTGCCTCCGGGGTATGGTTTGAGGTGGGAGGCCGAGGGGAGCGGGATTTTAAATAGTCGAGGAATTGTGGGAGGTGTGAGGCATTAGCCGCCTAGCCTCTTAGTTTAGCCTTGCTGATGGTTCCTGCAGCCCGCCCACTCATTGCTCCCTGCTTCAGTTTCCTTTTGCACAATGAAGTACGGTGGCAGGGAAGAGCGCGAGTGCCACATCCATGACTGATAGCTGGAGGACAGAGGTGAACTGGACTCTGAGAGGGAAGGGTGGCTGAGAAATAATGATACCTGCTAGGGTGCAGCTTCTGCTGAATCCTGGGGACTTCCCCTTGATTGTTTACTGCAGTTCGTGTTAAGTCTTAGCTTCTTATTATCGGTAGTCTTTGTGCGATATTAGTTGACTTGATCAGTAATTGACTTGTTGAATGGTTCAAGTTCAAGTGTTTTGGTGTGTGGGAGGCATAGTCTTCACCTGCTTGGCCAGGTGGTTGTCAGTAAACCTCCCAATTCTGGAGCTAGGAGTCTTAACAGTCCTCTCCTGTGGTTACAGGTGAGGAACTCGAGACCCAGAATGGTTTTTGTTCTCTTCCCTAGCCACAGGCTAAACTGATTTCAGTCTGCGATCTGTCTCAGTCCCATCAAAACGTAAGTGACTGTCCCTGAGCAGGTCACTGTTTCAACTGGAAACCTCAGATGGATTCTATGCTTTTTTTTATGAAAGGCAGATAAAGGGTACTGAACACAGAATTCTTATATTTTGGTTTCTCTGTATAAAACGGAGATGGTTACAAATAACATAACAAAAAAATTTTCTTTTTGAATTTTATTTTATACACCAGGTTCTTATTAGTTATCTACTTTATACATATTAGTGTATGTATGTCAATCCCAATCTCCCAGTTCATCCTCCACCCACCCAATAACATAACTTTTTAATTGCTAAGAAGTTTCTGGTGGAGCTTTCTTGAGGGGTCAGGGCTGTGGGACTAGCAGAGTGTCTCGCAAACTTTTTGACCTGTGACCCACAGTTAATGTATTTTACATGCTGACCCTGGGTGACCCCTGCATGCACAGAGTGTGTACACACACAGGAAACAAAAGTTTACCCTTTCTATATACGATGCCCTCTGACATTTTCTATTTCATTAAAAGAAAAAAAAAGTTGATTGCAACTCACTAAATTGACTCTGACCTGTAATGGGCCTGACTTCTAAAGACCTGTAGTTTGAAAAACATTGGACTAGAAAATGTTTAATTAAGATTCTTGAGATTCCTGAGATTCTGTAAGTAATGCAAGGTGGAAAATATGTCATTTTTCTCTTCTTATCAACCAGAGGAGCAGGGTTACTAGAGCTCTTCACCAGAACAACAGGACAGGACATTCATATCAGTATCTCAAAGGAGGGCAGTATCCATAGTGATAATGTGTCCGAATTTTGGCAAGGTGTTTGAGTCTTTTCCGATGACCTGGTGGGTGAGATGGGGGGGGGATTTGCCATATAGTGGTAAAATTAGATGACATCATGACTTTGAGCATCTATGTCTGTAGGGATTTGATTTGTGGGCACAACTTACAGCTGGGATTTTGGTGATCAGTGTTGAGGCTCTGTCACTTTCTTTATACATAGTGTGTATTTGAAGGCTTATCTAGAGAGTGTGCTTATCAATTTGTTGCCTTTATGAAGTGAAGAGAGAAAGTATCATCTGGGTATTCTCAAGATTTGCCCAGTGCAGTCTAATGAAATGGAAGGGTCATCAGAAATTTAAGTAGTTTAAATATTTAATTTTAAATAGTTTAGGATGTAAATTCTTTTTTTTTCTTTTTAAAATTTATTTATTTATGGCTGCGTTGGGTCTTTGTTGCTGTGCGCGGGCTTTCTCTAGTTGTGGCGAGTGGGGGGGCTACTCTTCGTTGTGGTGTGTGGGCTTCTCATTGTGGGGGCTTCTCATTGTGGTGGCTTCTCATTGTGGAGCATGGGCTCTAGGCACGCGGGCTTCAGTAGTTATGACACATGGACTCAGTAGTTGTGGCTTGCAGGCTCTAGAGTGCAGGCTCAGTAGTTGTGGCGTACAGGCTTAGTGCTCTGTGGCATGTGGGATCTTCCCAGACCAGGGATCGAACCCAGCATTGGCAGGCAGATTCTTAACCACTGTGCCACCAGTGAAGTCCCTAGGATGTAATTTCTGACAGGTTGTAAATATTGACTTTTTAAAAATAAATACAAAGTTTCTAAATGTAATAGCAAGTTGATGTTTCTAAAATATACAGATATATTTATTTTTTAAAATATTTATTTATTTGGCTGTGCTGGGTCTTAGTTGCGGCACGCAGTATCTTCATTGCGGCATGCATGATCTTTAGTTGTGGCGTGCGGGCTCTTGGTTGTGGCATGCGGGATCTAGTTCCCTGACCAGGGATCGAACCCGGGCCCCCTGCATTGGGAGCGTGGAGTCTTAACCACTGGACCACCAGGGAAGTCCTCAGATAACCTTTTTTTATATTAAAAAAGCCCTCTAGGATATGGATATGTATAAATGGTGTCTTACATTACTTGATTTTCAGATGTTAAGCCAATCTTGTGTTCCTGGAATGAATCCCATTGAGTCGTGGTGTATAATACTTTTTATATGTTGCTGAATTCAATTTGCTAGTATTAAGAATTTTTGTTGCATAGCGCAGGGATATCAGCTCGGTGCTTTGTGACCGCCTGGAGGGGTGGGATAGGGAGGTTGGGAGGGAGGAAGATGCAAGAGGGAAAAGATATGGGAACATATGTATATGTATAACTGATTCACTTTGTTATAAAGCAGAAACTAACACACCATTGTAAAGCAATTATACCCCAATAAAGATGTTAAAAAAAAAAAGAATTTTTGTGAACATCTCTATGTTCATGAGGGATATTGGTCTGAAGTTTCCTTTTCTTATGATGTCTTTGGCTGGCCTTGGTATTAGAGTAAAATTACCCTCATAAAGTGAGTTGGGCAATGTTCCTCTTCTTCTGTTTTCTAAAAGAGTTTATGTAGAATTGTTAATTATTTCTTTCTATGTATTTTATAGAATTTACCAGTGAAGTCCTCTGGGCCTGGGCTTTTCTTTGTAGGAAGATTTGGAATTACTAAATCAGTGTCTTTACTTGGTATAGGTCTATCCGGATTTTCTGTTACTTTTTGAGTCAGTTTTGGTAATTGTATCCTTCTGGGAATGTCCATTTCATATTTTTCCTTTTCCTTTTTGAACTTGTATCCATTCTATTTATCCCACAGAATTTTATCCTAAAACAGGAGTCAGCAAAGTTTTTCTGCAAAGGACCTGGTGGTAGGCTTTGTGGGCCATGTGGTCTCTGTCAGTACTACTAAGTTCTCCCATTGTAGTGCAAAAACAGCCACAGACCATAAGCAAACAGCTGTGCGTGGTTGTGTTCCAATACAACTTTATTGGTAGTGGGCCAGATTTGGTACGTGGGCCGTAGTTTTCTGACCCCTGTTTTAAAATAATAAATTTTATGCCTGAAAACCTTATTTGATAATCCAGTTATCTAGGCAGATCAGGTTTATGAAAGAGTAAGGTGGAAATGGATTCCCTTGCTTGCATATCTTTGTGTACCCCTAAGGATATGTGTATTCCAGTTTGTAGTTTTGTTCAGGTGTGATGGGAGGGGCCCTCACAGTATGATTTTCTAGGACCATAACTCGAATCCCCTATCTGGCCAGTATTCTTTCTGTGAAAAGGAGGTATCTGAGGGACTTCCCTTGGTGGTCCAGTGGTTAAGACTCTGCGCTTCCACTGCAGGGGACACAGGTTTGATCCCTGGTCAGGGAACTAAGATGCTGCATGCTGCGCCCAAAAAAAAAAAAACAGAGACATTTGAAATAAAATTTGCTGTATCGTAGAAATTGTATAGATTATCTCATTTAATCTTCACAGTGGTTCTGTGAGGTGGTGGTATAATTGGCATACAGTTGACTCTTGAACTATTGGGCCACCAACCCTCTGCAAAGTTGAAAATTCGAGTGTAATCTATAGTTGGCCCTCCATATACCTGGTTCTTCTGTATCTGCGGTTCTGCATCTCAGATTCAACCAACCGCCCATCGTGTAGTACTGTAGTATTTAGTAAAGAAAATTGGCGTTTAAGTGGCCTTGTGCCATTCAAGCCCATGTTGTTCAGGGTCAACTGTAATTCCCATTTTATAGTTGAGACGATTGAGACTCAGATTAGGATAATTTGCTTGTAATTCTGGCCTGTAATGTCTGACTTCAGAAGTCCGTGCCCTTTTCACTATGTTGCCTTTTGTGGAAGACAGGGGCCTAGTACTAGGGTTGTACTAGATGTTTTCTTTTCAGATCTCTGCCATTCCCAAGCTTTTGATTCTACAAACACCTTTCTACATAGATGTGTGGAAAAATACCTAGTTTTTCAGAAATCCGTAACTAACCACTCATCCGTTACTGTTGATTTAATTGTCCTTAGCAGACCAAGGGATTGCTTCTTGGATCTGAGTGCTGTGAGTTCTGTGTGATGTGGCAGATGAGATGGAAGTTTGTAGGTCTGTTATTGGCAAGTTGTCTTTGAATCATTTTGGCAACTACCTCAGTTGCATAATGGGTGGAAGACCATTTAGGTCTACCTGACTTATGTTACAAGAGAAATGATTCAGTAAAGTCTCATAGTGTGGCATTCGGTAGTCTGGAAATCCTGATAGTATTTGAGCAAAATCATCCCATATCTACTTCTGTGTGTGGTATGCCCAGCATAAATGGGTACATTTGTCCACCACAAAGACATATACAAAAATGTTTAATTTTTTATTCATAATGGCCCCCAAACTGGAAATAATCCAACTGTCTCTCAGCAGTAGAATGGATAAATATACTGAGGCATAGTTATATAATAGAATACTACATGGTGATGAATCTCACAGATGTAATATTGAGCAAAAGAATCCAGACACTTTAAAAGAGAACCTTTATGATTCCATTTGTATGAAGTTCAAAAACAGGCTAAATGAATCTTTTGTGGTAGATATCAGAATAATGGCTGCCTTTGTGGGAACACAGCGGAATCTTCTGGAGTGTTCAGAATATTGTGTCTTGATTGAGTGGTGGTTATTTGGGTAAATTAATATGTAAAAATTCATTGAGCTGTAAACTTAAAATATGTAGACTTACTATCTGTGTAATACCATGATAGAAAAGTAGAAGATAAAAAACAAAGATTGGTCTGCTTGGGAATTCCCTGGCGGTCCAGTGGTTAGGACTCTGCACTTTAACTGCTGAGGGCGAGGGTCGATCACTGGTCCGGTCACTAAAAATCCGCAAGCCACGCAGTGGGTCCAAAAAAAGAAAAAGATTGGTCTGTTTGTAGCTCCTAGATCATCTTCAGTGGTAGCTCTTCTTTTGACATGAAGGTGTTAGCCCTGTAATTGATGAAGCCTCCTCGCTTAGTGTGTTCATCTGATTAGAAACCCAGATGTTGGCATTCCACTTGTTTTATTTATTTGTTTATTTATTCAATTAATTTTTGGCTGTGTTGGGTCTTCACTGCTGAATGCGGGCCTTCTCTAGCTGTGGCAAGCAGGGGCCACTCTTTGCTGCGGTATGCGAGCTTCTCATTGCGGTGGCCTCTCCCGTTGTGGAGTATGGGCTCTAGGCACGCAAGCTCAGTAGTTGTGGCGCACGGGCCTAGTAGCTCCGTGGCACGTGGGATCTTCCCAGACCAGGGCTCAAACCTGTGTCCCCTGTGTTGGCAGGCGGATTCCCAACCACTGCGCCACCAGGGAAGGCCCTCCACTTGTTTTAGATTTACTGTTTTCATTTAATAAAGGAATTTTCTTTAAAACTATTAAAATTCTATTTAGTTATTATTAACATAATATAAACTTGAATGTTTAATATCAGTGTCTTAAAGATATATGTTGAATGAAGAAGTAAAAAGTCTTTTCACATCTGATTAATTTCTGGTATTTCTAAAATTCTTATTACAGCTCTTCATTCTGCATCTATCTAAAATAAGCATCAGGGACTTCCCTGGCGGTCCAGTGGTTAAGAATCCGCACTTCCACTGCAGCGGGCACGGGTTTGATCCCTGGTGGGGGAACTAAGATCTGGCATGCTGTGAGGTGCGGCCAAAAAAAAGAAAAAGGCAAAAGTAAAATAAGCATCAGAGTAGGATTATGATGGAGTATAAATGATAGGAAAG
The DNA here is from genome assembly GCF_949774975.1 of Lagenorhynchus albirostris. Classification (NCBI taxonomy): domain Eukaryota; kingdom Metazoa; phylum Chordata; class Mammalia; order Artiodactyla; family Delphinidae; genus Lagenorhynchus; species Lagenorhynchus albirostris. Next base: position 131,929,463 of record NC_083095.1, on the reverse strand, counting down.
GAACTCCATACTTTTGTGACATTAAGTAGACAAAGGCCAATCAGGAAGGGGAAAATAAGCATAAAACATGTGTTTTATGTGCCTTTTACCATCATCAGTGTTGAAATTGTGTTGCATTAGAAGTTCACCTGATCTCTTAAATTCTTTGAGCTATATTGATAGCTGTTGCAACTCAGTGATGGGTATGTGGGGATCATTATGCTGTTCTATGTTTGGATATGTTTGAAATTTTCTATAATAAAATGTAAAAAAAAATTTATGGATGAGCCTGCTAATGCATTGTTTCTTTTATTTTCTGTTCTGTCAGCGCAGTTTTGTGATACTTGCTCAGTTAAATACTAGAGAACTACCTGAGTTTGTCTTTAGGTTTTTGTATTTCTAATGAGACATACTTTTTTTTTTTAACCACAGGAGTGCCTTTTTTGCTCCTTTAAATATATATATATATATATATATAGCTATTTTTCCTTTTTTAGACTCTGTTTTATGTAGGTATATTTCTGAAATTAATATTTGAAAACTGTTTAAAACGCTATTCTATTTCTTTTCTATTTTTCATGGGAAACACTAAGCCAGTGTTTCATTTTATACTTAGTGTTGTTATGTTTATATACTCATCTGCTATTTGCTGACTTCCTTCTGTGTGTAGGGCAGTGTTAGATTTCATATCTTACATAGGATTTTGCATAGGATATGCTTAGGGATATTGTATTTTTAGAACCATTTCCAAGGAGAGCCAAGGCATTTAAATCTAGAGTATTTAGATACTCTAGATTTTGAGTGATTAACCTCTGTCAGATTTATTATATCTAATTCATTCATTGATTGGATTAATATTTATTGAGTTCCTCTTCCATTCTAGGCAGAACAAAACAGACAAGGTCCCTTGCCCTGGTGGAGCTTACATTCTAGTGGGGTAACACATGCAACATAAACAAATAAGATAATTCATATGGTGAGTCATTTTGGAATCATAACAGAAAGTGTTGGAGAGTGATGGGGAGTAGCTGCATTAAATTGGATAGCCAGGGAAGGCCTCTTTGGGGTGGTGACATTTTAGCAGATACCAGAAAGAAAAGATAGAACTAGCTGTTCACAGAGCTGGGGCAAGAGTGTTCTGAGAATACCTGGTGCAAAGTTTTGGAGGGAACAAACTTGATATGTTTGAGGAAGAGTAAGAAGGTTAGTGTGTCTGGAGAACAGGGGGAAGGGAGTGGTGAGAGATGAAGCTGTCTGTAGAGGTTAGCAGAAATCAGATCATGTAGGGCCTACAGTCCATGGAAAGGAAGTTATTAAGCAGAATCATGACAAGTGATTTACATTTTAAAATTTGCTCTGGCTGCTTTGTAGAGAAAGAATTGGAGGGGCAGAAGTGGAAGCAGAGATACTAGTTAGAGGTTTCCTGTAATTACGAGATGATGGTGACTTGGACTAGGAAGGTGGTAGTGGAGCTGGAGAGAAATAGACCTATCTTTGAGGTGGTGACAATAGGATTTGTTGATTAATTGAAAGTATGGGATGAAGGACAAGAAAGGAATCAAGGATGACTTCTGACTCTTTTTTTTTTTCTTTTTTTGCCTAAGCAGTGTAGTGGATATTGGTGCCATTTATTAAGATGGGAAAAGCTTGGGAAGGAACAAATTGGGGGATGTTGAGTGTGGGGCTAAAGAAATCAAAAATTCTATTTTGGGCATTTATGAGATGCCTGACAGACATCTTTGTAGGAACTGTCCAATGTGTGAGTTTTCATCTTTACGTTTATGGAAAACCTTGCTAGGAAGTTAATCTTATTGGAGGAATGGCTAAATATTCTGTGGCATTATATAGTGCTTATGTTGGCTACATATACTTTTCCTCCTTTTTTATTGAGATATGGTTTACATACAATAAAAATGCACAGACGTTAAATGCCCAATTCAGTGAGTTTTGATAGATGTGTACATCCTTGTAACTACTGCATCAGTAAAAACATAGAACATTTTCATTTCAGGAGGCACAGAAAGAGGCCTCTGTGCCTCTTTCTAGTCAGTTTTCCACCCTATAGGCAAACACGTCTGATTTTTCTCACTATAAAGTAGTGCATCTTGTAGAAATTCTTATAAATAGACTCATATAAATGTATCTGTATGACTTCTTTCAGTTTTTGAAAATCATCTGTGTTGTAGCATAAGTAATTTGTTCCTTTTTATTGTCCAGTAGTGTTCTGTTGTATAATTACACCATCATTGTTTCCTCTCTTCTCCTTGTTTCCAGTTTTCGGATATTGTGATAATGTACTTTGTACATGTGTGTACAAGTCTTTTTGTGAATATATGTTTTTATTTCTCCTGTGTAAATCCTAGGAATGAAGTTTTGGATCACAGGTCTGTGTTTAATATTGTAAAAAACTGCCAAACTTTTCCAAAGTGCTTGTATCATTTTACACGATCAGCAGTGTAAGAGAGTTCCAGTTGCTTCACATTGTCATACACATTTGGTGCTTTCAATTTTGATCCATACTAGTGGGTGTAGTATCCTCTGTTGGTTTTTTCCCAATTTAATTTTTTTTTTATTGTGGTGAAGTATACATAAAATTTATCATTTTAACCATTTTTAAGTGTACAGTTCAGTGACATTAGGTGCACTCACATTGTTACGCAACCATCACCATCATCTGTCTCTAGAACTTTTTCATCATAGCTAACTGAAACTCTGTTCCCATTAAATAGTAACACCCCGTTTCCTGCTCCCCCAACCCCTGGCAAACACTGTTCTACTTTCTGTCTCTGTGAGTTTGACTGTTGTAAATTCTTCATATAAGTGGAATCATACAAGATTTGTCCTTTTGTGTCTTATTTCACTTAGTATAATGTCTTCAAGGTTTATCTGTGTTGTAACATATATCAGAACTAACTTCCTTTTTAAGACTGAATGATATTCCATTTTACGTGTATAGCGTGTTTTGTTTATCCATTCGTCCATCATGGATGTTTGGGTTGTCTCGTGTGTGTGTGTGTGTGTGTGTGTGTGTGTGTGTGTGTGTGTGTGTGTTTAATATTTATTTATTTGGCTGCACCAGGTCTTAGTTGTGGCACGCGGGATCTTCATTGCCACGTGCAGGATCTTTAGTTGTGGCTTATGGGATCTTTAGTTGCGGTGTGCGGGAGATCTAGTTTCCTGACCAGGGATCGAACCCAGGTCCCCTGCATTGGGAACACGGAGTCTTAACCACTGGACCAGGGAAGTCCCTCATTGTATTTTAATTTACATTTCTCTGATAATTAATGATAATTGAACAGCTTTTCATATGTTTATTGGCTATTCATATAACTTCTTTTGCCTACTTTTAAAAAAATGTGGTGTTTCCTTTTTATTCCTGATTTGTAAGCATTCCTTATATATTCTGGATACAAGTTCTTTATCAGATATATCTATTGTGAATATGTTCTCCTTGACTGTGACTTACCTTTTCTTTTTTTCGTTTCTTGTTTTGGGGTGATTGTAAAAGAAGAGGGCAGAAACATCTTTTTGCCATCATAAATTTGAGAGTTTTCTTGAAATGCTTGGCTGCCAGGGAGGTAGCCTTCACTGGAATGATTTTGAGATGGGGCTAGATTATATGGAATACCTTCCTAAATATTTTATTACAGTACCTTTGTTTTAAATTTATGACTGTCTTAACCCATCCAGAGAATGATTTGGTTTGGGAAAAAGTGGAAAATAATTTAGTTTGAAAAAAAGAGTTTTCTGCTCTGGAGTATTGTAATGAAAGCTAGGTGGCTTTACCTTTTGACTGACTGAGGCTCTATCCTGAGAAAATTATTTAAGACAAGCACTGAATGAAATTGATCATTGCTGCACTGCATTGTGAAAAATGGAATTATCTAAATGCCCATTGAGAAAAAAACTGTGATATGTGAATGCAGTGGAATATGTACAGCATGGAAAATATGCCATTTTACTAAGAAGCTGCCTTTATGCTCTGGTTACAAGTATGTAAAATATCCATTATAATCTCTCTGTTGTAAATTCCCCATCTGTAAAATGGGATAGTAAGGTAGCTGCCTCATAGGGTTGTCATGATGATTGAAGGAAAGAATGCCCCTAAAGTTTTAGCTCGTTCCTGAGACATAGTAAGTGTGCAATAAATGCTAGCTGCTGCTGCTCTTACACAATGTGATGGTATGTGTATAAAGGCTGTGGGATTATGTGTGTTCCATTAACCTTTTGTTTTCTTAATGGTGATTCCCCCCCTTTCTGTTACCTACTATATTAAATCATCACCAAATTTAAACCATCACCTATATAGGTTTTGAATCTGTCATCTTCTTTCCATCTTCATTGCTTCTGCCTATGCCAGCTTACCACCATCTCTTAAATGGGCTGCTCTAGTTGCCTCCCAGCTGGTCTCCTGCATCTTTTTTATACCTCTTCCAACTTGTATTCTTTAATGATGACTTTTGATGAGCAAGACTTTAAAATTGTGATGAAATCTAATTCATCAGATTTTTTCTTTTATGATTAGTACTTATTTGTGTTTTGGCTAAAGAAATCTTTCTCTGCCCTAAGGTCACTAAAATATTCTATTTTTTTGTTTTCCCAGTAGCTTTAGTTTTAGCTTTTATGTTTAGATAGTTTATTTCAAATTAATTTTTTTGTATCTATGTGGGATAAGACTAGACCGTTATTTTTTTCTCATATATATCCAGTTGTTCTAGCACCGTTTACTGAAAAATACTTTTTGATTTTTCCATTGATTTATCTTGGTACCTTGATCAGAAGTCAGTTGACCATGTGTGTGTAGGTCTATTTCTGGACTCTGTTCTGTTGATCTAGTTGTCTATCCTCGCACCAATACCACACTGATTTTCTATAGCTTTATAGTAAAACTTGAAAGAAGATAGTGTAAAACAACTACCTCTCTGTTTTTCTTTTATATGATTATTTTGGCTACTTTAAGTATTTTGCATTTCCATATAGATTTTAGGACCAGTTTTTCAGTTTCTCCAAAAAGGCCAGCTGGGATTTTTATTAATATTTGTATTTGATCCACAGATCAACTTGGGGAGAATTGACAACCTTAAGCTCTTCAGTCTGTGAATGTGGTACATCTCTCCATTTATTTAGATCTTCTTTTAATTTTTCTCAGCAGTCTTTCAGTTTTTATCATAGAGGTCCTGCCCATTTTTCATTAGATTTATTCCTAAGTATTTTGGTTTTTAATACTATTATAAATAGTATTTTAAAATTTCATTTTCAGTTGTTTGTTGCTATTATATAAAATACCGTTGTTTATTTTATATTGAGCATGTATCCTGTGATCTTGCTAAAGTCATACTAGTAGGATTTTGGGGGGGTACATTCCTTAGGGTTTTCTACATGCACAGTCAATAATACAGCTTACAAATAAAGATAACTTTACATCTTCCTTTCCAATATTTATGCTTTTTATTTCTTTTTCTTTTTTTATTTCACTGGCTAGGACCTAAATATAGTGTTGAATAAGAAGCAGAAGTGGCGAGAGTGGACATTCTTGCCTTGTCCCAGTCTTGCGGGGGAAAGAATTCATTGTTTCACCATTAGTATGATGTTAGCTTTAATTGTTTTGTAGATGCCACTGCCCCTTTTTTATATCATGGATGGATGTTGAATTTTGTCAGATTATCTTTCTACATGTATTGACATGACCATCCATGATTTCCCATTTACTTTGTTAATGTGGTGGAAGACGCTGATTTTTTAAAAAAATTGACCTTTTTATTTGAGGTAACTAGATTCATATGCACTTGTAAGAAATAATAGAAATTCTATATACCCTACCTGTTTTTCCCCATTGGTGACGTCTTGCAAAAGTATAGCACAATATCACTACCAGGATATTGACATTGATATGGTCAAATATAGAATGTTTCCATTACTACAAGGATCCCTCATGTTGCTCATTTATAGTCATCCCTGTTTTCTTCCTGCCTCCCAGCACTTCCCTCACCCCTGGGAACCACTAATCTCTTCTCCATTTCTATAGTTCTTTCAAGAATATTACACAAATGGAATCATACAGGATGTAATCTTTTGGGGTTGGCTTTTTTTCACTTTTTCTCCCTGGCATGAATATACCACAGTTTGTTTCACTATTCACACATGGAAGGTCATCTAGGCTGTTCCAGTTTGAGGCTATTAGGAGTAAACCTGATATGAACATTCATGTACAGGTTTTCATGTGAACTTAAGTCTTCCTTTCTCTGAGATAAATGACCAGTCATGCAGTTGCTGGGTCACGTAGGAGTTGCATGTTTAGATTTTTTATAAATTGCCAAATTGTTTTCCAGAATGGCTGCACCATTTAGTAGTCCTGTCAGCAATGTGTGAGTGTATGAGTAAACCAGTTTTTCCACATCCTTGCTCGCACTTGGTGTTACTGTTTTTCATTTTAGCCATTCTGGTGGATATGTAGTGATATCTCATTGTGATTTTAGTTTGTATTTCCCTAATGGTTAATGATGTTGAATATCTTTTCATATATTTATTTACCATCCGTATATCTTCTTTGTTGAAACGTCATTTTGTGTCTTTTACCCATTATGGATTGGATTGTTTGGGGGTTTTTTTACCATTGAGTTTTGAGAGTTCTTTTTTTAAAAATGTTTATTTATTTATTTATTTGGCTGTGCCGGGTCTTAGTTGTGGCACACGGGATCTTTGTTGCAACATGCGGGATCTTTAGTTGCAGCACACAGGATATTTAGTTGCGGCATGCAGGATTTTTAGTTGTGGCATGTGGGATCTTTAGTTGCAGCATGAGGGATCTTTAGTTGCAGCATGCGAACTCTTAGTTGTGGCATGCGGGATCTAGTTCCCTGACTAGGGATTGAACCTGGGCCCCCTGCATTGGGAACACGGAGTCTTAGCCACTGGACCACCAGGGAAGTCCTGAGAGTTCTTTATATATTCTAGATACTAGTCATTTGTCCTTGTCAGATAATGCAGTTTGCAAATATTTTCTGCCAGTCTGTAACTTGTCTTTTTTATCCTCCTAACAAGGATCCTCTTGCAGAGCAAAAGTTTTTAATTTTCAAGAAGTCCATCTGATCGGTTTCTCTTTTAATGGATCAAGTTTAAGAGCTTTTTGCCTTACCCTAGATCCTGAAGGCTTCTCTTATGCTTTTCCTAAAAGTTTTATAGTTTGACATTTTACATTTAAGTCCATGACCCATTTTGAGTAAATGTATATATAAATTATGAGATTTAGGTCAGTGTTCATTTTCTACTGATGGATATCCATTTATTCCATCACCGTTCGTTTTTTTTGTTTTTTTTTTTTTTGCGGTACGCGGGCCTCTCACTGTTGTGGCCTCTCCCGTTGCGGAGCACAGGCTCCGGATGCGCAGGCTCAGCGGCCATGGCTCACGGGCCCAGCCGCTCCGCGGCATGTGGGATCTTCCCAGACCGGGGCACGAACCCGTGTCCCCTGCATCGGCAGGCGGACTCCCAACCACTGCGCCACCAGGGAAGCCCCGTTCGTTTGTTTTAACAACCAAAGCAAGGTATAATTGTATTCTTTCACTGGAGGATATGAAGCCTGATATAGTTATTAAATTAAGTATCAATGTTATTTTATTTTAAAAAATATTTATGTTCTGCTGCTTGAGTCATCAAAGAAGATTGTCTTAATTCTCTTCTGTTGACTTAAAAATTATTCTTGAATTTTTTTTTTTTTAAGTTTTTGGCTGCATTGGGTCTTTGCTGTGTGAGGGCTTTCTCTAGTTGTGGCGAGTGGGGGCTACTCTTCGTTGCAGTCTGTGAGCTTCTCGTGTGGTGGCTTCTCTTGTTGCGGAGCATGGGCTCGAGGTGCGTGAGCTCAGTAGTTGTAGCATGCGGGCTTCAGTAGTTGTGGCACGTGGGCTCAGTAGTTGCAGCGTCTGGGCTCTAGGGCTCACAGCCTTCAGTAGTTGTGGCGTGTGGGCTCAGTAGTTGTGGCTCACAGGCTCTAGAGCTCAGGCTCTAGCAGTTGTGGTGAACGGGCTTAGTTGCTCTGCCAGCTGTGGGATCTTCCCCCGTGTCATGTGGGATCTTCCCAGCCCAGGGATTGAACCCGTGTCCCCTGCATTGGCAGGTGGATTCTTAACCACTGCACCACCAGGGAAGTCCCTATTCTTGCATTTTTTTTTTTTTTTTTTTTTTTTTTTTTTGCGGTACACGGGCCTCTTGCTGCTGTGGCTTCTCCCGTTGCAGAGCACAGGCTCCGGACGTGCAGGCTCAGAGGCCATGGGCCACGGGCCTAGCCGCTCCGCGGCATGTGGGATCTTCCCGGATCGGGGCACAAACCCATGTCCCCTGCATTGGCAGGCGGACTCTCAACCACTGCGCCACCAAGGAAGCCCTTGAATATTTTATATACTTGTTTTATAGTCTATATTATATTTTGATATAATAAAATTACCTCTATGGAGAATTATAGTAATATATATTGTTTGTGAGTTGTACCCTGTATGTATGGACATGAATTAAATAAATCTCTTTCTGTGTTTTTGCCTTAATTTTTAATGTTTTTTTTGTTTTGTTTTGTTTTTTTGCGGTACGCGGGCCTCTCACTGTTGTGGCCTCTTCCGTTGCGGAGCACAGGCTCCGCTCCGCGGCATGTGGGATCTTCCCGGACCGGGGCACGAACCCGTGTCCCCTGCATCGGCAGGCGGACTCTCAACCACTACGCCATCAGGGAAGCCCTTGCCTTAATTTTTTATGACATTTCTGTTGCAACCCTTTTGTTTCTTTTCTCTTTTTTTTGGCCACATTGGGTCTTTGTTGCTGCACGCAGGCTTTCTCAGTTACAGCGAGTGGGGGCTACTCTTCATTGTGGTGCACAGGCTTCTCACTGCGGTGGCTTCTCTTGTTGGGGAGTATGGGTTCTAGGCGCGTGGGCTTCAGTAGTTGTGGCTAATGGGCTCTAGAGCGCAGGCTCAGTAGTTGTGGCGCATGGGCTCAGTAGCTCTGCGGCATGTGGGATCTTCCCAGACCAGGGCTCAAACCCGTGTCCCCTTCATTGGCAGGCGGATTCTTAACCACTGCGCCACCAGGGAAGCCCAATCATTGGTTTTAAACCTTTCATCTTTTCTAATATAAGCATTTATATTAGAAATAGATAAATATATAAATTTCCCTTCAAACACTATTTTAAGTGCATCCCATAAATGTTGATATGTTATATTTTCATTTTCATTGAGTTTGAACTGTTTTCTGTTTTTTGGCCACGTGGCATGGCGTACAGGATCTTAGTTCCCCGACAAGGGATTGAACCCACGCCCCCTGCAGTGGAAGCACAGAGTCTTAACCACTGGACTGCCAGGGAAGTCCCGAATTTGAACTGTTTTCTAACTGCCCTTTTGATTTCTTCTTTGACCCATAGGTTATTTAGAAATGTCTTGCTTAATTTCCAGATATTTTGCAATATTTGAAATATCTTATTATCAACTTCAAATTTAATTCTGTTATGAACAAAGAGCATACTCTGATTTCAGTCCTTTGAAATGAATTGATACTAGTTTAAGGCCCAGCATGTGTTGGTGGACTTGAAAAGAATGTTATTCTGTAGTTAGGTGTAGTGTTCTCTAATGCCTTCAGTCAGCTTTTTTAAAAAAAAATTTTGTCCACAATTTTTCATTGTCATCAGCAAGAGGGTTAGTCTGATACGAGCTACTGTGACATTACCAACATTATTTTTTTATATATTATTTCTTATTTATTCTCTTTGAAAACATTCTGCTGGAAGATATATTAAAATATAATGTTATATGGGCTTCCCTGGTGGCGCAGTGGTTGAGAGTCCGCCTGCCGATGCAGGGTACACGGGTTCGTGCCCCGGTCTGGGAAGATCCCACATGCCGCAGAGCTACTGAGCCCATGCGCCACAACTACTGAGCCTGCGCTCTAGAGCCCATTAGCCAGCCCATTAGCCAGCGGCCCATTGGCCGCTGAGCCTGCGCGTCTGGAGCCTGTGCTCCGCAACGGGAGAGGCCACAACGGTGAGAGGCCCACGTACCGCAAAAAAAAAAAAAAAAAAATATATATATATATATATATATATATATATATATATATATATATATATATATATACATATAATGTTATAAAACAAGTGATAGTTTTTGTGATATGATGTCCAGGTAAATATCCAGTGCATGTGGTTTAAAGCAGTTGTAAGATCTATATATATAATGGTATTGCTTATTCATTAGTATGCTTACTCCTACTAAAAAAAAAAGCTTTATTTTTTATGCTTGATTACCTCAATTAAGGATATGATAGAATATATATTATTAAGAACACCTGGTACAGACCTGGTATAATGTTTGGTGAATTTTATTAAAGATTTATCTTTTTCTCAAGGTACACTACATTGTTTCTTCTCTCCACGGCGGTCTCACATCTGAAACATGGCTGCGGATTGGCTGGGCAGTATTGTGTCCATCAACTGTGGAGATAGCTTGGGTGTCTATCAGGGAAGAGTATCAGCAGTGGATCAGGTCAGCCAGACCATTTCTCTCACCCGGCCTTTCCACAATGGAGTGAAGTGCCTTGTGCCAGAAGTCACTTTCAGGTGAGTATCCTGATTCTTCCAAATCCAGTCTGGTGATCTGTGGAGCTTGACCTAGGTCTCATTGCCAGTATTCTCTTGCATAGGGCTACTTTTGAGTAGAGTCTTATCAGGGGTGAGATTTTGCAATCTTAGATCTTATAGTTCTACTGTTTCAGCAGAGACTTTGTGTCATAATTAGCTTTCAGCTAATGATTCAGGGTTTGTGAAACATTTTTCTTGTCTCTGCCAAACATGCAATATTATATTTAAATGCGTCAAATTCAGAATAATATTTCTGTTTTCTGGTTTCAGATTTCCTTTCTCAGTTTTGTATTATTTGTGCTTTCTTACATCTAAGGTCTTTATTGATCCCCCCACCCCACCATGTAACTATCTCTCTTTGTAGATTTATATTATTTATCTCCAGAGGCACACTGTAGCCAGTAGCTGAAGTTCTTAGCTACAGGAATGTATTTTTCTTAGTGTTTGCTAACAGATCTCAACCTTAGATGTCTCCACATCCTTCTTTTCACAAGTTTGACAGAAACCTCCCTTTCTTATGTTTTTTTGTTTTTTTTTTAAAAAAAGAGACTGTCTGGCAAGAGCTTCCTTGACTTCCTAAACAGCATCCACATGTAACCTTTTCTGTAGGTGTATCCATTCTTATTGCTTATCTCCTCTGAAGTCTTCATGGAAGAAATATCCTTTGTGTTCAGGGCTAACCTTATCGCACGTATGCTTTATGTGCTATCCTTTTCTATCTCCTTTGAGGCCCTACTTCTTTTCTTTTGTGTCCTCACTTGCAACCTTTATACTGTCTCTTTTCTCTTTGCTTTCTAACATTCCCAGGCCTTCCCCCATAGTAAAAACACTCCCCCCTGCCCCCCCTACACACACACCTTGCATTTGCCACTAAGTATTGCCCTGTCATTTCCCTTCTCTTTGTACTCATAATTCTTTTCAGAGCAAAATACAGTTGACCCTTGAAAAATGAGGAGGTTAGGGCGCCAACTGCCTGCGCCATCGACAGTCTAGGTATAACTTTACATTTGACCCTGAGTATCCATGGTTCTGTCTCTGCAGATTCAACCAACCATGGATCATGTGGTACTATAGAATGTGTTTAGTGGGAAAAAAAAATCCATGTATAAGTGGACCTGCACAGTTCAAACTGTTGTTCAAGGGTCAACTGTAGTCTGCTTTCGTTCCTTTTGTGACCTAGTCCCTCTAGGCCCTCCCTACTCCACCATTGTCTTTTTTCCAACTTTACCATCTTGCTGAAGTAGCTTTTGCCAAGTGCCAAACTCAGTGGAGTGTCTCAATTCTAATCTTATTCAAATGTGCCCTAACTGTTGGAATGGCCTCTTCTTTTAGTTTCTTTGTCACCCTTTGGGTTTTCTTGCCATGTATTCCTCCATTCCTTTATACACCTTCCCCCACCCCACACCCCCAGATTCCTTTTCTTCTCAGTTTCTAAGATGGGGTTAGTCAAAGTTCTATCTGTGGTTCTTTTCTGAGTCTGTATTCTCTTTAGACAGTCTTATGGGTATCTTCTTACACATTAGTGAGATCCCAAATCTTTAATTTAGACCCATTATGTGAGTTCCATACACTTTAATTTAATTGTCTACTGGTCATTTCCAGGTGGATATCCCACAGAATATCCTAAATTTAAGATTTTCAAAGCTGAGCTCATTATGTTATCTGCAGATTTCTTCCTCCCAAGGTGTACCCTTAATTAGTGACTAACGACACCTTTCACCCAAGTTAGAAGCTTAGGAGTCATAATAAATTCTTTCTCTTCATCCTCATGTTCAGTTAGTTACCAAATTCTGTGGATTCCAAATGTTATTTGGTTCTGTCCTCCCCTCTCTCTTTGCACTGTCACTTGCCCTGTTCATCCCCTCTTATTTCTTGCCTCATCTCCTAACTGGTGACCCTGCGTCTAGTTTCTCCACCTTCCTTACAGCCACCAGGAAAATCCAGTGTGATTATGATCTGATCCCTAATTTCCTCCACAGCCTTAGCTCCTAATGGCCCTCCATAAGCATTCTACTCTTTAGTAACACTGTGACATTTGCAGGTCCTCAAATGGCCCAAATTTTCTCAATCTCTGAGCCTTGGCCTAAGATGCCCCGCTCCCTACCATACTCTGCTTGGCCAACTCTTATTTTCCTTCCGCCACCAGACTTAGCTTAAGTGCTTCATCCATCTCTGCCAGACTCGCATATATTTTGCTTTGGGGAGCTCTAGTCCCCTGTACATACGTCTGTCATAGTATTGAACACTTTTGATTACCTACTTGAATTTTCTGCTGACTAGACTGTGAGTTCCTTGTGGGCATGTAATGCTTTTCATAGCTATATACCCCACTCCTAGTACAGGGCTTACCATATAGTAAGTACTCTGTGTATACCTATCGGATGAGCAGGTGAGTGAATGAATGAAAAAAAACTATTAAGCAGTCTAGAAGTCTAAGATGTTAATGATAGTTTTGTGATTAACAATAGATCTCTATATTTTTTACTGAAGTATAGTTGATTTACAATGTTGTGCTAATTTCTACTGTACAGCAGAGTGACTCGGTTATACATATGTATACAGTCTTTTTTATATTCTTCTCCATTATGGTCTATCCCAGGACACTGAATATAGTTCCCTGTGCTTTACAGTAGGACCTTGTCCATACATTCTAATAGTTTGTATCTCCTAACCCCAAACTCCCCCTCCATCCCTCCCCCTCCCCAACTCCCCTTTAACAATAGGTCTCTTTAAAGGCCAGTGCTGTGTCAGTTGAATGTCAGTGGCTGAGCCTTGTCTTTAAGTGCTCTACTACCTTTTCTAGGTTTTGCCTCTGATGACTCATTGAAATGCAGCCCTGCAAAGGTGTAGCTGGTTGCTCTTGATCCCAGTTACATGTCTGTTATCACTATTATAGTTTTGAGACTTGGACTCTTTTGTATATTTCAGGGCAGGTGACATAACGGAATTAAAAATTCTGGAGATACCAGGTCCTGGAGAAAACCAACATTTTGGAGACCTTCATCAGACAGAATTAGGCCCCTCTGGTGTTGGGTGCCAAGTAGGTATCAATCAGAATGGCACGGGCAAGTTGGTCAAGAAGCCAGCCTCTTCCAGCAGTGCCCCTCAGAACATCCCTAAGAGGACAGATGTGAAGAGCCAAGATGTTGCAGTCTCTCCCCAGCAGCAGTGCTCAAAGAGCTATGTGGACAGGCACATGGAATCCTTGACTCAGTCCAAAAGTTTCCGTCGTCGGCACAACTCTTGTAAGTTGGATCAAGTTAATATTTCTTCTTAACCTGATGTTTCCTGTCCACTTATCCACTTCTGTTCTTTAAATAAGTCATTTATTACCCTAATAAAAAAAGGATGCTGGCAGAGCTTAGCAAAAATATAGCATGTTTCTTTTCTTCTGGATCTAGTTCCTCAAGATATTAAAGGGAAAGGAAATGAGCTGTTAGAGACTCACACCAGCTCCCTAACCTCTCCCACCACTTCCCTTCCTTCTAAAAAAGTCAGTGATCTGCCTAGAGTTCACATAGACAAAAGTGATGTTGTTTTTAATCTGGTGACTGGTGGTAGTAGTGAAGTCTGGGTTGAACCTGCACTAAAGCGGTTCTGGGGATTCTTGAATAACTTCTCTTTTTGTGATTTGACTCCCATCCTCAGTTAGAGGAGAGGAAGGGATGGGCCTAGGCATCTCTGTGATCTTACAGTTTCTGACAGATTGACAGTTTTAAATTTGCTGTGTTCACTGTCCCTGCCGGCACACCAAGGAGGGCATACACTGGTGTGTGTTAATGCCCAGTTTTGTTTGGTACTGACAAATTGTTGAATGTCATTTGCTCATTATAGAACCGTAGTTAATTCACAAGAATCAGGTATGCTCTTTAACATATTGAATATTTACTAGAGTAAAGTTATAATAGTGAATTATAGAAGATTCACTAGAATCTGTGTGGCCCTTCAGAAGCCAACATTTTTAAGTTTTGAAAATGCCTGATTCTGTGACTAAACTATTGGAATTTTGAGGGAAAAAAAAGGTATTTCAAGGCACTTTTCCTTTAGTGCTTCTTAAATAACTATCTGAATTGACAATGATTGAAGATCTGAGACTGAAATTGAGTTGTTAGTTCTTCTGTATCCTTTGAAAAACTGTAGAATTATTGGATACAAAATGACTTTTTCCATTTAGACTTCAACCTTCTGTACTTTGCTTTATTTTCTCTTTAAGAAAAAAAAATCCTTTTTTCTAAATAAATAGAAAAGGGGCTTCCCTGGTGGCGCAGTGGTTGAGAGTCCGCCTGCCGATGCAGGGGACGCGGGTTCGTGCCCCGGTCCGGGAGGATCCCACATGCCGCGGAGCGGCTGGGCCCGTGAGCCATGGCTGCTGAGCCTGCGCGTCCGGAGCCTGTGCTCTGCAATGGGAGAGGCCACAACAGTGAGAGGCCCGCGTACTGCAAAAAAAAAAAAAGGTAGAACCAATGTACTGAGCTTCGAAGTTGATGTACCTGCCCTTTAAAAAAAAAAAAACAAAACATTTTTTCTTTACCAAAAAATTGACTCTTTGTTAAGTTCGAATGTTCAAGCAGTTTATAATCTCTCATGTACTTGTAGATAATCTTCATTAGCAATTTGTAAATTACATTTTTCACACATATTTTCCCCTTTATTAACATCTTAACATTACTATGATACATTTGTTACATTTAATGAACCAGTGTTGATACATTAACCAAAGTCTATATTTTATTCAGATTGCCATAGTTTTTACCTCATTTCCTTGTTACAGGCTGTCATCCTGCATACCACATTACATTTAGTAGTCATGTCTTCTCTTGGCTCTGACGGTTTCTCAGACTTTCATTGTTTTTGATAACCTAGACAGTTTTGATGAGCACTGGTCAGCTGTTTTGTAGAATATTCCTCAATTGGTATTTGATGTTTTTCTCATGATTAGACTGGGGTTGTATGCTTTTGGGAGGAAGACCACAGAGAAAAGGTGTCATTTTCATCACATCGTATCAAGAGTACGTACTGCCACCATGGTTTATGACTTTTGATGTTGACCTTGATTGCCTGGCTGAGGTAGTGTGTGTCAGAGTTCTCCTCTGAAGTCAGTATGTACAGCCCACACCTAAGGAGTGGAGACTTATGCAGAGTATCTACATAAGTTACTTGGAATTCTTCTGCACCAGAGATTTGTTTCTTCTCTCTCATTTGTTTTTATCATTTATTTTTATCAGTATGGACTTATAAGTATTTATTTTATACTTTGGCTTATAATTCAATACCACTTTATTTTGGTACTCAGATTGTTTCAGCTTTGGACGCTGAGAGCTCTTCCAGTTGGCTACTGTGTACCTTTGACATGCTCCCATCATTGTGGGTGGGGTTTTTTTTCCCCCATTACTTCCTTACTTTCTGGCACTACAAGGTGCTCCAGGTTTATCTTTTATATTTCCTGCCCCAGCCCTAGAATCAGCCATGTCTCCAAGGAGCCCTGTTTCCTTTTACTGGAGAATGGTATTACAAACCACAGTCTAGCCACTAGATGTGCTCATTGCTACTGGGTGTCGCCCTTCAGCTGACAGAGGAGGAAAATATATATGTGTATACTCAACCAGTGTATGTACACATATCTGTAAATACTTCTTTATGTAACCTTCATTACTATAATATTAAGCTAAATATAAGTTCATACTGATGTGTACAAGCCTAATCCATTACCACATGGATCATTCTAGCCTCTTCCTTATCTGTAACCTCTCCCTCCAACTGTGAGAAACCCATACCATCTGCCATCCATTGACTTAAATTATTCAATTCCAATATACAGTATCAGAATTACTAACCCTCATCCATACTCCCACCCCCTTCATTGACTTCTTTCATGTATTTGTAACAGATTGTTTCCTTACATTCAGCATTTCATCCTTGGACCCTCCAACCTCCTCAGTGATTTTTTTAAAAATTTGCATGCATTAAGGCTCACTCTTTGTGCTCTAAAGTTCTGTGGGTTTTAACAAGTACATAGTATCTTGCATCTCTCATTACGGTACTCTGCAGAATCCCCTGTGTTTCGCCTATTCAGTCCTTCCCCTTTTCCCTCAGGGACTGCCCACCGCCCCCCTCCCCCAGCAACTACTGATCTTTTTACCCTCCACCTCTGTAGTTTTGCCTTTTCCAGAATATCACATAATTAAAATCACATAGTATGTAGCCTTTTCAGACTAGCTTCTTTCACTTGATATGTATTTAAGATTCATCCATGTCTTTTTGTGGCTTGGTAGCCCATTTCCTTTTATTGCTGAATAATTTTCCATTGTATGGATATATCAGGACATCTTGGTGGCTTCCAGCTTTTGGTGATTATGAATAAAGCTGCTGTAAATATTTGTGTGCAGGTTTTATGTGGACATAAGTTTTTAGGTGAGTTGGGTAAATACCTAGGGGGTGTGATTGCTGGGTGTTGTGGTGAGACTGTCAGTTTGTTTCTTTTTCTTTTCTTCCCCCGTTACTAATGATTATAGCAACTCTCTTGAAAGAGTACAGTTAACTTCAAAACAAGTAATTTATTTGATCTTTAACAAGTCTGATATAGTAAAAAGTGGGGTCACTCTCAAAAGTATACTCTGGTTGGGCTTCCCTGGTGGTGCAGTGGTTAAGAATCCACCTGCCAATGCAGGGGACACGGGTTAAAGCCCTGGTCCGGGAAGATCCCACATACTGTGGAGTAACTAAGCCCATGCGCCACAACTACTGAAGCCTGTGTGCCTAGAGCCCGTGCTCCACAGCAAGAGAAGCCACTGCAATGAGAAGCCCGTGCACCGTAACAAAGAGTAGCCCCCGCTCACTGCAACTAGAGAAAGGCCGCGCGCAGCAACGAGGACCCAACGCGGCCAAAAAAATAAAATTAAACTAAAAAGTTTTTTAAAAAAATTTAAAAAAAAAGTGTACTCTGGTTGATGCTTCTTCTGCTTTCGCTGTTTGATCCATTCCCCTTTCCTATATTATTAAGTGCATGTAAATAAGGTCATGGGCAGTAAACTGTTAGACTCTCTTTTCGAGAATTTCTTTTGAATCCAGATTTGTGTGGAAGATGTCTGTGGCCTGGGAATTGGATGATGTGATGTGGCTCAGAATTGGTTTGTGGTAGAAAACAGAGTTACATTTATTTATTTGATCCGTGAACCCTGTAAGATAAGTAGAAAGGTCTGCTGGAGATTGACTGACTTAGCATTTATGTAGCATTTTAAGGATTCCAAGGAAGTAGATTGGTTTCTTCCCACCACAGTTGTAATGTAGATTATTAATGTTTGTTTCATGGATAAGTGAGAAATGGAGATTAAGTATTTTTCTTATTAGAGATCTGTAAATCAAATTTTCTCTGGTATATGTACATTGATGTTGAGACTAGTAGATTGATAAAGCTATAGGGAATATAATCTCTCGTTGATTCTGGCTTTTAATTGTTCTTTCAGAGTTAGTAATAAGTTGTTGACGGATTTGTTGGTTCTAGTTACCTAATCCAACACTGATGAGAGCTTTAGCACAAGCAGATTTTAATCTCTTCTTTTAGATTGTAAAAGAAGGGGGGGTGGGAGGGTGGTTATAAAGAGTAGTTCCTGTGACTTTGGTCGTTGAACTGACCACGTAGAATATTTGTCAAGTGGATGAATGGAGCATCAGTCCCAGGGAGCAGAGAGAAACCTCCTGAGGCCTGTTATATGGTCTGTTTAGTGTAACAGTGATCCCACCATCTGAGGCCTTAAAGTTATTTTTTGCTAAGTTTTCATGATCCTTCTGCGGTTCTAATGTGACTTCTTAACCTCCTTGGATGTGCTTCATTTATCCACCAGACTTGAAAAACCTGGTGCTGCTGCTGGAGCCCAAGAAGCTGACTGTTTACCAGGGCCTGGAATTTGGGAGTTGAAAAGAAGGTACCAGATACTCTCAGGAACCTGCTCACAAAGCCCATTGAGTCCGACACTAAAACATTTGTAATTTGACCTTCATGTGCCCTTTAGCGTGCTGTAAGTGCAGGACAAAGTTCCCCTTTACAATATGTGTGTGACAAAAACCAATAAATAAGTGGCACTGAGTGTTACACAACAATGGGTTTGTTATAAGTTGTCCTGGCCAAAGGGCCTCTGTGCCAAAGGCTGGCAGCAAAATGGCACAGGAAGGCAGCCAGCCTCTAGTCTTAACACACACTTGGCCCTTGTAATTGAAAGGTAAAGAAATCTGGGAAGCATTGTTTATCTTTTCCAGAGGAAGTGCTTTTCTCTCCTAGTGGCCAAAGGCCAGTTTAATACAGAGCCAGGCCCTTTGGGCTGAATAAGCCAAGTATTGAGACAGCTTATTCACCCAGGACTTCCCAATATTTGTTTTAAAGTATGAGGGAAGGGAAGAATAAGAGACAACTGAGAATTTTAGCCCGCCTTTCATTTACTTTATATTCTCTTACCTTTTTCTTGCTGACCTATGGTGTCAGTATTTCCTCTTGGAAATTTTTTTCACTATCTGCTTTCCTGACAGTATTTGGAACATAGCTGATCCTTAGTGTATCTTTGTCAAATGAATGAATGGAAGATCTTTAGTCAGAGGGAGCATGAGAAAATGCTTGATACTTTCTAAAGTCAGAACTGTGGGTTTGTAAGTTATGTTTGTAGAGTCTGTGGCCAAGCCAAAAATGATTTCCCGTTTTGCTTCTTTTACTGTCTTCTCTACCATTGATAAACTGCTTGTCTTCATCTGTCATTTTGATAGGTCCAGGATAGTTCATTGTCAGTTCATAATGGACATGACTGAACTGCTTTCCTGTGAAGCCCTTGCCTCATACTGCCTCTTGTATCATTGTTGACTTCATCTTCCTGTCCTTTTCAGTCACGCAACACACTTGGCATAGTTCTTGATGGTTCCCTTTCTTTCTCACAGTCTCAAGTTGTCTTTTTTTTTATAACCTCTTTAGAGGCTTTTGTTGTTTGGGGGTTTTTTGTTTTGTTTTGTTTTTTGGTATGGCTGTTTTGATTTCATAATTCAGCAGAGATTCTTGTTTACTTATGGTGGACCAGGCATAGTATTGGCTGATAGGTCTGAATGACAAGTGACACACTTAACACCTTGAATAGAACAGAGATTCAAAGAATTCTGGTTACATTCAGTTAATTAAAAAATTTTTTTTTTTTATTTTAATGGCAGTCATAGTTGGAGAGAATACCTGTGAGAGGCATGATGTAGAGCAGACTGAGCAAACTTTTTCTGTAAAGGATCGGATATTAAATAGTTTAGGCCTTGCAGGCCATAAGGTCTCTGTTTCAAACATTTAACTTTGTCTTTGTAGCACATAAGGAGCCTTAGACAATATGTAAACAAATGAATGTAACTGTGTTCCAGTAAAACTTTATTTACAGAAGCAGGCAGTGTTTGGGCTGGATTTGGCCCCAGGGCTATGATGTAGAGTATACACTTAGGGTGAAGTTAATCAGTGGTAGTCCATATGGATTCATGTTTGGAATAACCTTGATTACTTTTTAATTTGGAAGGCTGTCTTCTTAGATCTGATTAGATTACATTTTTAAAACAGTCTGGTTAAAGAAGCCTATAAGAGAAATAGAGGAAGTGTTATGTCTGCCATTCTCTTGTTCACTTATAATTGCATTATTAGTATTATCTTTAATACATAGCTGCTTTTTTTTTATAGGAATCCTTTAAAGCCACTTACTCATTTTTGTATGCTTTAGTAGTTAAAAATGTATATAGTTGCTTAATGTGAATGTACTTAATGTCATCGAACGGTACACTTAAAAATGGTTTAAATGGTAAATTTATGTTATGTATATTTTACCACAATTTAAAAATTCTGATGTAAATCCACTTGCATGGGCACACTTCTTGTTATGGAACCTCATTCACTCCTCAGATAGTTCAAATACTGGCAGTGATTGGGTGGCATGAAACCTCATAAGGGTGCCAATTTCCATCTGTACATTAAGTTCATAAGGCTTAATTTCTTCCTGTTTTTAGTTAAAAGAAAGTAAATAAAATATTCAGTATCTTCTCCCTGCATCCCAGTGGATCATCCTTTGCACTCCTGGGTATGCACACAACCGCTGGAGAGAGACCCCTGGGCCAGAGACCTATTTCCTAATAATCTTGATTTAATATTTTTTATTTTTTAAAATAAATTTATTTATTTGGCTGCGTTGGGTCTTCATTGCTGTGTGTTGGCTTTCTCTAGTTGGGGCAAGCGGGGGCTACCCTTCATTGCGATGCACAGTCTTCTCATTGCGGTGGCTTCTCTTGTTGTGGAGCATGGGCTCTAGGTGCATGGGCTTCATTAGTTGTGGTACATGGGCTCTAGAGCACAGGCTCAGTAGTTGTGGCGTACGGGCTTAGTTGCTTCGCGGTATGTGGGATCTTCCCAGACCAGGGCTTGAACCCGTGTCCCCTGCTTTGGCAGGTGGATCCTTAACCACTGCACCACCAGGGAAGTCCCTACTGATTTAATATTGAGGCAGTACATTGATAATCCTGCAAACTGGACTTTTTTCTCTAGTTCTTCCCTCGCCTACATACATTGCTAAAGGTGTTATCCTGACCTTGTATTTTCATTCTTGCTCTCGCATTCCTAATCCAGCTCTGTTTCTCATCCATATTTCTGTAGCACTTTATATAAACTTCTATTATAATTCTCATTATATTGTATTTTAGTTATTTGCTTATATATCTCTCCTCCTTCCTTTTTGGGTAGCATGTCTTGGTTATGTACTGTATTCCTGGTACCTGGCTATGGCACACAGCATGCTCTCACTAAATGTTTTTATCAAATTATCGGAACTAGAACTTAACCCAGACTTTGACAAGCTTCTCAGTGGTTCGTAATCTCAGCTGTTTATGGTGACTCAGCCAGCTCTTCCTCCCCTTCATAATTTTGGTCAGCCTTAGGTTTTTTTCAGAGGCCTAAATCTCATCCTAACTGCCAGTATAGCCCTTTTCCGTACCAATATTTGGCATTAGGAACACTTAGACATGAGTTATATTTTGCACAGTATACATCTTTCGGAATAATTGTTGTAATTGATCTTGCTGATGTTGATTGATAACATTAAACAAATATTTATTGACTGACTGCTATGTACTAGAAACCCTGCTGGGGGTACCACAGTGATCGTTTTACATACAAGGAAATCGAGAATTTGGGTGATAGGTATAAGATTATACAGCATGCAAATAGATCCTAGGTCTCGTGACTCACGGTCCATTGGATAGAAGGGAGTTGCTGTGAGTAAAGTTAGAGCAGTATAGTTGGGATGATATGTGTGAGGGGGTTTGCTCATGATCATTCTAACCTCTTCTTGAGTATTTTCAATAATTGAGGAGCTTGTTCTCACAAAAGGAAGTACATTATGTTTATCCAGACTATGTTGGCAGTTCCATTTACCATACCAGTCACCTGGTCCATCCTTTCAGGATGATCAGATGGGGATCAAACTATTAACTCAGTTCAGGATTCTCTGGGAAGGGATGGTTTGGAGAATTCTGTGGGGTCTTCTGCCTTGGCTGCTAGAGGAGTAGTTGACTGATATGTGGTGGCCAAATAGAGTTTCAGAGACAGCGAGTGACTGACTGCTGTGGTGTTAATATGCATCTTGGTGTGCCCTCTACAGGATCAGGTCAATATGGTCCTTGTCATCATTTGATGGTTCAGAAATTGCTTACCCAAAAGTGGTAAAATTTTGAGAAAAGAGATCACCTTAACCAAAAGATCTAAAAACAGGCCTGTAAATCAAAATATATCAACTTATAGTGGTAGATGTATATCTGGCTCAAGGTCTGGAATCTGTCTAAACCCAGGGATTCCCTCCTACTGGGGTCTAGCCTGAGACTGAGTTAAAAAATCAGAAGATTGCTTGCTTGGTAGGCATGGAATTCAGAGCCACTTGAGTAAGATCTTCCTATGAGCTTCAGGTTATGAGGATTTGGCCTTCTTTTACTCTGGGGGTATTTCTCTGTTAATTAACTGCTGGACATTCAGAATCAAACCACCCAGACCTGTGGGAGGAGACTGCTATATTCTTGCCCTTCCACTTTTTTGATATATTCAGTTGTCAAAAAAGCCTCGGTCATTACTAATTCCCTTATGAAGAGCAGAGCTTAAGATTTCCAGGAGTACTGCTTATTTCATATTCACTGTTAGTTGGGTAATATACGAAATCTATTATTCCATGAGATTTGTGGTAATTTTTTCTACTTAATGGGTTTAGGAATAGCTTTGCCTTATACCATTTTCACATTGATTCCTGTACCACTGTCCACAAAGGACTAATGTATTTTCCACTTATACTGAGCACTTTCTGTGGGCACACTGACTTTAGTCCCTGTTTTTTTCTCCAGGGTCGTCTAGTAGCAGGCACCCAAATCAGGCAACTCCAAAGAAAAGTGGCTTAAAGAACGGCCAGATGAAGAATAAAGATGACGAGTGCTTTGGGGATGATATTGAGGAGATCCCAGATACAGATTTTGATTTTGAAGGGAACCTGGCCCTTTTTGACAAAGCAGCTGTGTTTGAGGAGATTGATACTTACGAGAGGAGAAGTGGTACCCGTTCCCGGGGCATCCCAAGTGAGAGGCCTACTCGGTACCGCCATGATGAGAACATCCTGGAGTCAGAGCCCATCGTCTATCGTCGGATCACAGTGCCCCACAACATGGGCAAGGAGTTCTGCACAGGTAAGTTAACCCCACGTCCCACTGGCTGCTCTTCCTTTTTTTTTTTTTTTTTTTTTTTTACTTGAAACAGAATGACCCAGATTCTGAGTCAGAGTCTTGTAGTAGGAATTAACTCAAGGGGCATGGTGGTTGGCCCATTATATTGTCTTTTAGAGACTGTGGCCATCCTACCTACCACTAGGTTAGGGTGGGGGCTGATTTCTCATGTCCATTTATATCCTATATCTGGCAGGATCTGGTCTGCTGTTAAGTATGTTATGGTTAACAACTAAAGGCATAGAGGCTGACTATCTAGATTGACATAGTCAGCTCTATTTTCACTTTGGCTTCACTGTTCCTGCCTGTAGATTTTACCAGAAGTTCAACTCTCTTTCACTGGTTGTTTGCTGGGGTAAGAAATAGAGCTGAGTAGTTGAAACCATTGGCTAAAATTAGGGTTTCAATAAATTACATTTGTTTACTACACTGTCCTCATCTCCTGCTAGCCCTGGTCATTGAGGGTTGGCTAGTCATAATGCTTATGTGACAGTGTAGTGCCTTGGTAATTAGGTAGGTCACTGTGTATGATAGCCTAATCTGTTAACTCAGTGATTTTTAATTTTGTGGTTTTGTTTTTTCTTTTAGCATTTGGATCTTTTCTTCAAACATGGCATTTGAGGCAGCTGTAGGACAGGTGGTCTACTTCATCCTTGTCTCTGTCCCTTCCCCCCAAACTTATTATTAACTGGGCTTCTTAGATTACAGATTGAAACTATAGTTGTTAAATGATCTTAGGAGCTAAAGGAGGAATCAATCATTTTAGTGAGTATAATAATCATCTGAAGTCTTGGAGTCTTGAATATAGGGAATATAAACCTTGAATGCTAGTAGCAGTTACAGGGAGATTTATGGAGACAGCTTAGTTACATATGGGGGAAAATCAGAGATATGGCATGGCATTTTTGTAAACATCAGTAGGGCTCTGTTGTATTTGGTTTTGCTGAGTGTAAAAGCTTCCATGTGAAAAAAAAGAAACAGATTGTCAGGTTAAGAAAGACTAGTAATTTCTGTCTTTCACTATCAGACTCTGGCAGGCACACCTCTTTACTAAGGTAGTTTCCTTAAGTGACACTGACAGTGTGAGTTGCTGAACTCCTTTGATTTTTATCACCTATGTTAAGGCAAACAACCTAGCTCAGAATCAGGCTTAATTTAAATTGCCAGGTTTTAAGCTTTTCAAAGGCAGCTATCGTCCATCAGGTCTGGTCATATACTCAGATCCTGCTGTCCATCCACTTTTTGTTTTTTAACATCTTTATT
The DNA here is from genome assembly GCF_949774975.1 of Lagenorhynchus albirostris. Classification (NCBI taxonomy): domain Eukaryota; kingdom Metazoa; phylum Chordata; class Mammalia; order Artiodactyla; family Delphinidae; genus Lagenorhynchus; species Lagenorhynchus albirostris. Next base: position 131,904,856 of record NC_083095.1, on the reverse strand, counting down.
GGAGTATAATAGCTTTACAGTGGTGTGTTAGTTTAACAAAGTGAATCAGCTATACATACACCGTCCATCCACTTTTGACTGCTCTCCTTTTTACTGCCCTCAGTGGCAAAATAAGCTGCCTTTACAGGTCACTCTCTGGAAGCTGAGGTGGTTGGGTCGTGCCCTTTGTGATTTTCCTGAAATTCCTGAGCTTGGGGAGATTATAGCCTGCCTTGGAGTGAAGTGGCTAACAGGGAGAGAATAGCAATAAGAATCAGGAAAGAGTCTCAGATCTAAAAGAGCCTAAGAAAACATTTGCCAAAGTAGACAACAGGAGAGGTGGGAAGTTTTTCTTCCTACATACTCTGTCTCCCCAGCTTAATGTTCGCATTTTGTTTAATGACAGAAGTGAAAGTTCCCTCCTCTCATATTTTTCCAGAATTGCCATTAACAGACATACTACAAACCACATGTGCTAGGCATTGGCCAAGAACTCGGGTATGGCGGCTTGTGGTGTGTAGCAACCAGTTGCATTTCACTGAAGCATGACAGTGAGGGTACAAGAGGCCCTATAGCCTCATGCCATCTGGTTTTTCTCTTTGTTCTCAGCAGTGATAAGCAGTGGAAATGAAGTCCTTTTGCCAAGCAGGATCTATGCTGGAAATAGAGCAAGCAAGCAGTTATCTTGCTGAGCAACTTCTGCAGGTGATTTTGTCTCTGCTCCAGCTCCAAGGCACAAGTCTCAAAGCAGGTTTTTACTCAATGTTATTCACGTAGTGCCTGGCTGGGGACACTTTTCCAGTTGGATTTACTATCCAAACGTTAGTATCGGAATGAGGCAAGCTATCTGGAATATGTGGGGAAACAAGCTAGGACAAAAAAAATGTTAGTGTTAGGTTACTTGATCACCTAATATAATTTTCTCATTTAACAGATTGAGGACATTGAGGTCCAGAGAGGTAAAGTCTCTATAAACCTTATCGATCACATTTCCTTTCCTTTTCTGAATACAGATATGTTAAAGAGAAAGAAGGATATAAGAAGGGAAGGGCAGTTTAATGGCAGTTAGACTACATAGTCTTTTCTCTTTAGTATTCCGTCAAGAATAGACCAGCTTATTTCTGCAGTTGTAGAGAGTGGTTTGGCTGGCTCCCCAATCTAGCCTTGTGACATTCATGTCCTAGAACCCCAAATACTTATTTTCTGCTAATTCCCAGAGTAGCAAAAGAACAACATGTTTACTACCCACTTGGCAATGGCTTGGGTTTCGGGATTCTGGCAGCTTGCTGCTGGTATCCTACACATTGACTGCATGCTGAGTGGTGTCAACAGTTTCTAAGCTGTTACTCTCTAATTGCTCATATTCCTCTTGGCAATACTCTTTGCCAACTGTGTGCATGGGGGGGGCAGTGTTATAAAAGGTCTATTGATTGGGAAAACACATTCAGGAAGCAGCTAAATTTAGCTCTTTGTTTAACCCAAATCTTTTCTCTCTGGAAGGCCCCTTTGGGTCCTTTAGCAGTGCTACTATCTCCAACAGATGGTCAGACATTCCTCCAGCTTGGACCTATGCTGCTAAATAATTGTATCCTGTGGTTGCATACATGTTGGTTAAGTTTGCCTATAAAATGCTAGATGCATGTGAGCACTCTGTGTTCAGAGGTGAGAGGTCCCCAAAGAACACCGGTTAGGAGAGTGGTAAGGCTTCAGAGAAGAATCTTTGCTCAACATACATAATATTCTAAAAGTAATTTTTAAGACAGTGTGGGCCAGTCGGAACACTGTGCTTACTACATGTAAGTCACTCTAAGACAGTCCTTGCATCCAGGTAATTAAGATGTACTAGGAAATGGAAAGATACCATATATGCCTGGAGTCCAGTGAGAGTGTGGATGTTAAATGCATTGGGTGTTGAGGGGCATGAGAGGTCCTGAAGGCTGGGCTGATCAGGGAAGGCTTCACAAAGGGAGCAGGACAGAAGCCTTGAAGCATGGGCAGGATTTCACCAGAGAGGAAGAGGAAGATACTTATGGGTAGGCTGGGCAGATGCTGTGTAGTGTGATAAAGGGCTGTGTGGGAGATTGGCTAGTGGCTGGTTTGGCCAGGGCAGAGATTTTTGTGTGGGGGAAGAGCAGGAATTAAAAATAGCTTTAGACCAGAGCACAGAGAGCCTGTGTGCTAAAGCTGTCCCTTGTTTTATGGCCATCAGGAGCAACTGAAGGATTCTGGAAAAGACATGATCCAAAATCTCCTTTAGGAAGATTTGTTAGTCTTTAGGAATACTGGTCTTATGATAGAATTCAGGGTAGAATTTGAGGAGAGAGACCAGAGCAGGAAGATAAGTTAGACTGGTGACATAACTAATATGCCAGGGGTTTGGACCTCTGAATGGAAAGGAAGACAGAGATGTGAGAGAAGTGACAAAGGGGAATTTGATAGGATTTGATGATTGAAGGCAGGTTGAAGAGGGTTGAGTGAACAACAGAATTCAAAGGCATTGAATCTGTGGGGTGTGAAGAATGGCAGCGAGTCCAGTTGTAGTTAGATTGCATGAGGTTTTAATGGGCCAAGTTTTTGTGATTTTCTTCTTGCATTGCTTTGTGGCTGAGCCCAGAGAAAGCAATTAGTAGAGTTGCCACACTGAGGGACTTACTAACTATTCAATATTAAAGGCTTCAATCAGGAGGCTTCTGTAGGGTCAGAGAATTGAGTTATGTAGCCACGTGGGGACTACTGAGCCTGTTTCCTTGTCTGTAAAGTGGGATAATATTTGGCAATTAAATGAGATCATGTGGAAAGTAGCGAGTGCAATGCCTGGCTTATAATTATTATTCAGTCAATATTTGACTTTAATGTGAAGTGCAAAGGCTGTCTCAGTAAAGTTACTTCAAAGCATCAACATTTATAAAATTTTTACTGTGTGCCAGGCACCGTTCTAGATGCTCTGGGTAAGTCATTGTCCATCACCTCGGGGGCCTTACATAGGGTAACCAGACAAATAATGGAAGTGTGTACAAGATTTAGAGGTGGCAGAAAAGGAAGGGTAAGTGCCTGGTTCAGGAGAAACAACATTATGATCACCGTCATAATAGTGCATGTTCATTGGGTATTTACTATGTCCTGGGCACCATTCTAAGCACTTCACATGCTTATCACAGTTAATTTTCATGGCATCTCTATGAGGTTGCATTGTTATCCCCTTTTTGTTATTATCCTCATTTTGTTGGAGTTAAGTGTTTCATTAAATCTTTCACCAGGAATGACTTTAAAGTGTTTAGAATTCTTCATTCCCTGGGTTCTAATAAATTCTTCTCAGGTTCATTTATTCAAGACCCCTTCATTTTAGGTAGAATTCTGATTTAATTTCTGCCATTTGTTTTCCACTGTGTGGCCTTCTTTTGTCTTCAAGTATATAGAAGCTGGATGGGAGGCAACAGGGTGCTATTGGTACAGGCACTGAACCTCCACAGTTGTCCCATCGGCTTTGCCTGAAGGATGTTCCTCAGCCTCCACCCTATGTGTCTGCTGAAGTTTGGGGAGTAGCAAGTATATGAAGATGACCTGAAGTAGAGTCACTGCTTACTGTCTTGCAAAAGGATCAAGTCAGAGTTTGAGTGAGGCACTCTGGTTTGAGCTCCCTTAGTTCAGCACCACTTACCCATACTCATTTTTCTCAGTAAAAGCAGTTCTAGTTCTGTTCTGAAGGGGAGTAGCCGGTGAAGCCACAGTTGGTTTGTTTCTGCTGCTTCTGGCTTGCCTCTTTATTCTTCTCTTTGAGCTTCAGTAGCGATGTATCTTGCTCTCAAGACAAGCTCTGCTTTCACCATTCCAGGCTGTCAGTTGTTTTCCACAGCTGGCATTCCATTTCTGCCTCTGAGCCCTGTCTGCCTTCCTCTGCTTCTTGTCCCCAGAGTCCCTCAAGATGTGTCCTAATGCTTTCAAGATGAGCAGTGTTTTTTACCTCCTGAAGAACAGGTAATCAGGAAATCTGTTTTGGGTTTGTTTATGTGTTCAAAAGGGATTCAGAAAGAAAGAAATCTTTGAGCTTAGAAGTGGCCATTGAAGAATTTTACCCTGAGGATAGTGAAGACTGCCTTCAGTGGCTATCGTGCTCACGAGGAGGATCCTTCTCACGCGGAGACTCGAGTGTCTGCTGCAGTGGAAATGGGCATGATCCCATTGCTTTTTCAAACCATTGACCCAACCCACATGGGTTCTTCCTTGATCTCCCTTCAACCCTCATTCCCCTTCCTGTGTTTACAGATTAGACCCTGTGCTACAGGGATGCCGTTCCCAGGGAGGCACCTCTTTTACATTTCTTATCCTAAGAGAGCCACAGGGGAGACATGAGGAGGTAAATTCTAGAAGGTGTTCTGGACCAGAAAACCTACATTAACAATACCTGTGCTCCTGCACCAAGTGCTGCCACAGCTTTTCATTGAGCAGAGCTGATGAGCCTGGTTTCTGAAATTGTGTCTCTGCAGGCAGACTTCCTTGACAGTGACTTGGTTGATTTTTGGGAACCTCAGGTTCTAGCAGATCCTCCAGTGCCAGGAGTGGAGGGAGTAGTAAGTTCTTTTAATGTGGAATCCTTCAGAGTTTCTGGGCTTGGATAATCAGGTGGATGCTTGTCATCAGCCTGAAGGGCTTGGTTGTAGTCCTTGGCACTCAGGAGGTTTTAGAGCAGTACTGTTGAGACAGGTGTCTTGGCTTAGACTCTTCCCCCAGTAATGAACACTTGTGCTTCCTACAGTCTCGTGGCAACTTGCTGCCAGAGTTTTTTAATTTAAGAATTTAAACTCAAACTAAGGGCTGGGGGATCTGGAGCCAGCACATTATGGCCTGACACCTGAGTTTTGTTGAAGGTACCAATTGGTCATTTTAGAAACTTGAGTTGGTCTCTGCAAATGTGACTTTTTTGCTATTATGTGCCCTTTGCCGTTTCACAGCCACAGGCGTCTGGCCAGAGCAAGGAAGGGGTTTGATTTCAATGTATCCGTCATCCTCCTTAAATTCAACATATCAAAGCTAAGTCAGTCATTCACCCCCTCCCATATCTTTGACTCCTTAGCATTCCCATTTCTTTCAGTGGAATCACCATTTTTAAAGTGTCCAGCATGAAACTTTGTGGCCATCTTTGCCTCTTACTTCTCATAAAAATTCATGACTAGAGGGCTTCCCTGGTGGCTCAGTGGTTAAGAATCCGCCTGCCAATGTGGGGGGCACGGGTTTGAGCTCTGGTCCGGGAAGATCCCACATGCTGCGGAGCAACTAAGCCCGTGCGCCCCAACTACTGAGCCTGTGCTCTAGAGCCCGTGAGCCACAACTACTGAGCCCATGTGCCACAACTACTGAAGCCCGCATACCTAGAGCCTGTGCTCCACAACAGGAGAAGCCACTGCAATGAGAAGCCTGCACACTGCAACAAAGAGTAGCCCCCGCTTGCCACAACTAGAGAAAGTCCACGTGCAGCAATGGAGACCCAGCGCAGCCAAAAAAAAAAAAAAAAATCATGACTAGAAAGAACCCTGGAGGCCATTTTTTTTCTGATTTAATAACACAGTGATTCCTTCTGACAAGGAGTTTTCCTTTATCCTCAGTATTCATTCTGACTCTGGATTCTCTTATTCCTCAGTGGTCCTTGAAATTGTCATGACCTTTTACTTTTTTTTTTTAATTAATTAATTTTATTTTTGGCTGCGTTGGGTCTTTGTTGCTGTGTGCAGTCTCCCTCTAGCTGAGGCGAGCGGGGGCCACTCCTCGTCGCGGTGCATGGGCCTCCCACCGCAGTGGCCTCCCCTGTTGCAGAGCACAGGCTCTAGGCACACAGGCTTCAGTAGTTGTGGCTTGTGGGCTCTAGAGCGCAGGCTCAGTAGTTGTGGCGCACGGGCCTAGTTGCTCCGTGGCACACGGGATCCTCCCGGACCAGGACTCAAACCCATGTCCCCTGCATTGGCAGGAGGATTCTTAACAACTGCACCACCAGGGAAGCCCGACCTTTTACTTTTTTATGCTACACCACAGGTTCTCTTTGTCCCTTGAAATCAATTCTACATGGCCTTCTGCCCTCATTTTCTAGCCCTGTCAACTTCATCCTGTATAAAACAACTTGGCTTTTAATGCCTTCTGAAGTCTGGCCCTGCCCACTACTCTAAACTATCCTTCACGTCAGTCTCTGGGCTCCAAGCAGGGTAGTTTTCATCTGCTCATGTCACACCCTTCCAGCCTCTGTAACTTTGTTCCTCTGCCACCTCCCTTTTCTATCATTGTGACTGTAATTCTGTCTGTCTTGCGAGGCATGGTTCAGATTGAGGATTTGACACTACCTGCAGCTCCTGGTTTGAAATTCCTATTTTACACTTGTGCTCAGGATAACAGTTTTTTTCCTCTGATATTTGCACATATATATTTTTTGTTTCCAGCTAGGTTGTAAGACTGGGAATGTGGTTTGTTTTCATATTGTTTTTATTTATTCTGTTTCCTGCCATTCCCCCCCACTGGCTTGATGTATTATTACTCTGCAAACATTTGTTGATCACATTTGGAGGCACTTTACTCTTCTTTCTCTTCAACTTTTTATATTGAAAAAAAAATTCAAACTTTCAGAAATGGTGCTAGAATAGTATAATGAACAACCATATGTCCTTCATTTAGACTCACCAGTTAACATTTTGCCACATTTACTTTATATAAATGCACACACACACCCCTGAACAATTTGAGATTTAGTTGCACTCATTACATTTCACCCCTAAATACTTCCGTATATGTTCAGTAGGATGTTGCTCTCTACAGGCACACTACAAGATTGCTCTCAGGAAATTTAAAATTCATACAAAAGTATTATCTAATTCCATATGCAGAGCTTCCCAGTTGTCCCAATCATGTCCTTTATAGTTGTTGTTGTTGTTGTTGTTTTTAACTCATTTATTTTTTGGCTGCGTTGGGTCTTCACTGCTGTGCGCAGGCTTTCTCTAGTTGCAGTGAGCGGGGGCTACTCTTTGTTGCGGTGTGCAGGCTTCTCATTGCAGTGGCTTCTCTTGTTGCAGAGCACGGGCTCTAGGTGCACGGGCTTCAGTAGTTGTGGCTCGCGGGCCCTGGAGCGCAGGCTCGGTAGTTGTGGCACACGGGCTTAGCTGCTCTGCAGCATGTGGGATCTTCCCGGACCAGGGCTCGAACCCATGTCCCCTGCATTGGCAGGTGGATTCTTAACCACTGCGCCACTAGGGAAGTCCCTATAGTTGTATTTTTAATCAGCCATTGCATATTACATATAGTTGTCAGATCTCTTTCATTTCCTTTAACCAGGACAGTTCCCACAACTTCTGGTGTCTTTTGTGATATTGACATTTGTGAAGAGTCTAGGCCAGTTGATTTGCAGAATAACCATTGGTTTTGATTTATTGATTGTTTCCTTTTGATGTGATTCGCGTTAAACCTTTTTTCCAGGATTTTGGTGGGACTCTGTCTCTCTTGGAGCATTACATCATACAGTACACAGCGTCACTTTGTCCCATCACTGAGGCTAGTTTGATCACTTGGTAAGGTGTTGTCCAACAGATTTCTTCCTTGTAAAGACACTTTTCCCCTTTGTAATTAGTGAGTAATCTTGTCAGGAAGTCCTTTACCTCTTGAGTCCAAAGCTTGTTCCAGTAGAGCTTTAACCTGAGGGAATGAGGTCCAGTGTGGATAGGAGGTTGTTCTAGTTGTTAATGGGGGAAGGAAGAAGTGGGGAAAGAGTCAGAAACATCTTACCCACACTTGCCTTTGGTTACAGCTGGACTCTTACCCAGCTGCAGAGAGGAATGCCCTGAGGCTGTTATACAGGTTTCCTTCACATTCATTCTTTAATTCAACACATATTTATGTAGCCCCTCCACTAGGCATTGTGCGCTGAAGGCACAGTGGAGAGGAAGGAGATACAGCAGTGAACAAGACAGACAGTTACTGCCCTCAGGGAGCTTACAGTTTAGCAAAGTAGATAGTCCAAAAGGAAAAAAGAGTTATTTACAAATTGTATTAAGTACAGTGAAGCAGGTAAGCAGCATGCTGAGACTGAGGGATATTTAAACTGAGACCTGAAGAATGAGGAACCTGCCATGTGTGGTGTCAGGGAGCATTGGAAGAGAGAAGAGAGTGCCGGAAGAGGGAAAGCACGTGAGGCTGGGAGGAACCTGGAGTACTGAGGAACCAGAAGGCAGCCCCGATGCCCAGAGCGTGGTGCAGGTTGAGGCCCGAGGTAAAGGGGCTGAAGTACACAGGGGCCAGATCACGGGATGCCTTGTGGACCCCAGTAAAGAGTACTAGGGGTATTTAGGTTTCTCGTAATAAATTCTTCTTTCAGAGGTACTCTTGACACCAAATTGCGTTTTGTGGCAACCTTAATATAAATCTACAGGGGCTGTCTGTACGTTGGGTCTAAAGGTATGAGTTTACCAGTTGTTTTATACTCCAAAAAAGAACTCGTCTGATATCGCCACCCAGTTGTGTGACCACCACAGAATGGAATCAGAATTCATAGTCCTGGAGAAATCCCCATGCGCAGTAATGGGCTGTGCTTCTCATTGATAAGACATAGAATACACACAGCCTTTCCAACTAAAAGTCCATGCCAGTGTGAGGATTGAGTTTGGATTTGAGATGACACTTTGTTGTGGGAGCCTTGTTACACAACAGAAAGGCTGGGAGGTATGAAGGACAGGGAGGGAATGTACATGCAGAGGCTGCAGGGGGAGGCTTAGACGTGGTGCTAGAAGGTGTCTTGAGGGTGGGGAAGTGCGATGGAGGGTGTGAGGACATGCATATGTGTCCGTAAGGGAGGGAAAGGCCCCAAATAGTATGTACTGTAAGGAGCAGTGCGGAAGTGAGAAAGACATGAAGAAGGGGCAGCACACGAGGCTCCGTGGCCCTGCTTCAAGCTGTGGAATGAGCTGTGTGGGGAGGAGGCATCTTCTCTCTTGGCCTGTACTGGGTGTGCTTAAGCCGTTTTCCTTGATATCCTAAGATTAATCAGATCCTAAGAAGTGCTCTGCTTGTCACGAACTGGCTATAATTATATCTATCTCTTGTTTCACCGATAGCTCTAAAGTACATATTAATATTAAGAGAAGCCCTACCAACTAATGTTACTGCCTTGGTTCCCAAACAATAAAGATCCACCTTCCAACGGAAACATGATTGGGCTTGGCCCACGTTCAGGCTTTGGTGATGTTATTGTCTGCAGTTTACACGCTATGTTCTTGGTTCCCTTCCTTTGGAGTTTATTTTATTCCCTCTGCCTGTTTCTGATAAGCCAGTCTGACTGGTTGGACTCTGTGTGTAAATGTTGAAAAGGAACATTTTGTGGTGCTAGCATGTTCCTGTCAGAGATACAGAGTAGAATACAGTGAAGTCCTAGACCCTGCGACCGGCAGACTAAGCAGAAAGGATTCCTGGCCATATCTTTCCCTAGGCTACCAAACATGCCAGTTCATCAACAGGACCCCTTCCCTGCAGCACAAGTCAGTGAGATGTAACAGACACACAGTTTCCAGCTGCAGCATTCAGCCAGCCAGAGTGGAGTAAACTCTCCGCCTGTGCCATGAGTTGTGTACCCCAAGACTGAGGAGAAAGGTAGCAGAAAACACTCAGCCTGCCCCCAGAGAGCCCTCAGAACCGGAGAGGGGGTCCTATACACACAGCACAAGACCTAGTCCCAGAAAGAAAGTTTGATTAGTGGGGTGGCAGGCCCAAGACTCACTGCCCTGACCTGTTTCAAATTCACCAGGAGGGGAGTACGTAGGTGAAGAAATGCACGGACTTGAGGGAAAGCTCTCCCTTGCGTGACTCTGCAGGTGAAGAGGGTGTTTGAAGTAGGCAGGTGCATGACTTGTCTGACAGGTTTAGGGTTGTTAGTGGCTTAGGACTCCTGAGAATTCATTCAGCTTTTTCACACTGCTATCAGTGGTTCCTGATTAGTTCTGATAACATGTGCATGTCTGGAGCAGGCCATAAGAAATGGCTTTTAATCAGCGGTTGACTTGCAAGGTCAGGGTCAGGCTACAGCCTCCAGCATCGGCATCCGGGATATCAGTGACTGACATTTCACGAAGGGGGAGGGGAGAGGCAAAGCTCACTGTTCGTTGTCTGCCCCAGGCAGGAGTAGGACTCATACAGGTGGAAGGGGTCAATTAACCGACATGACAGTGTGAATTTTGACATGGAGATGGTTTTTATTTTATTATTACATTAAGTTATTATTATTTTGCCTTCCCTTGAGAGGATACAGATGTGGGTGCTTTAAGTTCAGTCTTTATGCTTGGATTTCTGTTGTTAAAATGTACAGCCACAGCCTAATTCTGTGTGGTTTTAAGAATCCATGTAGGAAGGATTGGATATCTGATAGAAAGAACCTCAAGAAATTTCTCCCGAAAGGATCAGTGAGGAAGAAAAGTTTTTCTGTACAGGGCTCTGGAACCAACAGGATGATGACACACTTTCTGAAAACTTCTGCCTTAGAGTTAAGTAAGCCACAGTAAAAATAGCAGTAGGTTTGCATCATTTATACGTTTGAGTACCTGATGAGAACTTGCCTCTATTGGTAAATAACTACAGCTGCGACAGTATAACTGAGGTGGGGGCTGAGGAGGTAAGAGGCTTATTTCCCTACTTTGAGGAGTTTACAGTCCAGTATAGATGAGGACACAGGATCTAAAAAGGCATGTGATCCAGCCAGACAAAACTAATTACATGCAATCCCACGATGACTTGCTGATTGGAATCTGTGTTTCTTGGTCTGCCAGTGAGGCCACATGGGGCTGTTTGGCAGAGGGTTTGCTCCCTTGAGGCCAGCCCAGTGACTCTAGCCTTTGTAAGATGGCATTAGTTGTCAAGGCAAAAGATCACAATTTTTGACTTTGCTGTTTCTTTCCTGTCCTGGTTTTCTGGGCCCTGAAACGGCACCTTGCCACTGATACGTATAATACTATGGACTCCTTCAAGTGTACCCAGCTGCTGCAGACTTTGACCTTGTAAAACCAGGTATCAGTACTTTCCATGGTGTACTTTGAATGACTGTGATTCTCCCTAACCTTTATAGAGTTCTGTTTGTTTATGGTGAGTAAAAGATTCTTCTGAGTAGCTTAAAGCAAGCCATAGGTTACTTTCCGTGTACTCTTTCCCTGTGGTAAGAGTATTGGGTTACAGTCACCCCAAATGGGGAGAAAATGACAAAATTATTTAAGAAAGCAAGTTCCTAGTTGAATTTCTTCAGCCAAAAGGAAGGGCTAAGTAGAGGACAGTAGGAGGAAGAAGATGTGGGGAGCAGATGGGATGAACAAGTCATCCTGCCTTGAAATTGAACAGCAGGGACCAAGAGGGTCAGGAGGGTTAGCTAGTGTCTGTTCCACTCTGGGGAAGGATAAGGGGTCTGCTTGTGAGGAAAACCTCACTGCCAGGAATGGCATTTCCCCCACTTTGAGAAAAGCATGTTTTCTTCTAATGTGGTTGATAGATTGCAGCCTTTTCTTGATAGTACCAAATACATCTTCATGGATTTGGCCTTTGTGGTCTAAAGCTACACTTCTAAGAGAGTTTAAGTTCATCCCTGCTCTGTGGTAACCTGAACGGGTTGTTACTTAGTTCCCCACGCACTGTTTGAGCTCTGTGGAGAGCTGCATAGCATGCCTAAGTCCCAGATTCAGATTAGGCAGATGGGCTGGGGAGGGTCAGTCTTAAAGTCTTGGCTTTCACAGATCAACTACACCCATTTGTGGAGCTGGTTTCCTGTAATCACTTGCCCTTTTTCCTCTCCTCCTTTCAAACTGCAGACTCTGGCCTGGTTGTCCCAAGTATTTCCTATGAGCTGCATAAAAAGCTGTTGTCTGTGGCTGAGAAGCACGGCTTGACTCTGGAGCGGAGACTGGAGATGACAGGCGTGTGTGCCAGTCAGATGGCACTGACCCTACTCGGAGGACCCAACAGGTAAATGCCTCCAGACCGGTGGGGGCTGAGTGTGGGGTGGTGCTGCTCTGCCTCAGCACCACCACAGTGCGCCACACACAGAGTTCATCAGACCGTGGCCGCTCCTCTAACGTGAGTACCTCTGTGAAGTCACTTTCCTGGATGCTACAAGGTTTTTGTTTGCCTCTCTCACCCTTGTCCTGGAAGTCCTCATTCTTCTCCCAGCAAACCACCCTTTGATCCTTCCTTCGTGGTAACAGCTGACTCTCAGACTCCTGCTGACTACCAGAGGCTTGCTTTCTAAGAACCTTCAGAGACCCAGCCTTTGGAACTCGCCATTCACTCAGAGGGCTGGGGTAAAAATCAATCCTGAGTTCCATACCTGAGAGCTTCTAGAACAACTCTGACAACTGGGTGTAAGAGCTAGACTTTGGTACCTTTCCACTTGCCCTTTTAGGCTGCTATATCAGGGGCAGTGCTTAGTTTTGTGGATGTTTACTGATACCATGTACCAGACCTTGTGCTAGGGCTAGGGATACAAAGAATAAGAAAATACTGCTCCTGTCCTCCAGTAGCCTAGTGAGGTCTCCAGAAAGTCCAGTGCTGTGGCAGAGGAAACAGAAGCCTCTCCAGGAAGCCACATTTCTACTCCAGGCTGGAGAAGCCACTCACCCTTCCTAGAGCAGTGACATCCAAACTGAGTCCTACAGAGCAAGGGGGAAAAGTAACAAGCGTGTGCCGAGGGCAGAAAGGATCAGGAGACCGTGGATCCATAAGTCATTTCGTGTGGCTGGAAAGTAGGGCTTTGGTACAGCTGAGAGGTCGGGAGCTGCTAAAGGGATTTCAGTAGTGCTGTAACATGGTTAGTCTTGTGTTTTAAAAAGGCGACTTTGGCCAAGTAGATTAATGGAGGAGGCAAGACTGGGGCCATGAGACCAGTTAGGAAACTGAGTCAGGGGCCAGGTGATGGTGGCCCCAAGCAGGGAAGTAGGGAACAGAGAAGTGGGTGGATGAGGGAATTTTTAAAGGTAAAATCAGCAGGGCAGGGTATTTAATGGATATGGAAGGTGACAGAAAGTGAAGTGTCAGTGATCACTGAACTTAAAGCGTTCTAGCATGGACATCTGGTTGGATAGTGATAGCATTCACTGTGATAAGGAACATGGGAAGAGGAGCAGGTTTGGGGGAGATGGTGGATTTTGTTTTGGATATGTTGGGTTTAGGAGGCCTGTGAGACATCCAGTAAACCATTGGCAGTCGGGATCTGAAGTTTAGAAAAAGGTCTGAGCAGAAGATAAAGATCTGGAAGTCATCATCTGATACACGGTATAAGAATAGGCAAGCTCCTCTAAGGAGAGAGTGTAAAGGGATGAAAGGGCCTAGGGTGGAATTCTGGGGAACATTAGCATTAAAGCAGAGTTAAGAGATGAGGAGCCTTCCAAACTAGCTAAGAAAGTTTAAAGCCAGAGAGGTAAGAGAACCAAGAGGGTAGTGTTTAAGAACCAAAGGAATGGTGTTTGAGGAATAAAGGGATGGTCAGCAATGGCGATGCTGAGAGAGCAGGCACGATTAGAGTTGATAGGTATCTGCTGTGTTTGTCAATAAAGAGGAGGACTTTGGTAGCCTTGTGGGGGAGTGGTGTCTAAAGTGATCCACGCTGGCTGTGAGATTTCCCCTCCTTGCTTCTCCTCTCCCCTCACCCTATAGCATTGTGTTCATTCCTCCTTGTCCCTTGATTTAGGCCTGCTTCCCAACCTGGTTCCCTGGCCTCTCCTCTGCCAGGAAAGAGCCAGTGGAGACCACAAAGGAGGAAGTAGTGCAAGCTGCTCTCTGAAGGAGTATCCTGCCCTTGGGTCTGATGACCGTAGAACCTTCTCCCAGAGCAGCCATTGGGGCAACTTGAGGAATAACCTCTTCCTGGGAGTATCGGAGGCCATTAAGTGGCTTCCCAGCAGTTTGGGGGCAGGATCTGAATGTCCTCCCCAAGTCACATTCCTCTAGTCAGCTTCTTGGAGGTGGCTGTCCTTGTGCCTGTCTGTTCTTTCAGTGTCTGAACTCTCAGAAGGGCCATCTCCTGTCGTTTGCAGCAGTTACCACGGTAATCAGTTTCATGTATGTCAAGTACCATGCATTTTTTCACTGCGCTTTCACAACAGCATTTAATTTGATCCTCATAGCTTCACCTCGAAGGTAAATAGTAACCCAGGTTTTAAGATGAGCAAAGCTAAGGCTCAGAGAGCAGAAAAACTTGGCCCACGTGACATTGCTGGTTCACGGTGGGGCCAGGTCTCCAGTGCCTATATTCTGACCCTGCCGTTGGGTATGTGGGTGCCGTGGTCCAGTTTTGAGTCCTCTGATGGGGATGCCTCTGTGAGAGGGAGAGTCCATTTAGGGAACAGACACGGGTGAGTCAGATGCCAGAACTCCGCAGTATCTGCGTGAAGGGAGAAGTACTCGTCATATTTCTGTAAGATGCAAACATGGTGAGGGAAATGAATGACTCGGTGTATATGTAAAGTACATTACCAGATTGCCCCAAATTTATTTGGGGAGTGCGGGTTTCCTCCTTGGCTTGACAACATCTGTCTTCCTCTCTTTGGGGAAAAAGAGTAAGTGACTGTCACTGCTCCGCCCCTAAGCAGGGGCCTAAGCCTCTTTCTTGCTGTTCATCTCCCCTTCCCTTCCTGCCTTGGGGGCAGACTGAGTCGGGCACAGCTCTAGGGCTAATCCTCTAAACCTCCTTACTTGTGGCTTCTCTGAGACCAGAGAGGTCTCAGCTTTGAACGGCAGGAAGCTGGAAGTGACTTCATCAGGAAGTGGGTGTCCAAGGCCGCTACCAGCCTAGGAGGCCGGGAAGCCCCTAGCCTGCCTGCTGCCTCCTCTGTGACCAGTAGTGTAACAGTGCCAGCATCGATTGAGTACTTTGTGTGTCGGTTCCTGTTACAAGTGCTTTACATCCATTCATCCACCCAGCGTCCTATGAAATAGGTACTATTAGTATCTACACCATTGCCCTTATTAGCTTACTGGCAGCTCAGTAAAGAGAACTTGGACTGGCAACTGATTGAGGATGATTTAGAACTACCGTCTTTGGTACTTGCTGTGAGTGTCTTAGGAGTTGAGGCAGAGTAATCGTAAAAGGGGTGGGTCAGAGTTTCACAAGTGAAGGGGTTTCTGGGCAGGGGAAATAGTTTGAGCAGAAGCAAGAAAGAACCTTACACGTGCAGCAGAGAATGATGAGACCAGTGTTCCTGCAGTGGAGCAGGCATGTTGGGGAAGAAGAGCAAAGAAGGCTGCAGAGGTAGAAAAGCCTCTTTGCTAAGAAGAGTTTGGACCTAATAGGTCATACGGTGAGAACAGTAAGTGTTCTTGGTCAGAAAGCAATGTTCTGGCAACAGTGTTATATGGAACAAGATCTGGGTGAACTACCTAATGAGAGGACCCAGCAGATGACATGACACCGGTATGTGGGACAGTGGGAGTGCCACCCTGTAAACCTGGCCTTCAGTGGGTTTTGTCCATCCCCCTCTGGAACCTGGGACTGGCGAGAACTCTGAGAGCAGTAGGTGCCGAGACGCACTTGCCTGGTATATGATGCAAGGGATTGGCAAGTCTGCAGCTGATAACGCTTCTTTGCCTTCTGTTCCAGGTTGAATCCCAAAAATGTTCACCAGAGGCCTACGGTGGCACTGCTATGTGGGCCCCATGTGAAGGGGGCTCAGGGTATCAGCTGTGGGAGGCACCTAGCCAACCATGATGTCCAGGTCATCCTCTTCCTGCCCAACTTCGTGAAGATGCTGGAATCCATTACCAACGAACTCTCTCTCTTCAGCAAGACCCAGGGCCAACAAGTGTCTAGCCTCAAAGGTGAGCACTTGCACAGAGCTGGGCTGAGGCCCTCTCCGTCCTCGGTGCTTTCATTGGTCTGGCGGTGCCGCCCAGTGGTGACAGGTGGAAAAGCACAAGTGTAAAGAATGCTTTGCCCGTAAGTAGTCTTAGTGTCTAAGGAAATAAATACCTTTGGTGTCCACTTGCCTACTTCCTATCCCTTTCACCCTCCTCCTTCTCCCACTACTCAAATGGAGAGGTGGGGACCTATTTATTCATTTCACAGATATTTACAGAACGGGCACTGTTTTTGACACTGGGGATATGCGATAGATTTTTTTCCTAAGAAAATATTTATTTATTTGGTTGCATTGGGTCTTAGCTGTGGCAGGCGGGCTCCTTAGTTGCAGCTCGCTGGCTCCTTAGTTGTGGCATGTGAACTCTTAGTTGCGGCATGCATGTGGGATCTAGTTCCCAGACCAGGGATCAAACCCAGGCCCCCTGCATTAGGAGCATGGAGTCTTAACCACCGTGCCACCAGGGAAGTCCCAGATTTTTTTTCTTAATCCATGCTTCCGTGGAGCTTACATTCTGGTTAGGACAGATGACAGGTAATATCTCTTTCGGGTCACATGGCAGTAAGTGTTACGGAGACAAATAAAGCAGGGAAGGAAGACGGAATGTTGGAGGGTTGGGTGGAGGGTAGCAGACTTAGACATTTCAGGGTCCAGTCATAAAGGGCCTGTGGATCACTGTGAGGGTTTGAAATTTTACTCTGGGTGAGATGGAGAGTCACTGGAGGAATTAGAAGAAGAAAGAGATCCCAATCAGGTTCCAAATGATCATTATGGCTGTTGTTTGAGAGCAGACTGTAGGCTTACAAAGAGAGTTATTAAGGCTATTGTGATAATTGGAGAGAGAAATGTTGGTGGCTAAGACAGCGTGGAAGTGATGAAAGGTGGTTAGTTTCTGAAGCAATATTGAAGATAAGAGTTTACAGATTGGGTGTAAGGGACGAGAGAAAGAGAAGGGTTAAGAATGACTCCAAGGTTTTTGGCCTGAGTAACTGGAAGGATGGAGGTCCCATCACTGAGATGGGAAGAGCTGGCGGGGGAGATTTGGGGAAGAAGAGCAGAAGCTCAGTTAGAGATGCCTGTTGGATATGCAGGTGGAAATGTTGATTGATGGAGAAGAGTCTGGAGTTAAGGGATCTGGTCTGGAGTTACAAGTGTGTGGGTGGTATTTAAAGCCATAATGAGCCTGGATAAGATGTCTCCTAGGAAGAGAGATTAGATAGAGAAGTTGTTAGACTGAGTTCTTTGTATAGAAGTCAGGGACTTGAGAGACCAGCTAAGGAGACAGGGAAAGAGTGGTCAGTGAAGGAGAAGGAAAACCCGGAGGGCCTGGTACCTGAAAGGCAAGTAAGGAAAGAACGGTGTGTTCAGCTATGTCAGCAAGCCATTCTAGGTTGCCGTTACTCTCAGGCCAGGCTCCTCCTGTGGGCATGCGGAAGATAAGATGCCGCTCCCACTCTTGAGAGCCTCAAGGCCCACAGGGACACCACCACCTCCATCCATAGTGGCCTGTTCTGAGTAAGAAAGCCGTCAGTCTCTAATTGAGATATGTCATCACTTAAGGCTGAGACCTGGGGAGGGGTTCTCGTGTGTGGGTTCCCCCCTTGAGATCTATAACATGATGCCCTTTTCCAGGCAGTTGGTTCTTCCTCTAGCTGCCCACAAGCCTTTCTATCCCAACTGCCCCAGGAGGCAAGTCTGAGGATGCTCACCTTTGAGTGTGGTCTGATTTCCACTAGTCTCAGTTTAACCTCTTGGGCTGGTCAAGACTTACATACTTGTTGAGATATCTGTTCTTACACTGTCCCAGAGGCCTGGTTAGAGCAGAGAAGCCTTTTAAAACACCTGAGAGAAGTGATAGATTCCTTCCCCGTTCTTAAGGTTGGGCTGCAGGGAGGACTTATTTCCATGATAGTGAGAGGGGCCAGCAAGGCCAGGCAGTCTGAAGCAGGACAGCCTGGTGTAGAATGAGCATGCTCTTGCCTGCTCACACTTCTTGGGCCAGACAGCAAATGGCAGTCAGCCCATTTCTCCTGAGCCCTAGGCACGGTCTCCCTGTGAGGGCTGACATGGCAGTAGAGCCCACCTTCCCAGAGCCTATAATTTACCAGAGAGTTAGTCAGATATGCAGAAGAGGCAAGGGCCTTGTGTCCTGAGAAGCTCTGCACACCCAGCAGAACAGTGCTTCAGCCTGGGAGCTCCATGAGGACAGTGGTCCATCAGGCTGACACGCCCTTGGTCTCTAGCACCCGGCCTAACCAGGCCTTGGAACTTCCGGGGCCTGAGTACTGACCCAGCCTTGAGAAGGCTATTCTCTGGAGAGGCATTGGAGTGGTGTCTGAACAAGACACTCTTGGGGGCCACCATGGTTCTAGTCCCAGCCTGGGCTGCTACTTTATAGGGGTTTTCAGATGGCACTCTTTCCACCTACAGATCTGCCCACCAGCCCTGTGGACCTGGTGATCAACTGCCTGGATTGTCCCGAGAATGCCTTCCTGCGGGATCAGCCCTGGTACAAAGCAGCCGTGGCCTGGGCCAACCAGAACCGGGCACCAGTACTCAGCATAGACCCTCCTGTGCATGAAGTCGAACAGGGCATCGATGCCAAGTGGTCACTGGCTCTGGGCTTACCTCTGCCTCTGGGGGAGCACGCAGGCCGTGTCTATTTGTGCGACATCGGCATTCCCCAGCAGGTATTCCAGGAGGTGGGCATCAGCTACCACTCACCCTTTGGCTGCAAGTTTGTCATCCCACTGCACTCTGCCTAGAAGGGCTCTGGGCAGGCTGGACCCTGCGGTCCCCTGCTGCTCCTGCCAACGAACGCCTTAAGGATGTGAAGCTTCATGGACCTTGTTGTTTTTTCTCTTTTTGGTTTCTTTCTTTGAGAGAACAGCTCATATTTAAAACAGACCTGCCACCTGCCCTTAGCCAGGGAAAGCTTTCTTACTGGGTGTGCGGGGCGAGTGGCAGGCTCCGTGCACAGTGGCTCCAGGCATTGCTACACTCGGCCCCCTGTGTGATCAGGTGGGGCTTTGTTTACAGACATAGGCAGCTCACAGACTGTGTGTCACGTTTACAGCCTCTGGGCCTGGGCGAGCGCCTCGCGGGGTGGGGCAGCCCCGTTTGGGGCCTGAGCTGGCTCTGGTGCCGAGCTTGTGGCTCTGTCTCCCTTGCTTCCCTCACAACCCCAGCTAAGCGGCCCTTCCTCAGATCACGTAGAACTGGCTGCACTGCAGTTGTCCACTAGAGGGCAGACTTGCAGTCTCCGTTCCGTTGAGGGCTTTGAGGCCTTCCCTCAGCCCCGCCACAGGTTGATTTGGGGGCTTTTGACCCTTTCTCTTGAGCTGATCCAAGTTTTATGCTGGGGTTTTTTTTCACTCCATCACTCTGGGAGGCAGGGAAGGGGAATGGCATCAGAATGGTGTTACTGTATTGGGATTTTTTTTACTGTTTTTCCGTTGTCTTCAGCACAGGTAGTATAAGGTTACGTTACTGTAGAACCACAGTGCCCATCTTGCCAGCAGTGCCCCCCAACCCCATACTCTATAGCTGGGGGCTGAGCCTTTGCCTGGTCTGGGGCCAGACCCCTCAGGGTGCAGCTTTAATGTTCAGTATTGGGGAGGCCCCTGGGGGAGCCTGGTGCTGAGCCAGAAGAGGCTCCCTGGTGCTTCCGTCCTAAGCCACCACTCCCCACCCCTCCTTGCCTGCGCACACCCCCCCTACGCTCTTCTGCCCCCTCTGCCTTTCCCCTGAAATAGTCCCCAGCAGCTGTGATCCCAGAGCAGGGCGCACGTCCCTCCCATGTGGGCTCTACCCCAGCTTTTACAGCCTGGGCCTTGAACCCTTTATGATTGTTTTCTCTAGATGAGTGGGCTCAGGGCCAGCACCCTGTCTCAAAGATGCCAAAATGAGGCTAGTTCTGGATGAGCTAGCTGGTGGGGCTCAGCCTTAGGAACACACTGCTGCTCAGACCCTAAGGCACTAAGCCCCCAGATGTCCACAGGCCCAGGCCCTGAAGGCTGGTAGAACAGGAGCCATGCCCTGAAGTTCCTGAGAGGGGTCCTTGCAAAAGGCTTGTGCTTTAAAGCCTGTTTCAGGGCTTCAGGCTTCCTTCTGCTGTGCCCACCCACTCTGGTTAAGGGGGTGGATCGTGGACACAGGGTAGGCCCTGGTACCATGGGTTTCAGGCTACTTACCACTTTTCTTATAGGAGCATAGGCAGGAGCCGATGAGGCAGGGGAGAGAGGGCTGGTCCCTCCTTTCCTCTCATCTTCCCTCAGATGTTAAACTGTCTCCAGCAGCGGAAGGCCAGCGACTGTGAATCCCGTGCTGTGTATCCTTCCTGAGCCTCTGCTCACTCTCAGGGCCAAGGAGCTCCCATAATGGGGCCCTCTCTTTAGAGGCAGGGTCATAATCTGAGGAGCAGTGCTGGATTACAGGCATTTTAGTAAGCAGCCATTAAACAGGTTCTGGCTGCCTGTTGATGCAGTGAGGTCTCCTAATTGGGTACAGTGAGAAACGAGCTAGAAGAACCCTGGCCCAGAAGACTGTGCTTGCTCCAGTAAGTCACAGTGACCCTGGGGGTGATGGCCTTGTGTTGAGGGGCCACTGGGAGTTGGTGCCCAAGCCTCTCCCTGTTTTCTCCCCAGGTGGCCCTGAAGCCTCTTCCTGCCCTCAGCCTGGGCCTTCCCCAGTGGTGGTAAAGATAAGCATGATTCTTCTCTCTTCAGCTCTTTTCAGAGGCATCCTGCCCACAGTGCCCAGTCCTAGGGAGCCCCCGTCAGGTGGCCAAGACGATCACTCATGCAGCTCTTGGGGAACCAAAAACCAGCACGAAAATAAAGCTGAATGACAGAGTCCTGTGCTCTGTGGTAAATTGCTCGGTATGCTGCAGTGAAGTACTGCATCGCCAGCCCTAGGAGCCTGTGTTTGCTTCTCACACTTCATTAAAGTTATTGGGCACATAACAGTCTAAAGTCCCAGCCAAAGACAGGGCCAGAAGGATAGGTAAAACCAGTGGGCCATTTCCCTTATACTCCTTGGGGCTGAGAGGTACAGGGGCCTGCAGTCCCCTTTTAGGACTGTTCAGCAGACCTACCACTGCTCTTCTGGGCCCAGAGGGATACCGGAGCTTCTCGCTAGCCCTTCTGTGCCTGGCCCAGTTCACACTTAGCTCTCCACAAGCTGAACTGCTAAGAAAGACTTTATTAATAAGGTGGGGAAGGGAGAAGGCAAGGAGCCTGGAGATGGACACACTGGTACCAGGGGGTACAAACAGTAAGAAACACTTTATTATAACTTTACAACATATAAATAGCTTGGGTCAAATCTGTGCTTTCTGGCAGCTGGGCATCAAGTCTCCTCCCCTGTAGGCTCCTGCCTTCCTTCACATTGCACTGTTCATTGGGTGGCTCTGGCCCTGGGGCCGGTGGTAGAGCTTGGAGAAAAGGGGCCGGGCAGCCCAGTTCTGCTCTCCATCTCCCAGTGTGGTGGCCTGCACCTGTCATCTGCTTGGGTTGCGGCTGGTGTGTAAAGACCGCTCCTCAGGGGTCAGACCAGCAAAGAAGGGATGCAGCAGGGCCTCCGCCAATGTGATGCGCTGGGCAGGGTCAAATTCTAACATCCGTCTCATCAGGTCAAACAGCTGCACGTGCTCCGGAGAGTCTTGGAGCATATAACTCTGCTCAGGGACACAAGGTGTCTCAGTGTGATGGCAGGGTCGTGGGAAGCCACAGCAGGTCCCCTTGCCTCTGGGAAGCCTTGCTGCGTGGCTGAGGAGGCAGGGACGCCTCCCTGGAGGACTACTTCTCCCCTCCTGGACAATGAGCAGCTCTTTTCTTTTTGTGCCTGTAATAATGTTTGCTCTGAACTTGTCAGGCTACTGGGTGTCTTGCTGGCTTGGTGACTCTGCCCCCACGTGCAAAGTTCTGACAGGTGGGTAGAAATCACCTCTGTGGAATTCACTTGTCCAAGCACCAAATGCAGTTGACAGAGGCTTCCTGGCCATGTCTAGGTCTTCCCTACCCCTCACCTCAGTCCTGCCTAGTTCTTCCCAAAATTGAAAGAAGATGGGGCAGGAAGTAGCACGGTCTCTGACATCTGGCTCTTCTGGTGTTCCCCAATTACATTCACAGCCACCCTGTGGGGAAGGGGTAGAGCTAAGGGCCCCTCTGGGGCAGTTTGCAAGAAGCCCCACTGCCAGCACCCAGCAACCTTAGGCACAGCCTCCCATAGGGCCGGAACCAGGAGGCAGCCTGTAGCTGCCTGGCCTGTCTCTCTGCTGTGTGTCTGCCCAGTGCCTGGGGTCTCCTTGGCATAAGTTGAGCTGGGGGAAGCCAGAAACTGACCTTAAGAGGTTTGCAGTTCTCCTTCACATACCGGCCGTCAGAGCTGTTCTCATCCCAAACCAGGCCCCCTTTGTAAAAATATTTCTGCTTCCTGAAAACAAAGGACAGGAAGGGTCAAGTCTTAAATGGGAAAGACAGTGGCAGCCTGAGGAATGGCAGCAAAGCAAGGCAGGGGATCCTGGCCTGACCCAGCAGGAAGGTCTCGGCAACAGGTTTGCCAGGTCATTCCAAGATGGGAAAGGCCCCTAGGCCAGCCCTGCGGGAGCAACCAGGACTCCTTACCTGGTACGGTGGATCATGTGTGATGGGATGGGCCCTAGGATCTTCTCCATCATCACCAAATGCTCTCGGTTTTCGTGCGTCTGTGGAAGGTTAGGGACACAGCAAGTGGGGGTCAGTGCCAGCCTCTGCCCCCTTAGGGTCCCTCAGGGAATAAAGGACAAAAAAGATGGGCAAGTTCCCTTCCTGCCCAGGGAGATGCAAACCCACCAATGGAATAGCAGTCCCAGCCTTTCTGACCTGGTGGCAGCCTGGGACCAGGGATGAGGCCAGCCTGTTTTCTCAGGGTCACGGTCAGACTCTTTGACCCTTCAGGTGCACTGCATAACTACACACCTCTTTTTGGCTACGTTCCTCACTCTCTCCCCAGAAGGTGCCCTGCCCCAGCCCACCTCCATGCCCTCACTCAGGCGGTGCCCCTTGCCTGGAATGCTCACTCCTCCCACCCCAATCCTCCATCCTTGATGGCTGACCACGAGTCCCTGAGTGTTCCAGCTACCCTGACCTCTTCCTTCCCCTGAGCATCTACAACCCTCAGGAGACAATCTCACAACATGCTGACTGGTGGGCAGTGGTCCCACACTAGGCCTCTGCAGACTGTCAGAGTAGCAGCGCTTAGGGTAGTGGGGTGATGTGGGAGAGGCCTTACCTGGAAGAGTGTGAAGCCCCGGTAGTACTCAAAGAGAATGCAGCCAATGCTCCAGACGTCGCAGGGCTGTGCCCAGCCCAGCTCTGAAAGCCAAGATGGGACAGGCTATGAGATTCAGCCCTGTGTTCCCAGCCTAGAGGTCACAGTGTAGCTACCACACTGCCTGGCAAGGCTCCTGCCCCAAAGCCAGTAGAAGTCTCTTTCTTGGTAAGGCCAAGTCAACAGCCATAGTGACTCAGGACACTGGCCTCAGGTGGTGGACAGGCACCTCACTCTCTGTTTATACCCTCCCAACAACTGCCCGCTTTATCAGGGTTGGGAGCTACACAGTCACTCACCCAGGATCACCTCAGGCGGGCGATAGTGACGGGTGGCCACAATGGTCGTGTGATGCTCGTGGTCAAAGGTAGCACTGCCAAAGTCAGCCACTCGGATGCTGGTGTTCTTCACCGACTTCTCCTCACAGCTCTGAAGGGCAAGGAAGGTGAGCCAGGTCGAGTCTGTCCTGGTGGGTACACACCCCTGGAACAGGGCCTCAATCTTTTCCCCCACCAATACCTTGTGCTCATTGTAGAGAGTTTCAAACTCAGAATTCACAAACAGGATGTTCTCTGGCTTCAAGTCTGTGTGGGTCAGTTGGTTCTCATGTAGAACTGGGGAAGCAGGAGAGGAGGGAAGCAGACACTGAAAACCTGGGCTTCCTCTCTGGTGCACCTGCCAGCGCTAGGCCAGCTCCCTCCTCCAAAGTCAGCCTGCCAGAGCCCCTCACAGCCCCTAACCTCAGCAGTGGGCCAAGGGAGCAGACTGAACTGCCTCTGTACTGGCTTCCCTTTCTAGAGTTCTCTGTGCTTAGGGCCTTGGAAGGTTCTGATTCTTGAGGGGGCAGGGGAGACTTTTTCCATTTATAAAACCTCCCTCCACCTGTCTGCAGGGGACCAGGCCTCCTCAACCTGTCTCTCACCAGAGCTGCAGCATCAGCCTTGGGGTGGTTCCCTCTCCCCAACACCAGCTACGTAATTTGCAAGGCCCAGGGCAAAATGAAAATGCAGGCCGTCTTATTCAAACGTTAAGAATCTCAAGATGGTAGCAGCAGAGTATTAAACCAAGCACAGAGCCCCCTATGAAGCAAAACAATGAAGCCAGTCCTGCCTCTCCTCATCCCCAGTCCCGAGCGCGGAGAAGTCTGCCTTTTTCCTCCAACTCCTATCCCACCGATGGTGGTACCCTGCCACTCATCACTTTTCCCATCTGGCACTCAAGACCCTCACAACGGTGTGGCCCATCTCTCCCAACATGGGCCCTGTCTTCACCAGAAAGAGTTGCAGCACATGCCAGGCTCTGGGCCGTCGCTGAGTGCTCACCTAGCTTGGAACACACTCCCGTCCCATCATCTATGCAGACCCTGTAGTCTAGCTCTAGGTCTATCCACCTCCTCTCCAACGAGCCTTCCCGACCTGTTCCAACCACTGCAAATCCTGCAGTGCTGAGCACAGGCACCACCAGATATGCTCTCAAAGGCTGGCAGACAGATGGGAAATGACGGTGACACAGAGGGTGTCTATGTTGACAGGATCTGTGGGTGGGACCAGCCAGGTCAGTCTCTGACCTCTTCATCCTATGCAGGAGGGTAGGAACCGGGGTGGTACGGGGCTAATTCTAGAGCGGCTCTTTCATTTTTCCCGAGTGCCTGCGGGCAGACCCAGCTCAGGAGGCCCCCTGGAGGGGACTGCAGCCTCTCCATCCTCACAGATTCCTACCTGAAGGCCTTTCAGCCAAAGGGGCCCTGGTGTCTCTGGCCCAGAAGAATAGTTAACGATGTGCTAGAGCGAATGATGGAGAGCAGGACCACCAGGTGACTCTGCTGCAGATATGTGGCTGACCATGCTCCATTTGAGGGTGGAAACTTACACCTAAGGGCGTGGCAGAGCTGGTAGGCCATGTGCCGGACATGTGGTAGAGGGTAAGGCTGGAAGTTATTCTCCTTTAGGAACTCAAAGGTGTTCTTGCCCAGGAGCTCAAAGGCGATGCACATGTGACCATGGAAGTTGAACCAGTCAGACATCAAGACGCACAGGCTGGAGGAGAAGGATGGATGGGGCTCAGGGTCTGTGCTGGGGGGGCTGGCTGCCTCACCCCGTCCCCTCAGGTGACGCCAGTCCCCACTCCCTCCCAGGCCGCTGGGTCCCACGCAGGATGCAGATACACATAGAGAAAGAAAATTATGGGCACAATCCCTGCATCTCAGAGAACGAGGTGGAGTAACACCAGTACACTCCACAGAACAAGCATTGCTTTTTTCCACTCCCTCAGCTGAGCTTCCTGAGATCCTGCAGGGCTCAGCACAGTGCTTGGAGGGGGAATGCTCAGTGTCTGTGTGCCAAAGGTGGCTCTCCTTCGGATATCTCTGACTACATGAGAGCCCCAAACAGCTTTGTATCTTCTTTGTATCTTGTCTAATGCCCACCACAACCCAATGAAGCCCCCAATTCACAAACTCAGGGCGGGGAGGCCCGCCTCAGAACACAGAGCTGGTTGTGGTGGGGCCTAGACTGAAATCCAAAGGTTCCTTCCAGCAAGACTCACTCGCCAAACTCCCCTGGCTCTGGCTGTCGGCAGAAGGCATGGTGCCAACCAGGTGAAAGGGCACTGCTCAGCCCCAGTGGGTCCAGGCAGTTGGGGCCGGAGTAGACGCTGCCCCCTAGGAAGCTTCCCTCCCATTCCTTGCCGACACTCACAACTTGTTCTCTTTGTCCTTCTCCTTGATTTTTTTGAGAACATTGATTTCTAGCCGGGCGGCCTCCCGGTACTTGCCCACGTTGCGGATGATCTTCAGGGCAACCTGAGACTTCCCTCTGGACCAGGGAAGGAAGCAGAATTTCTCATGAGAAGCTGTGCAGCCCTCCCCCCACCCGCCGCCCCAACCCAGCAACTCCTGGCAAACACTACTCAGGACTCCAGGAACAGGGCCTGCCCTGAAGACAGCAGATTCTTGATGCCTAGCCTACCCCCTGTAACACTAGACCTCTATCCTCATAACAACAAGTTGCTGTTGGCATCCGTGCCAGTCTTAGGCTTTTATGATCTCAGCCACTGCCAGCTCCCGGGGACGTAGGCAGAGGAGTAGAGCCCTATCCTGCTGACCAGCGCCAGCCCTAGAGCTCACTCAGTAACCCAACCTGTAGGCCAGTCCGTTGATCCTGGCCAAGCGGTCCCACTCAGAACCCTCTGCGGCACCTCCTGACCTTCCAGAGCACATCTACAAGTCTGGGCAAACTGCTCCTCCTGGGATTCAGGATGGAGTGAGGGCCTGGCAAGAGGGTAAGGGCCCCAGCAGCAGGCTCCTCTCCCTGGGAACCCCAGGGCCGATCCCTTTAGCACACCACCCTGGCCCCACCTGCCTGCCTACCAGCCACAGCATTTATCAGAGACCACTGACTGCCAGGAACCTTTGTTCAGTGTCCATGAGGATTTTAATAATTCCTGCTCCACACCCTCCACCCTTACCCCCAGCACCAGCCCTGTAGGCCACTTGCAGAGTCTCAGCAGAGAATATCTGCTGAGGTTAGCCTGCTAGGCCCAACTGCTGTCAGGAAGGAAAAGCCAGAGTTCAGATGCCCAGGGGGAAACTAGAATGATAAGCGCTGGCCCGCAACGTGTGGCCTTGAAGCCTCTGGGAAGCTGGCCTTGGTGCCTGAGGAAAGGTTTACAGGCCCCAGGGCAGAGGCATCTTCTAGAGAACACCCTGCTTTTCTCTCCCTATCCCATTTTCCCAGATTTTCAGGGCGGGAGAGGACCTCAGAGGAAAAACCACCACTCCAGCCTCCTAGAACAGGATCCCTCAAGGGCATTCCGACCCTCGACACAGGGAGCTTGTCACTTCCACACAACTACTGCCAGGCTTGGACGGCCCTTCCTTGTGCTGAGCTGAAGCCCACTGACCAACTCCCTCTGGACTCCCTATAGGTGCCCTAAGCCCTGTGCCTACCCATTAGTGACTTCAAAGGCTCACTTTCCATCTAGCTACTCAGAGTGACACAGCCCAGAGAGTCCCCATGTGGCACAGCTCTCAGATCTGCCCTATCTCTCTCTCTCGTCACTGTATAGTCTACATGTCCCTATGCCCACTGGTCCCGGCCCTGACCTCTTGGGCCACATGGGGTCTGAGGGGTGTTTAAATGGGAACTGGGTGCCCAGGGAGGCTTCCTCAGTGATAAGCACTACCTTAAATTGGGGCCACATGGCTGGCTGGACTGCTGGGCCTAACTGTCCTCTCCAAGCAACCCTCTGAACCGAGCACAGCGGTACCCGGCTCCTCCATTCAACAGTTGGGGGATACAGTCAGACCCCAAGCGTGTTTCTTCATCTCTAAAATAGCACAAGTCACATACGGGCAGCACGTGGCTCAAATGAGACAGCAAGGACACAAGCACTTTCTGGTCAAAGCGCCAAACCAAAGAGAGGGCCATTAAGGCGGGAAGGCAGTGGGCTCCCAGGAGGTAGCCTCCCAGCCTAAGGTAGAGGAGGCAAGGCTTCTGGTCTTGAGGAATGGCAAGGGGACAGAAATGTTTTTCACTGCTCAGTCTAGAAGGGAGCAAGGTACCCCCAGGAGCACCCCTACACACACGGGTGCACCCCGGCTCTACCTCGGCACACTCAGAGAGGCCCAACCCTAGCCACACTGGAGAAGGCAGCAGCCTGCCTGGTGAGAAAGCCCAGGGTCTTCTCTCAGCGGGGGCCTGCACGGCCTCTCAGGCAGACCTCCAGAGGGTGAGGGCTCATGCTTGAGTCGGGCTCAGCAGTACTCTCAACCCCCTGCCAGGCCCAGACCCTAAGAGATGACAGGAAACAGATCCAGACCACGGAGGAGCCAGGGCCTTGCCCTGTTCTGATATCCGCAACCACAGTCCTGGGGAAGTGGGGAAACTGGGGCAGCGCCATTCACTGACCAGCAGTTCTTGGGCAGAGATGCCACATGCCTATGGAATCCCAAGAATTTCTCCCTAATTCAGGGGATCAGCACAACCCCAATATGCACAGGTCAGAACTCTGCTTTGGTGCTACGCTTCAAAAAGAAAGAGGTTAAGCTCTGCCACCACCTTCAAGAACCTCAGGCCAACTCTTCCCAGGAAGATGGCTCACCTGGCATGGTCCAAGCACTCCACCACCTTGCCAAAGGTGCCTTCACCCAGGTTCCCCACGATCTCATCTAGGAGAGAAAAGAAACAGGGCATGAGGATCTGGAGGACAGAGGATCGGCAGCTCCTGCAAGTTCACAGCATTCAAATTCTCAAAAACAAAAAAGGTTTCTCTCTCACTGCTACACTCTTAAAAACGGAAGTTGCTAGCGTCTGTGTCATTCAGGCAATTACTGGTGGCCCCGCTAAGGCGCCACGCGCACTAGAGGCCCCTCCAGGCAGGAGAGGTCTCGTCTAACAAGGGGGATAGAAAGTAGAGAGGTAAAGTTTTACGAAAGGTGGCTGTACATCGCTCTTGGAGCCAATCGCCGATCCGGCACACCAGGTGGCCCTCCTTGTCATCTTCCACACTCCGGCTGCTGCGCTTACTGCTCTGTTGGCTTCTCTGCATGCACCGCCCCCCGAAACGCCATCCGACCAATCGCATGGTAGGCGGTTCCGATTGACAGATTGAGGTGTCAGTCAAAGGCAGAGGTGGAGACGGTGAGGAGCCGGTGGGTTGGTTGATTGGATTTTCCAGATCCCAGCATTTCATAAGGCACACAGCATATATAACGATAGGGATATTGCAAGGGACACGTCAAGACACAAACTGACTTCAAAAACAGAAAAGTAAAAACAGCTACAGGTATGTAAAGAAAACTCGGACATTATCTAAGAGAAGGGCGCCGCAAATGCTCAGAAAGACAACCAGCCTCTGCTGCTGAGGGGCTGCCGTGTAGAGAGTCACAGGCCTGACTCCCTCCTCCACTGAGTCTCCCCCTCCCGGGCCCTCCCATGATGGCTTCGGCTAGGGTGGAGACGCAGTGAGAACGGCGCAAGAAGATGGCTGGCCCAGCCTGGGTCCGATCATCCAGAATGGTCAGAGGCCACTCTGGCTGGCTTCAGCTGCAGAATGCCCAGCCTGTCCTTGCCTGCCTCTGTTCGCCCACGCAGTCCTGCACATGCCCGACAGCTGCCACCTGTCCCTAGACGGCATCCGTGGCCAGACTTAATTAACATCACCAGCAGAAACGGCCTTCCGTCAGCAGCCCTTGTGCCACCAGCCTTGAGCAGGGAAGGAGCCCTGGATCCTCTGGGCCAGTCGACTCTCCAAGGCCTACCACCACGATGGCCCACACAGGCCCCAAGCCAGCTCCTGCCCTGGCCTTGGCACCTATGCTACTCACAGGCCAGGCCCGGCCCATCCTGAGCCTCATGACGACAGAGGGCACCAAAAAGAGAAGAAGCAGAGCCACAGACCTGCACTACCATCCTGTGGCAGTGTGCAGAGAGGCCACCGGGCCATGCCGGGTGCCCAGTCAACCTCAACCCGTGGCCACTCAAAGAACCACGGGAAAGCTCGGCAGAGAAGACGCCTGGCCCCCCTCCACTGTTGCACCACTACTCCTCAGGGGCCTCACGGCCGGGAGCGAGTGAGGGAGGGAAGAGAGCTGGGGAAGAGAAGAGAAGACAGCATACACCCTCAGAGATACACAACTGGCCTTCCTTCCCAGAGGTCTGAGCACAGTGTGGTTTCCTGGTCTCAGCAGAGACCCTTCTGTACAACCCTTCACATTAAGGATGTTTCCAGGCCCTGCTCTGGGCATGTGGCCTGCAGCTGGACAAGGCCTGGAGCTGCGGGCCTTTTGCCATTTCTTCACATGCCCCACCACACAGGCAGCTCATCCCCCTTGACTTGACTGCCCCTCACGTGAAGAGGCTAGGCTGCAGAGGACCTGACTGGAGGTCAGAGGGAAGGTCCCAGTCCATGCTAATTGACGGGCCCCCCCCTACCCGTGGGCACTCCAGCCTCCAGGCCTTTGGTGAGGGGCGTGGAGAAGAGACTGCAGAGGTGGATGCAGTCCATACCAGTCGGAGCACTCAGCTGTGTGGGGGGCAATCTCTGGGTGGGGAAGACCAGGCCATACAGCCCCAGACCACGTACCAGCAACCCTATTAAGGATTCTGAAGAAGTGTCTTTGTCTACTTGCGCATGTGGCCTGTCCTGGAGCGGTGTGGAGACACAGATAGGCTGGGGACCAGCCAGCGCCGGAACCAGAGCCCTTAAGTTGCCACTGCCCATGGGCCAGAAGATAGAGGAGCCGGGCCCCTGCCCAGCCCTGCACCTGGACCAGACAACACATACACACACACATGCAGGCACACCAAATGCACGTGCGCAGAGCTGGCAGTACTCACCCAGACCAGCCAGCCTGAGAGAAGGCTAGAAAGAGACGAGGCCTTTAAGCCCCAGCCAGCACACTCTGGCCACCACTCACCGAGGAGGCGCTGCTACAAGACCTGGTGCGGCGTTTGTGGCAGTGGTGGGCATGCTTGCGGGTCCGGTATGGCTCCCTTTCCCGTGACCGCCGACGATGATGGCAACGTGAAGATCCATAGTAGTCCTCTCCAAAGGATGGGCTCCGCTCTTCACACCGGTACGTGTCACTGTCACGGTGCTCCCGGTATCTCCTCTGGTAGGGCAGGCGGTCATGGCTGCCAAGACCGGGATAGGTACACTGGTCAGAGCTTCCTCCCACCAACCGGGCTCCTGCTACTAATCAAGACTCATGTGGTGGGGCCCCTGCAAAGGGCTCACAAGGGTAGCCTGTGGGAGCAGAGGCGTCCAGACTAGGGGAAGTGCGGGGGGGGGGTGGGCACGTGTGCGTGAAATCCAACCTCCAGAACCCCAGCTCCTGACAGCACCCCTCCGGCGCCACAGGAGGCAGAGCACTGGGAAAGGTGAGCATGGTGGAGGACCTCTGAGGGTCCCCCATCCCAGAGCTCTCTGTGGCCTGCAGAGACTGTTATTTTGGTCTGGGGACTGAGATAAGACCAGGGACCAATATCTGGAAAGGGCTGAGGTTATGTTCCCAATCCAAAATGAGGAAGGCTCAGAGGTTAGCAGGGGAGATGCTGGCCTAGAAAACGGGGGAATGTGTCAGGAGAAGGAAGACTCAAGGATAGAGAAAGAAGGGGTGGCATGGATGGTGGCGAACTGAGGCCAGGGAATGCAGGGGAATTGCAAGGGGAACAGGGGAAGAGCCTGAAGAGGACAGGGCAGTGATCAATGTGCAGCCGGGCAGAGGCGGCAGTCACCTGAAGAGGCCCAGGGCTGCCACAAGCCTCCAGGCTGTCTCCCTAGCCCGGAAGTGGAAAGGAATCCTTTCTTCCGACCTAGTTCCCCCTCACCTTCTAGACCGAGATCTCCGGGGCGGAGGCTCCCTTCGAGAGGGGTATCGCAGTCTCCCTTCATGCTCCCGACTGTAAGACCTCCTCCTCTTCCATCGGTAGCTCAGGTACGGGTCTGGCTCAGGGGAGCGGTATCGCTTACAGTGATGCATCTAGGCCATGAGAAATAAAAGCCCTGCTAAGCACGCAGCCAGCCACAGGGCTGCCCGGGCAGCCTAGGCGCTCCTGAAGAAGAGGCCCATTGTTCTGTCTGGGGGCAGCCCCTCCCAGGGGTTTATGAAGTGAAGAACTCTGAGGTCACACTGGTCAAACAGCAGACAATGGGTAACACCCTTCACCAGAGAACAAACAAGCAGCTGCCTCCCCAGCACAGCATCATTGGCCTGGTGGCCTGAGCACTCAGGGAACCTGGAGAGCCAGGACAGGTGCCGAGGCAGAATGCAGGGAGGGGCTGGTGAGCACCATCACAGGAGACCAAGGCCAAGTAGAAAGGGAGCCTCCTGTGCTCAATTCCCTCCTGCCTGTCTGTAGGGTCCTATGAAGTGCCTGTTCTGTCGAGCCAGAGGCCAGAGTCAAAAGGCTGCTGGCAGGGAGCCAATACACAGGAGCAAGGGGTGAAGGCCCTCGAGTTTGAGAAGCCAGGTTGCCTGGCTGAGGCCCTGAACGGTACTCTGCTCAAGGACCACAAATCAGTGTGAGGAGCCACAAGCAGAATCGAGAAGACCAGCCCTTGGACAAAGAGGGTCCCACAAACATTCCCTAGCCTACCTGAGGGTCTGGCCAAGCAGACATGGGGGTCTATCCAGCCCTTGTTGGTCTACAGTCAGTCCTAGTATCTGTAAAGATGCCAGGGTCTTCAGAGCAACCAAGTCACTTGCCCGAGGCCTATTTAGCACCCGCAGACCACCTGCCACTGGTGCCATGCCAGGCAGTGCCTCACCTCCAACAGTACCATCACTGTGCCCTCTTTTAGATTCCCTGCTCCAGTATCCTCTTCTGTGCCCATCTCAGGAGAAGTCAAAAGCCTGGCTGTCTGGCAGGCTTTGGGCTCGGGGAGGCAGGCCAAAAGGGCTCCATCTCACTATTCCTGGTTCAGTAGGGACTTACACCCACCACAGAAAATTGCCAGGTTGGATCAGCCATCAGCTGAGAAAGATGGCTATGTGAAGCCAGCTCCCTGTTCCACCCAAACCCCAAACCCTGACACTGCCTCCACAGGAGGGCTGGGCCAGAGACCGTAGCCAGCCTTCCTCCCAACCTTTCACTTGGCCATAGCCAACCAATGGTGGTCAGTCTTGGGCTTGCCTGATCAAGCATATTTTGGACAAATCCACTGAGGCTGTCTCATCTTATAAGAAGGGTCTGTCTGGAGGAGAACAGAATGGAATGGCTCTCCTTAAAGGAACAGGTCAGTGAGGCATATCTGACAAAACCCCTGGGAGCTTGTCTGCAATCCTGAGAAAGTCACTGCCCTCAATCTCCCCGCTAGCAGCTGTCTTCTGCCCTCTACCTGGAAGCCCAGGCCACAGCAACCCTTGGAGATAAATACTCTGTAACAGCTCCTCAAGAGCTGTTCTGTTTTGACTAATATTTCACTGTTTCCCTGCAATTATGGCTGGGTCAGGTGCCTAAGCGATGGAATGAAGGCAGTATCTCACATCTCAATAAGTGACAAGGAAGATGTTCCAATGGCCAGGACAAAGGCCCTGCCCATCCTCACTGGGCAAAGCACCAGACCTGGAAGACATGGTCTAGTCTACACAGGCCAAAGACTCTCTCCTGGGACCCAGAAGATTCTTATATATGCTCATGCAAGTGGAAAGAGCACAGCTTCAGATGTCAATCTGAATCCTGGCACTGCCACTTCTAGCTTGTGCCTTTAGGCAAGTTATTAAACAAGTCTAACCTTCAACTTCCTCTTGCAACAAGGGGATAATAATCTCTTACAGGACTCTGTGCAGATTAAATTATATCACTCCTTTAAGTAACATGCCTAGTACATGCCTTTAGGTCAAAGGCCTAGCACAGGTCTGGGCCCACAAGAGGTACTGAAGGCAGCTTTACATCAGCAACATTAAAAAGGTTCCAGGGGGCTTCCCTGGTGGCGCAGTGGTTGAGAGTCCACCTGCCGATGCAGGGGACACGGGTTCGTGCCCCAGTCCGGGAAGATCCCACATGCCATGGAGTGGCTGGGCCCGTGAGCCATGGCCACTGAGCCTGCGTGTCCGGAGCCTGTGCTCCACAACGGGAGAGGCCACAATGGTGAGAAGCCTGTGTATCGCAAAAAAAAAAAAAAAGTTTCCAGGAAACAACTCGGGGTCTGTGTTAAATGCCCTAAGGGTATTAAGGACATTTTTAAGTCCCTTCCAAGGGACCAGAGAAGAGAGAGATCCGGGTAGAAAACCCTGAACGAAATCCCAGTGCTGCCTTACTGGCCTCGTGACCTTATACACTGGGCCTTGGTTACCATACCTGGAAAATGGAGATGACACGACCCCCCAGCCAACTTGGCAAAGGAGATGATAAGTATGAAAGCTACATGAGACATCACACACAAAGCAATCATAGAGGATATAACTTCTCCTTTAACACATTCTAGGCAAGTGAAATATTGGGAATACCAGATGCTCCTCATTATCTTCCCAGCTAGGGCTCTAGGGCCCATTTCTCATCAATTATCTCTGATTCTCTGAGACCTCAGAAAACAGGTTGTTAAGATATGCTCTGGAAGGCTCTGCCTCTGCACAATGAAGAAAAAGGTAAGGTGAAGGAAACCAGGCGGAGGATGCCAGCTTTTCTCTGAGCACGGGCCTAGTCGTCTTCTCATTTGCTGGTCCTGGCCAGAGAACTGGGCTGACAAGAAGAGCAGCCAGCCAGGTCAGTGGCTGCCCTCCCGGATTCCAGCCACCCCAGCGCCCCATGGTTATTTTTGGCTGACGCTGCCCCACCGCTGCAACCTCAAACCTGCCACCTTGCAAGCCGCCACCATCGGGTGAAACGCTCCTCCTTTTCAAGGGCATGGAGGAGGGAAGCTGGAAGGCCGCCAACTCCGCCTCGACGGAGCCCTGGCTCAGGCGATTCCCACCCCAGCTCCACACCAGGACACCCGCACCCGGAACTAAAGGACAGAGATTCCCGGACCGAGGAGCAGCCCGGGCATCTGTACTGTCAGCTTGGCCGGGCCCCTCCTCCGGGCTGGAGCGGATCCAGCATCACAACAAAACACGCAGGGGGCCTGAGGTCCTCGCTCGCGTCCCCTCCTGACGCCTCTCCAGAGATCTCAGAGCCCCGTCCCCCGTAACCGCCGCCAGTGGAGGCGAGGGGAGACCTGGGGGAGGGGGAGGGGGAGGGGGAAGGGAGGGAGAGGAGGGGAAGGCCAGCTTGGGCCGGAATCAAACTCCCAAGCCGCGCGGGGAAGAGGAGTGTGCGAACTAAGCCTCGAGCCGGGGGTAGGGGAGGGGTCCGAAAGCCCCTCCAGGCTATCCCAGGTAGGACCCCGATCCCACTCCGCGGGCGGGTGCAGGGCCCAAACAGTATCCCTGCAGGGGCCTCAGCGGCCTCTTAGGCTCGGACTCCGACACGCGGGATCGAGAGATCGGGGTCTGCGGTGACCGCCCTCTGGGGGAGAAGCGACGGGTCAGGGGTGAGAGGTCGGGTCCGCGGCCTGAAGTAGACCGAGAAGTAAACGAAAGAGAGTAGCCTGAGATCGATCCGGGAGCCCTGGGATCCACACCCAGCGCGCCCACCCCTCCGACTCACCGCCCGCCACCGCTCCCGTCGCGGCCCCGGACCCCATACTCACCCTCTCCCAGGCTCCGGCTGCAGCTAGGCCCCACTCCCCGCTTCGAGCGCCTCTTCCGCTTCCGGCTCCGGCCTCCGCCCGTGGCAGCCCCGCCCCTTGCGTGACGCAGCCGTCGCCAGCCCGGGCTCGACCCGGCTCGGCGGCTTGGCCGCTCTAGCCTTCGACTCGAAGGCTCTGGAGGACCCGCCTTCTCAGCGCAGGTCGGGGAGGCAACTGCGGAGCCTGGTTCCGGGAGGGCCGAGAGGAAGTCCCCGGCCGCGGCCCGCCTTCCCCCGTGTCGCGTCGCACGTAGGCCCCAAAGACGCGACGGGGGCGTCCCCGGCCGACGGCGCCGGAAGCCCAAAGGTGGAGCCCCAGCCCCGCCTGTGCCTGCCTGTCCCATTCCTGCGTGCCGGGAGGAGGGCATTGTTTCTCTGTCGCCCCAGTGAAAACCTGGCGGGCCTTGACGCCCGCCTGGCTCCGGGGCCCAGGAGGGCGCTAAAGATCACGGAAGGCTCGGGAAGGCTGTCCCGACTCCCAGTTATGTGGAAGAAGCAAATGAGATCTTATTGTCTTTGTGTGGAGGTTTTTTTAAGCCGTGGCGGCAAGCCGTAGGTGCACAGCAGTTTCTGAGAAGATACCGGAGAGTCACGTAGGCGGGGCCTCTGGAGGGATGGGGTCTGGAAGAGAGGGGCGGGGCGTGTCTCATTTCCCTTGAGCATCCTTGGAGGACGGCACTAAGCGGACCGGCATTGTTTCTCAGTTTGTAAACCCCCGCCAAACAAAAGCCCTGTGCCCCGCCGCGGGCTGACCCGGAGTCACTCGGCGACCCCTTTGCCCGGGCTGCGAGCGTGGGCTCACCAAAGCCCCGCCCACCTACTTGCCCCGCGCGTGGTCAGAGCGGAATAACGAGGCCCTGTTTCCAGATGAGAAAACCTAGGTCGGGTCCTTTGGAAGACTTCACTGTTTGTGAGGTCCCCACACTCCCCGCCCCCGGGCTCTAGTTGGCATCGCTCAGCAAAGCGGGTGGGAGCGTCCTCTAACTGCCCCCGCGCCACGCCGGGGACAGAGCATCCCTCCAGACCCCACCCCTCCCCGGGACAGCACCGCGGGGCCTGGCCGCCAGCCATCCCTCTCCCCGGCCCCGCCCCCGGCCCCTCCCCCATGAGGCTGGGCACGCCCCTGTTGCGAGTCTTCACCTCCCAGCCACCAGGCGCTGTCGGAGCGGAGCCGCCCCCTCGGGAGTTAGGGAGGGCTCTCCAGTCTCTAGCCTCTGGCTCCCCCTTAAACTGGGGTCTGACGGCGTGGCTTGAGCGGGTGCTTGGTTCCCCCGAAATCTCCGTTAGTTCCACCACCCCTACCGGAAGTAAACAGAAGTTAGGTAAAAACGGGATGCTTGCTACACTACTGCAGCCTCAAAACCGGCTCCCGGTCCCCCGCCAACCAAATGCACCCATTCCCCCCCAGTATAGAAATTCAGCAGCCGCTTCTAGTGTGGAGTTGATGACCAAGAGCCCGGCTGTCTGTGCCCCTAGATCCCGCCCCTTTAGGCTCCTGCCTCAAGGGTCGGAGCTTCTGAGTTGCCATTCTTTCCTGGGCCCGAAAGCTTGGCCTATGGCCCGCAGCCGTACCAGCCGAGTTTCATCTAAGGGTTTCATCCACTCAGACGAGGTGGGAGGACTCTGGTGTCTCCTTCTCCCAACTCTTAGTGTTGCCCGCAGTTTCCATGGCTCCTGGAAGCCGCGATCGCGTCAGCAGCTGAGGGTGGAGGAGCTCAGAGAGGCTCCTGTCCCTAGCCCTGACCTGGGCGCCAGGCTCTGAGGGGGTAAGTCGGACCCTCTTCCCGCTAGCCCTCCCACCATCGAGAACACAGGAGTCCCCGCCTCCCGGTAAAGAAGCAGAGCTTTCTTTTTTAGAAGCAGGATAGGCGCCATCTCCCAGCTCCCCCTCTAAAATCTTCAGTCCAGCGGCTGTCCTGCCTGAAGTTCTACCTTAGAGCCTCATTCTTTTGTCTCTTTGTTCCTAAGAACTCACACCTAGAAGAGAGGCACTTGAGAAAAGTGAAGTATGGGTAACTCCACCACCCCCAGTTCACCCCACCCCACCTCCCTCATACCTCCAGTGCTGGATGGCTGAGACCTTGGCAACTGGTGGCTGGGGAGGTCAAGGGCCTGGACCACCTTCAGAGAAGGTTTGCTCACATCCTCCGCCCCTCAGGTCCACGCTCTTTCTCTGGGCCTCAACCCATGTGCCCGCCAAGTCTTTTCTGTGCTGGTTGAGGACACCAAGGAGATGCCTCTGCCCTGTGCCCTGCCACCAGCCACCTGAGCCCCACAGCAACTATGGCCCCCTTGATCTCCCTTTTGCCCCCCTGTGCTCTTGGCTCAGCTCACCTCTCCCCCGAGGCCCCACCTTCTCTGATCCCCTCCTTGTCCTCCTGCCCTTGCTCTCTTCTATCTGCCACATCCATCTTTGCCCTTTCCAGGGCAGTTAACTCACCTTCAGGCCTTAGCCCAAGGGTCACCCTGGAAAGCCTTTCTGGGAGCCCCAAGGAAGGGTCTGACTCCCTTCTCTCTGCTGCCATGGCACTTGGTGGCTGTGCTTCCCTCTGCGCTGGCTCCACAAGCTCAACAGCCTGACCTGTACCACTCCCCACTCTGGTAGACCATGAGCGCCCCCCGCAAACCAAGCCAGGCAAGCTCAGAGTCTCAGTAAGGGCTGGGGGCTGCCCATAGCGAGCCCCTGCCTCTAAGTGGGAAAGACGGAGCACCCAGCCAGTGTGAAATTGTGGGTGCTATGCAGGGTGTGGAAGGAGGGGGGCAGGGACTGGTCCTCATGGTCCATTTTGGAGAGGCCTTGTGTGCTGGTAAAGTGGAGGGAGACAGCCCAGGAGGGAGCTACAGTAACCTGAGCCTGGAGTCGGGAGAGGAGAGAGTCGAGGTGTCCAGAAGGGAGAGGGCCTGGTGGGTGGTGCTACAATCCTGAGGAGGGACGGGTCTGGGAATGTGAGGAGTAGGCAGGTCAGTTACGGGTCAGGGCCCCCACCTTACAGCTGAAGCTCTGAAAGCCAGAGAGGTACTGGAGCAGTGACGTGATTTGAGGGCTTCTGACCCCCTACATCAGAGCTAAAATACAGCGTCTCCCCAGATGTTCCCTGGCCCCGGCCATTTCTAGGCTTCCACACTGGGAAGGAGAGCAGCAGGATGGAGGAATGTGGGCCCAGTTTGCAGTGGACTGACCACCTGCGTGACTCGGGGCAACTGATTTCCCCTCTGAACTTCAGTCCCCCCACCCCAAACCCGGGAGGATCAAATGACCCCGTGTTTGTTCAGCAAGTAGCTGGGCCATAGCACCCACAGATCATGGAATCTTGGAACTTAGAACTGTTTAGCGAGGTTGAGGCTGGTGTTTATTTGAAATCCGAATCACCAGGGAGAATCCTGGGCGAAAGTGTGGGGTTGAAGGGTTTAAGTGCCCACTCAGCCCCAGGGCCTGTTTCCATATCTGAGGCGAGGCCTCAGAGGCTGGTGCTCTGGGAGGGCAGGTGTGCCCCAGCTCCAGGGTCTCCCCTCTATCCTGCTGTCAGGACCCACTGAGAGCCCCACGGGCCTGATGCCTGGTGCTGCCTGCTGTTCCCGGCACTGCCATCACCCCTAGCTACTGGACTGTGCTCACCCACTGAGCCCCACTGAAGGATGCAGGTGAGTGTGGGGAAGCTGGGCATGGCAGTCCCTGGGGCCTGGGCCGAAGCCTGACTGCCCTTTTCCTGGCAGGTGCTCTGACGGGGCCCCTGAGGGAAGCTGGGAGTGGTCAGAGAAGAACCTGCGGGTGTGGCTGGCAGAGAGCAGGTAGCAGCGGGCTGAGCTGGCTGGCCGCCTGCGGGCAGCCCTGGAGGCCCTGTCTGAGCAAGCACAGGTGCTGCAGAAGCAGGGATGCAGGCTGGGACTCGGCAGGACCCAGTGTGAGCTGCTGGCTCCGAAGCAGAAAGTGAGGCTCTGGTCCTCTCCCCGTGAGTCCCCAACAGGGCTACCATGTTGAAAGTGTCATCTCTGTGAATGGCACCCCCTGGAGGTGTGCAGTGCATTGCCTGGTGTGGCTGGGAGCAGTGGATAGAGGCAAAGGAAGGACCAGGGAACCTCTGCCCTTCCCCTCCCAGGTAGAATAAGAGGGAAGGAGGTGGCTGGTTTTAGCTCAGTGGACAGAGGAGTTTCCTCAGAAGCCCAATCACCCCTGGTGAAGCTTCAGTCCCCAGGGAGGGAGGGAGGGTGATGCACACTGAGGCTTCTAGGGGAGGTACCCAGCATCCCTGCCGCATGTGAGAGTGTGGACAGTGCCACCCTGTGATGGCCTAGATACCTAAGCCTTTATGTGACCTGGTGGTCTCAGCCCACAGCTGACCCTCCTAGAGCCACTGCTCCCTACCAGCCAGGGAGGACCCCGGGAACCCAGTTGACATGCCTGCCCACTCTCCAGCATTCCACAGCAGCAGCCCCTGTACTCTTTTTGTTTGTTTGTTTTTTTAAAATATATTTATTTATTTTTGGCTGTGTTGGGTCTTCGTTGCCACCGGCGGGCTTTCTCTAGTTGCGGCGAGCAGGGGCTACTCTTCGTTGCAGTGCGCCGACTTCTCACTGTGGCGGCTTCTCTTGCTGCAGAGCATGGGCTCTAGGCACACGGGCTTCAGTAGTTGTGGCGCATGGGCTTAGTTACTCCACGACATGTGGAATCTTCCCAGACCAGGTCTTGAACCTGTGTCCCCTGCATTGGCAGGAGGATTCTTAACCACTGCGCCACCAGGGAAGTCCCAGCCCCTGTACTCTTGCTGGAGCTCCAAAGCCATCAGGAGCTGGGCTGGAGAAGGTGATGTGTCTTGTGTCCAGCTGGAGGTGGAGGGTTTTACATCTAGAGCCAGTAGTGATAATAGCTGTGCAGCTCCAGGTCCATGCTGGGCCCCCAGCTGGGCTTATCACAGCTGGTGGAGCAGGCAGGGGCTTGTGGAGTGAGCCTGCTTTATCAGGGGCTGCAGACGCTGCCCTGCGGGGGGTGGGGGATGTGTGTCGTGAGGCTGGGCCAGCCCTCTCCAGGGGCTTGTGCTACCTTCAGCCCTCCCTCCAGCAGGTGAAATGCTCTGTGGCCCACCTGGAGCAGGAGAGGCTGTGGGGTTCCCAGAGACAGGAGGAGTGGAGGAGGCCAGACCAGGACGCAGAAGACAAGTGAGGGTGCTTAGAGATGGGGGAGGGGCAGAGTGGCAGAGGACGGGCAGACAGTCCCTTCTGCCCCCATGATCCTGCTACTTACTGCAGACAGAAGTGGAAAAGGCCCAGCAGTGCTTGGACCAGATGGGCCGACAGTCTCTTGGCCCAGAGCTCAGCCTGGGGCCCCCTGAGGTAGGGATGACCAGAGCCCCCCATCCACGTGGGTGCATGACAGGGCCCTGAACACTGGCCCTCCTGCGCATTCGGCCCTCCCTACACTTCACTCCCAGGTCTTCATTCTTGGAGCAGTAGCTGGGGAAGGAGGCCAGTGCAGGGGCTTCTGTTCCGCCCAAGAGGGACGCCCCTCTCCCAAACATTTGGGAAGACCCTGCGATCATCCAGCTGACTCCTCTCACGGTTCAGATGGGAAAACAGTCCAGATGGTTAGGGAAAAGCTTGTTCAGGGTCATAACAGTGTGGTCTGAAGATTAGGAGGAGCCCCCTAGACTGAGTGTACCTGCAGGAGATG
Organism: Lagenorhynchus albirostris; assembly: GCF_949774975.1. Lineage (NCBI taxonomy): Eukaryota > Metazoa > Chordata > Mammalia > Artiodactyla > Delphinidae > Lagenorhynchus > Lagenorhynchus albirostris. The sequence goes on along the minus strand of NC_083095.1, from coordinate 131,863,886 downwards.
CTGGTGCCAGGCCTGCAAGGCCAGGAGCAGAGTTGGGATGGCAACAGGGCCCAGGCACTTCAGGGCCCAGATGGATTCTCGATGGCGGTAGCTGAGACCCCTGCACAGGCTCAGGATACAACCTTCCTGCAGGAACGGCTGCTGATGCTCACCCAGGTGGGTCAAGACAGGGAAATGGTCAGTCCTGCAGGGAACCCAGGGTACCAAATGAGCCAGGCTATGCCCACCTGTGCCAGGGAGCAGAGAAGCAGGGGAACCTGGGCCCTGTCCTTGGGGGATTCTGAGGTTGAGTGGCCCTAAGGACACCATGGAAAAGAGAACGACCAGGAGGGACAGCTTGGAGCCGGGCCCCCACACAGCCCAACTCCAGTGAGCACCGTTCACATCCTTGTCCACCAAAACAGCACCCTCTGCTGGTGGGAAGCCAGGGACTGTCCAGCCTCAAATCATTTGGTCCAGAGTTGAAGCCTGGAGTTCTGAGAAGCCTCTGTGGGCTGGGGTGGTCAGAGAAGGGCTCCTGGAAGGGTTGACTCTCAGAGGATGCGGAGGTCAGGAACTCGGGAGGAGGGAGCTGCGTGGGTAAAGGCCCACGGGCTAGCTCAAGCAGACAGATCCCAGCCAGGGGAGGCTGAGCCATGACTCAGGATGGAGCGGGGCCTTCACAGGTGAACAAGAGACTCAGAAGAGCTGGGCCAGAGCCACCAGCAGCTAGGGGCCTGCTTGGAGCAGCTGCGGCAGCTGCAAGGAGAGAAGACGGTGTTGGAGTGCCACGTGCAGGCCCTGGAGGCAGAGCGTGTCTGGCTGCTTGGGGAGAAGTCGGTGCTGCTAGCAGCACTGAGGGCAGCCCTGGGCCAGGAGGCCTGGTAAATGGCTGCTCGGGCCCACCCCTCAGTGCTCAAGCTGGGCTGGGGTGGGGGGGGGGTCCCTTTCTCACACTGGGTGAGATGGCCTGTGGGCAGGAGGTGGGCCAGCCTCTGTCACAGCCAGTAAAGGAGAGGAGCCCAGAACCCCCATCCCTAAATCATGTGGCCAAGGCCAGACTCCCTTCCCCAGGTATCAACACTCCTGGTTGTCACATTCTGGCTCATTTATGGGAGCATGTGGGAAATATGTCAACTTCAACAAGTCCTGTCTCCCTGACACATGGCTGAGCCCCTCCTGCTGGCCCAGGGCCAGGCTCAGGGGAGGTGAGATAACCTTGGCTGCTGAGCTCAAGTCAGGATGCTTGGGAGTGGAAGTGCTCAGGACAGAGGGTTTTATGTGTACAGGGAGCCGTGAAGGAGCGTCCTCTCTCCCAGTCCCCATCCCTGCCATCAGGACATAGTGAGGACATGCATGCAACTTGGAAATGAATCATTGAAAATGTATGAAAAAAGGTGTGGGTGATCTGAGGTCCATGCTGTGCCCAGACCACCCCATTTCTAGTAGCACATTCAAGGTCCACGAGGTACCAGTGCCCCTCGGGAAAGAGCTGGAGGAGAAAGAATCACATCCCAGGCTTCATGAGAAGGTGGCTGAGTACTGGAAGGCATGCTGGCACCAGGTAGCAGTTGCTCTGAAATTCAGAGGAAGAACTACAGAGACTTCAGAAGCAGAATGAGGCCTGACCTCCCCAGGTTGGTGCATTCTGTCCACCCCTTTCCTCTCCCTCCCCGTTCTCTTCCCCACCGCCCTGTCCTTCCTCCTGCATGCCAATGAATCTCTTCCCCCTTCTCAGGATGTCCCGGCTTTGTCCTCCACTTCTTTCCCTTCTGCCTCTTCCTCATCATGCTCCGTCATTCTCCATTCATTCATTCAGCATGCATTTACAAACCACCAGCTACATGTCTGGCCCTCTTCTGTACACAGTAGAACCAAAGTAGGAGCCGACCACTCCCTGTCCCCAGGTGCTTCTGGTATTGGGGGTGGGGGGGAGAATCAAGCAGGCAATTATAATTTAATGTGCCCAATGAGGGGAGAGGCACTTATAAAAGCTATGGGTGGGGCGGCAGATAGCAGAGTCCTCCCCAGAGAGGGGGCTTCTGAGCCTCGAAATTTTCGCTGAGGGATGAACGGGCATCTTCAAGGAACAAAAGAAAAAAGGGCATTTCAACAAGAGGGAAGAGCTCATGCAAAGGCCCAGAGAGGAGAGGCATGGAGGCGGGGGTGTTGTGAATAGTCCCTGACCCAAATGAGAAGTGGAGGAGGTGAGGAGTTGCTGTGAAGTGTGGGGGCCACAGCAAGGGCTCGGGGGTCCCAGGCCCTGTCCACCCGACTTCACCTCTAGCTCCTCCTGGAGGAGGCCTTCTGCTGGCCAGCACCCTCCCTTAGTCTCCTGGCCAAATGCCTGTGTGCACGGGCAGACAGACAGTTGGACACACACACACACCAAGATATACATCAGACACTCACCCAGAGACATGTGCACATGCTCCCAGATGTGCCCACACAGAGACACAGAGAAATAGATAGACACCGAGGAGATGGCTCAGAGCCACAGTGATGGAGAGCTGTAAGGACCTGGATGGGATCCACGCTGTGCAGCAGGACCCCAACCAGAGGTGATCTGTTGCTATGGCTGGAAGCACAGGGAGAGGGGTCTCAGCAGCAGTGCTTAGCTGGCCCAGGCCTCACAGAAGGTGGAGTTGGTCTAAACTGGTGAACCTCAAACTGGGGTCCAGAGCTGGGCTGAGAGGGCTGTTAGTTCCTCAAGGAAGCAAATTTGCAGTAACAGTCTGCAAATGCACATTTATACAGAAAATCTCATTTTTTGTCTGTTTCTCAACCCAGACTCTTGAGGGTCGGAGATTGTCTCCCTGGGGCCTGGAGGGACTCTGTTCTTTATGGGGTGTGCAGTGGATCATGTCAGCGAGAAGGTAGGGCACTCAGTGACCAAGGGCCAGCCCCTCTGGTCAGATTCAGGCTCCGGGAAGGCAGGAGGTGGTGCCAGGGGAGCACTATGCAAACACCATGCAGTTGGCCCGTAACCAGGGCAGATGTGAGCCCCAGCTCTAGGGTCTCCCAGCTCCGTGCCCCTCAGGGACTGCCCTGCCCTCTCTCCCTCTTTCCAGTCCCTGGGAGCTCCTCCCAGGACTAGGACTCACCTGTGAGTGAATGGGTGCCCCAGGCCCTGTGCTTGTCCAGGAAAGGTGACCTAGAAGTTGGCCCTACATCGTGGGCAGGGGTCCTGTGTAGAGCAGCCAATGGGCCAAACACAGCAGGGAGAGGGGGCAGCAGCTGGATAGGGTCTGATGCTGCATCAACATCTGGCTGCAGGGGACGTGAGGGGCACCCAGGGCCTCCAGCACTCTGCACCTCTAGTCCCATCCCCCACCTCAGGCTCCTTCCACCCTGACCCTCTCTGGGTCTCTACCTCAGTCTTTCTTCCTCTTCAATCCCAGGATTCTGTGGGCTTCACTGTCCCCAAAATAGTGGTTAAAACTGTGGGCTCTGGAGCCTGACCACTGACTCCACATTATACTAGCTGTGTGCCCTTGGGCAAATTACTCCATTTCTCTGGCCCTCATCTGTAAAAACCAAGAACAGTAACAGCTTTCCTCCCCCAGCAGCTGGCTGTGAGGGTTAAACTGGACAAGCATGTAAGAAGCTCAGTGCTGTGCTGGACACGTGGCACGTAGTCATGAAATGTTAGCTGCTATCGTTACACACTTCATGCTGCTGCAGGCCTGGCCGCTTTCAGGCAAAAGTCTCCCTTCTGAATCAGGGTCCCTTTGGGGCCAAAGAGCTGCCATGGGGGTTTGATCTCATTCACCCTCTGTGTTAGTTTGCTAGGGCTGCCATAACCAAGGACCACAAAATGGGGGGCTTAACCAACAGAAACTTACCGTCTCAGAGTTCTGGAGGCTGGAGTCCGAGATCAAGATGTCGGCAGGGTTGGTTCCTTCTGAGGGCTTTGAGAGAGCATCTGTTCCCGCCTCTCCCCCAGCTTCTGGTGGTTGCTGACAGTCTTGGACATTCGCATCACCCCAGTCTCTGCCTTCATATTCACAAAGGACTCTCCCTGTGTGTATGTTTCTGTGTTCAAGTTTCCCCTATTTATAAAGACACCAGTTATACTGAATTAAGGCCCACTCTAATGAGCTCATTTTAAATTTACTTCTGTAAACACCCTGTTTCCAAATAAAGTCCCATTCTGGGGTATGGGAGGTTAGAATGCAAACATACCTTTTTTTGTGGGGGACACAGTTCAATCCACAACACCCTCCAATTTGCTTCCTGCTACCTTCTTGTTGGGTGGGTTGGGTGTGACTTGGGATCTTGGGGACCCAGCTGTTCTTTGTCTTGTTTTTCCCCCCCTTAATCCCAGGACCCTGGCACAGCTGCAGAGGGGCTGGAGTGTCCATGGGAGGGGCCGCTCAGTGAGCCCCCAGGCACCTCGGGTGAGGGAGGTGGACTGGGGTCCAGGCTGGAAATCGGGCTCCTCTCTGCAGGCGGGGCCCTGCCCAGACTCAAGAGCCTGTGTGGGGGTGTCTGTGGGCATGAGAGGATGGGGGTGGGGCTCCCCACAGATGGGGCTGCAATCTGTGCTTCACTGCCTGGCTTTGGCCAGTGACAGGAGCAAGGCGCAGGCTCTGGAGAGAAAAAACAACCAGACGACTGCCAGGATCCAGAGGTGGAAGGTGGGAGGAGCTAGGGGCTGCCTGGGGTGGGGGGAGTTGGGGCCCACCTGGGGTCAGGGCCCTCAGAAGCCCTTCCTGATGACCCTAGAGTTTTCCCCAAGCCGGAAACCAGGGACCTAGTGCAAAAAAGTAAGCAGCCCGGGCTCTGTCACAGGCACTAGCCCCTTGCCCTCATGGGGCCTCAGCTTCCCTGTCTGTATAATGGGTCCCAAGCTCCATGTCCTGGCCCCTGTAGTACCTGGGGGCTCAGGTCCAGGGTGTGGGGCCTCTTGGGCTAAGGCAGCCCTTCTGTCCACAAATGGATAAGGGCCTCTCACTCCAGTCTGAGCTGCATGCCTGGGGGCAGGAGCAGGACTCAGGGTGCAGCTGGCACTGGAACCTGCAGCGTGAGCTACTAGGGGCAAGGGTTGGTGCCCTCGGGTGGGCGCGGCCCGGGCCTGCCCACACGCCAGGACAGGGACACAAGAACCTGGACAGTCCAGCCGGCTGAGAAGGAAGGCCAGCCGCCCAGGTGTTCCCGAGTTCTAGGCACCCACCCTCTTCCCATAGGTGCGGGCCCCGGCAGAGACCCCAGGCAGGCTATGAGTCTGTGCATGCAAGGTGGACTCCACCCCATCCCCAGCCCCCTGTGGAGGTCTGGGCCCAGCTTGGCTTCTCTCTGGGGACCAGGCTGGCACTTACTGAGTGGGCACCAGTCAAGCCCACTCCCCTCAGCCTCCAGTCCCATAGTCTGCAGGGGAAGCCACTGTGGAATCCTCCCTGGGCCTCCCAGGCAGCAGGGTTTCCAAGAACACAGAGATGGGGTTGTGGCCAGGTGGCCTTGGACAAACCCTCTGCTGACTCTGGGCTCAGGTCCCCATCTGTGCACTGGGACTGGTGTCGGCAGGACTCAGGAGGGGTTCTTGACCCTCAGTGATACTATGACCCTATTTGGTTTACCCATTAGGTTGCTGTCCCTGGGTCATACTCTCCAGATCTTTAGGGCCTGTGTCCCAGTGGAGTGGCCCACTGTCCTTGGTGGGGCTAATGACATACAGAATGGGATGTGGGCAAGGCCTGCCCCAGGGGCTGCCAGAGCCGAGGCCTGCAGAGAAACCCAAGGAGTGTCCGGGGGGCCCCCCCAGGGGCAGAGGGGAAAGCTTGGGAGCAGGCAGGGGCAGAGTCACTGCAGCCCCACTGGGAGGTGAGAGCTGGCCTGGGTTGGTCCTGGCTGCCCTCCCTCAGGGCTGGGGCCAGGGCCTCCCAGGCAGAGGATGCAGCTGTGTGGACCGGGCCCTCTAACACCACGCTGGGTCCTTGTGACCAGGAAACTGAGGCCGAGGCCACCTGGAGAGGTGAAGGTAGGGTGAACTCCGGAGGCGGGGAGGGGAAAGCTTGTTGGAACCAGTGAATCGGGATCAGGATGTCTCCTCCGAGGGCCAAGAGCTGAGCCTAGACCCACTGCAGGCTGGACCCCAGGCTGCCCTGCTCTTGCATGGTCTCGGGGTGGCCCTGGGTGGGGACCAGGCACTCGCTCCTTGGCAGGGTGGGCTCACCAGTCAACACAAAGCAAGTGCATCACGGTCAAGGCTCTGTGGGCCCGGCCTGGTGCACAGGGACCCAGTGCAGGGAGAGAGGGGAGGATCTGGAGACAGAGGGGGATTTGGAGACCGGGGCCTGCCCTCAGGAAGCTCTCAGGCTGGAAGGAATTAGTCATACAGGGAGCACTGAGGGAGTTTCACCCATCAGTATTTTTGGACTCAGGGAAATTTTTAGTCACCTAAAAATTAGGAGGGGAAGAAAGAGGCCATCCTGCTCCTTCCCCCTAGTGCTGTTCCGTCAGCTTCTCCCAGCACCTGATAGTCAGCTGTTCCTTCTCTGGGTCAAGGCGTAGTCCCAGGCAGGCCCCTGTGAGAATGGAGTGGGGTGATGTCCTCGGGGAAGCACCAGATTGAGATAGGAGTCAACGACCGTCCCCCCACCCCCAGTTCCTGCAGACTTCGCTGCAGGAGGTGGGCTCCGAGCTGACCCAGATGCGGCCTAAGCTCGAGAAAGCCTGGGACGTGCTGAAAGCTCAAGCCTCAAAGCTGGAGGCTCAGCAGCTGGCCCTGGAGGGTGCCCAGAACCAGGGGCTCAACTCACCCCCACCTCTGTGCCGCTGCCAGGCCTGCATGCCCAACGAGGGACCCACAGTCTCCCCTGCCCATTCCTGGTCACACTGTGGCCACTGGCTTTCCCTTCTTCGACTCCCTAGTCAAGTCCCTCCCAAGCCCTCACTGCCCCCTTTCCGACAGGGCTGAAGCCCTCGAATGTGCTCACTGCCTCTCCCCACTCCCCCTCAAGGTGGCAGAGAGCCTTGCTGAGAAGCTGAGGCTGGAGCAGGAGCTGGTGGGAAAGTGAGGACCATGGGGGGGGTGGTGAGGGGCACCCGGATCTGAGGGGCTCTGGGGGAGAAACCCCCCTCCCTCACAGAGATGCTCACCAGGCCCCACAGCTCTTCCCCTGCCCCTGAGAATCTGGGGCAGGTGGCAGGGGGCGTTTGGGGACACGCTGTTAAGTGAGCCCTCTCATCCCCTTGGGGGATAGTGATGGGCCTGGGGCCTGATGTATCGCCCTGTCTGCCTTCTCTTCTCTGAAAAGGGGAATCTAGGGGAAGAAGCAGGAGGGAGCGTGGCTAAGTGGGTTCTGGGGGCACAGAGAGTCAGGATGTCTGGGTTCCTGGGCCTGGCGCCAGAGATTGAAGGAGAGTGGCCTTCAGAGCTGAAAAGTCCTGTGCTCGAGTCAGCTTCTCCACCAACCAACTAGGTGAGTATGAGCAGGTGTGCCTTCTCTAAGCCTCAGTTTCCTCATCTGCAAAATGGGGGTACTGACAGTACCTACCTCAAAGGACGATGTGAGGATTACACGAGACAGTGCATGGAGCACAGTGCCTGTTTCCAGTCCCCCTAAGCTTCCTGATACCTGGGGTCCAGTTTGGGTGAGTCAGTATTAAAGCCATAAAACCACAGAGATGTGCCCAAGACCAACTGTGTATGGGGCTTCAGTCACAAAGTCTATCCATTGTTCCACCAACAAGGCATTGTCTACACTTCTTATTAAGCTCAGGAAACAATCTGATACAATGTGCAGCCACCAGTGACAGACAATGCCCACGACCAGGAGCTTGAATACTGTTAGTGCTTGGATTCTATTTCACTCTGACCAAGGGCCTCATCTTTATGACCCTGCGTGGAGGAGCTGGACGGGGTGGGGGATCCTGTCTTTTGCCTCAGCTGCTCTCTGGGGATCCCGAGGGAAGCGGGGCAGATCTGTCAGTGGACCCTCAGGCTGGGAACTGTGTCCACAGGGAACAGGAGCTGGTGCAGCTCCAAGCATCAAGGGCTCCAGTGCCGGGAGGACAGGAGCCTCCATCCGCCTCTCAACTGAAGGTAGCATTTGGGGATTCTCCAGAGGGACAGGCAGAGTGACCCCTGCCTCCCTGTGGGACCCAGGCCCAGTTTCTCTCTCTGCCTTCGTCTCCCCATCCACAAGTTGGAGGGGGAAACAGAGGCTCGAAGGGTCCCTCCAGCTTGAACCTTTGCTGGTTCTCCTGGATTCCTCAACTGCCCACCCTTCCCCGGCAGAGCTGGAGCTACCGCATACCTGGTACCTGCCCTGCCTCTGCGCCCTCTGTGGGGGTCAGCCTCTGCCTCATCTGCTTCCAGATCGTAGCCACAGCCCTGGAACCAGAGGAAAGGAGCATCTGAGAAGCAGCCAGGGGCAGTGCCCAGGCTGGGGAAGAAAGGTGGCGTGGAGACTGAGGCCCAGAGCCACGAGGGAACAGATTCACAGCCTCGCTCTGCAGCACAAGAGACTGAGGTCAGCCCCTGGCCCAGCCCCAGGGAGCCGGGCAGTCCTGGCACAGAGGGCCTGGATCAATAGGCCTCAGGAAACCAAGTGGGGAAAAAGACTCTTGGGGAGAGGGGAGGGCCCTGTAGCTATGCCTTTAGCCCCCAAGGCCAAAGTCTCTGTCAGGCCTATTGTAGGTGGCTGCAGTAAGAGGCTGTCCTTGTCCCCCACCTGCCACGGGGCCTGAAATGCTCACGCCGGCACAGGGTTCCTGACTCTCAGTGGTTGAGGCCACCTGGCTCTTTCCCAGGGGGACCCTGTGGCTCAGGGTAGAGCTGGGCAGGGAGTGGCCAAGTGGGGATGCTGGGGTCCTCATGGGGCTTGGTTGGCCCACTCATTGCCCCAGTGACAGCAGAGTGATGGCCGGGACCCTCTGTCTTACTGGTGAAGGCCTTAGGCACTGGGCTTTAGGCTTTTCAAAGTGAGTTTTCATTTACTTGTGCCTCATTCAAATCACTCTACAGTTTCCATTTCACAGACAGGAAACTGCCCAGAGAAGGGCAGTAACTTGCCCTAGGTCACACAGCAAAACAGCAGCTAAGCCCCCTGGTTCCCTAACCTGTCCCAGAAAGGTGGTTTCTCATTTCACACTGCCTATTCTGAGCTTGATAGCAGGACCATCTTTAATGGCCACAGGCCAGGCCGGCTTAGGGTTGACATCCCCCTCAAGGTCAACTGGCCATTTTTCTTTTTCTGAACTTCTCTCCCCATCCTCCTCTGTGCTTCCTTCCCCTACAGAGCTCTGTCAGCTGGGCCACATGCCGCCCAGAACCATCCTCGATGCTGTCACTGAACACTCCCCCCATCTACTGCCTTAAGTGAAGCAGGGTTTTGCAGAGGGGGACTCTGGCAGGGCGATGGGACAGAACATCTTTGGGGTTGTTTCTCCAGCATCGTCCTCCACAAAATGTCCTCTGCCCTCCCTGCCATATACAGGCTACTGTGGGGGCTGTCAAGTTCTCAACTGATTGGTCCAGCACTGGGTGCTGAACCCAACTGAACCAATGGTCCCCTTCCTGGGGTCACTGGACTTAGGACAAAAGAGTAATCTTTCCTGGGCTGAAAACTGGACACATAAAACTGGGGAGCTGTGAACCGCCGTTTTTCTCTGGGGAAAAAGGTGTATTTCAGTAAGAGTAAATGGAGCTGACAATTCCCAGAAACTGAAATTGGGATGGAGAGATTTTGGTTCAGCCCAGGGGGTCTCATGCATGCAGAAGACATAAAGTTGACCTTTCGGATGGTCATCTCACCTTGCTCTGTAGCTCAGGCGTCAGGCTGAGCTGGTCTTCAGGAGGGGAGGAATACCTTCCACGGGCAGCGCTTCTGGGTTCCAGACCCTTCCTGAGGCCAGCCCCAGGTCCCATTGCCCTTGGGCTCCTCCACATACCCTGGTGTCGGAGAATAAATACCCCTCCTGTGTGCTCATATGGGCCTGAGCGATTTGGGTCCCTTACGAGGGAATGCCTCCAAACCAGATGGCTGCCCACCCTGTCCCAAAGGCCCTCCGGGTAGGCGGAGCATTGCCCTCCACCGGCTTATCTCAGACCCGGCTCCGGTTTGTTCCCCTGGCACAGAAGGCCACCCCACCACCCCTTTGCCTTCTTGTGTGTCCCTGCGTCCCAGCTGCTGACGGGGTTGGTACTCACTGTCTCCAAGCGCAGCGGGGGCTCCCACTCTTCCCAGTCCTGCTGGTCTGGTCGGTTCCTTCTCCCTTTCCTTCCGGTGGTGATTACAAACCTTCTCTTTCATAAGTCCCAAGCCACCAACTCCCCCTCCTTTCCGGGCAGTAACGGGCACTTCATTTCATAGGGAGGCGGGCAGAGACGCTGCCGGCGCCGGACCGACCCTCCAAGCGCCGCGCGGCCCCAGGCCCTTCCCAGCCGCCCCCCACCCCGCGCTCGCCCCATTGGCTGCGCGGAGGGCACATGCCCAGCCCTGGCCAATGAGGTGGGGGAAGCTGCGGCTCGTGGCTGGGAAAGCTGGTCCCGGAGATGCTCATGTCCGTCAGGTGACCTCCCCTGCTGTGCGAGGCTTGGGGGGTCGGGTGGGGCCAGAGCCGAGACATGGGATAATCAGACTCCCCTCCCCGCCTCCTCTGCTTCCCTCTCGTAACCGCGTTGGGTTACCCTTGCCCTAAGTTAAAAGAGGCATCTGCGGGAGAAGTTGGACAGCTGCGTTAGAGTCCGTTCCCAGCCCTGCCATTCACTACGTTTGTGACCTCGTGCACATTCCTGCTCTTCAGTTTCTTCATCTGTAAAATGAACGAAGTCTCTGCCTCACAGGTCTATGGGTGCAGTGTTAAATGAGACACTGAGCAGAGTGCTTTGCCTCGCTCGTGGTTAGGGCAGATTCTGGACTCCGTAGCCACCGACTGCTCTTCTCACAGCTCTGGGACCTCATGCTGGTTACTCAACCTCTCTGCGCCTCCAAACTCATAAATGTGTAGAGGAGCAAACGAGTTAATTCATGCAAAGAACTTAAACCACACCTGGCATACACCAGTGTTCAGTAATTGGTAATTTCACAGTCTCCTTATTACCATCAGTGCGATCCCATGTCCTGGGGCACACGTTCAGAGTTCCTCTGGGGTACAAACCTGGGAGCAGACTTGCTGGGCCCCAGGGCATGGGCACGTTCCACTTTACTAGGTACAGCCATAGTGTTTTCCAGAGTTAGGCTAATTTCCCCCCCCCAACCCCCAGCAATCTGTGAAAGTTCCCATTGCTCCCCATCCTCACCAAGGCCTGGTATTTTAAGACTACAGTTTGTGCCAATCTGATGGTGTGGAATGGATTTTTGTGCATTTCCCTTATTACTAATGAGGACCATTTTATTTCCTCTTCTGCCAAACACCTGTTCATGACTTTGCCCCCTCTCCTCAATCCTTCTTTTTGCTTTTGTCTTAACAATAAGCATTTAATGGCCGCTGAGCCTGCGCGTCCGGAGCCTGTGCTCCGCAATGGGAGAGGCTACAACAGTGAGAGGCCCGCGTAATGCAAAAAAAACAGTAAGTATTTTTTTAAAAAAGAAAGAAATTCTGACTAGTTGTGTGTTACAAGCATCTCCTCCCAGTTTGTCTTTTTATCTTATGGTATCTTTTGATGAACTTTTCTCGGAGGGTCTAGTCTGAGGAATTCTTCCTTTTCTCGAGGTCTTAGATATTCTCCTATATTTTTTTCTGTTAATTTAAAGTGGGATGGAATTGCAGTGGCTCAGTGCCTTGGTCTTCTCAGATTCTCCATCTCTATCAGGAGGCTTATTCAGCTGCCACTTCTCCCTCAGCGTCCCCTCACATCCACTCCATACTTCTAACTCAAATGTCTCTGGACCCTGCTTCTCCTCATCTCTGGGCCTCCTCCCATACCAGGGCCAGTGAATCTCCATGTGGCAGCCTCCTGGTGTGTCACAGGAGGTTGTGACGTGTGATCCCAACTATTGGTTAGTAATTAAAGTACTAAAGGGTTGGTTATTTCAAAAGATTTTAAAAAGTCAGTGAGAGGTTCAAGACTGTCCCAGTGTCACCCTCACTTTCTAGCACTTCAAAATGGCAGAGAGAACCCCCTCCCCGTGCCTCAGAGGTTGCAGACAGGCGAGGTGTATGTTGTTATGGACGGAGATAGGCAATCACAAACTCACCCAGTGCTTTACCTCTCTGCCCATTTCTTTTGGTTTTGCCAAAACCAGGTTGTGCCCATACGATGCGCATCGTGGCAGAGAAAAAGGCTGAGCAGTCTGGGTATAGGCCTGTTTCAGTGGCAGTGTCCCAGGGTGTCCATGCCTAGAATGTCTCCCAGCTCCAGATCACCCTTCTAGAAAAGCCTCTTTCTAAGCCTATGTCCTCCTTAAAACATGTCAGCAGGGTCCCGATGCTCAGAGGATGGTGCCCAAATTCCTTAGCCTGGGCTCCATCCTGGCCCCAGCCACACTTTTTTCCAGCACCCCCCAACCCTAGGCACTGCCCACAGTTCCCCAATGCCAGGTCCTTTGATGCCACCGAGCTTCCACATGTATCACTTCCTCTGCTCTTCCTCACGTCTCCAGTTGGCCACCTCATTCTTCTAGCTGAAATGTCCGCTGCTGGGAAGCCTTCCAGAGATTCCCTAGTGAGCTGCTCCAGCATTTATCTACCCCACTGGTCCCAGTCATGCTGTATTCTAAAGACTCGGTTTTTGTCTAGAGTCGTGTGTGCCTCCCAGACAAGAGTGTGAGCTCTGTGAGCGTGGGGACTGTACTTATTCAGCAGGAGCTCAAAGAGGGCTTGCTCATGGAGGAGACCCCTGGCTCTGTGCCTGCTGGGACCCTGACGTGACACCAGGGGAGTCAGTTTTGGTGATCATGCAATATCAGCGGTGCCCAGCTAATACAGAAGACAGGCTGAGAGTAAGCGCTTTGGGAAAACAATGGGTGAGCAGCGAAGAGAAGGGTTAGGAAAAATCAAGGGATCAGAGGAGTAGTTCACTTAGCCCCTTTCATTCTGAAGGTCCTCGCCTCTTCCCTAGTACTGTCAAATGAAAGAGTCACTGAAAGCGCCTGCGAGACCTGCTTGTGTGAAGAGGTAGAGGTTTATTGAAATATAAACATTCGAGAACATGTAAGATAGAAAATGACCACAACATATACAGACACTTGCTGCAAGAGGACTTCTGAGGTATTTATCCACTGCCTAGGCTACCCATGTGCTATCACATTTTTTCCTGGTTAAATACAAGTAAGATGGGGAGGGGGAGGGGACGGAGCGGCCCTGGCCAATGGCTGCCATGTGACCTCAGGGCTGCACCGTCAGGAGAGCTCCTCTTGGCCCAGGGCCCCATTCTGGGGGCATCTGCCGGCGCTCCCACCCTCAGGCTTTCAGGCTGAGACCCTGCTGTTGCCCTTGAGGGCAGCGAGGGCTTGCTGAGAGGGCAAGCTGGGCAAGCTGCCTGAGGAAAGGGAGAGGATACAACCACCAGGAAGACACAGTGCACCACCCCTGTGTCCTCCAGGTGGGAAGAGTCCATCCTTTGTGACCAAAGCCCTGAGAAAGACACACTGGCCAAATGTCTGCGATGCCTTCAAGTGGGCCCAGCGCCAGCCAACCGGGCTCCTCCCTGACACGGACCTCAGACGCCCTTCTCTGCCAGGCCCTGCGCCGGCCTGGTGAGGCCAGGAGAGGGTCAGCCCCCAATGGATGGGGCTGTGTGTGTGAGTATGTGTGAGTGTGAGACAGTGTGGAGGGCTAGGGAAGGGAGAGAAGATGCAGTCAGTGCAGCTGCAACTCACTGGGCTGAGGTATGTGTTTTGTGCTCAAGCGTATGATTTCCCTTTCCTTTCCTAGATGGACTGAGCGTTAGTCGTGCGTGGGCTTGTGCCACCATGGTCTCCCACCACCACAGCGCGATGATGTCACAGCAGGTGGGGTTCCACTGAACACTGCAGGGCTTACTCGATTGAGAGGCGCGCCTTGTGTGAGAATCACCTCTTCTTTAGGACACAGGAACAGCCCACTCCACCCCAGGGTCCAAGAGGAGAGACAGAGCTCTTTCAGCATCTCCTCACCCTCTGGGGCAGCTCAACTTCTCCAAGGTCCATGGCCTCCACAGCCCACTCCTGCCCTGAGGTGGGAATGTTGAGTGAAGGGAAGATGCCCTGCCCCCACCCTGGTGAACTGGGCGCTGGGGTTTGGGACTGCCCTGCTCTGGTGGGAAATGGGTCAAGGGCCATCTTGAGAACCGGTGTGGTTTCACGATCCAACCTGCGTGAGAGCGGGCCTCTCCGTTCCACCTCCTCCTGCCACTGTGATCCCTGAGTCGTCTCTCCTGCTGCCTCGCTCGCACCCTCACTGGGGTCTTAGGGAAGGGCCGGAGGGGCTGGGGTACCAAATCATTTGCTCGGCTTTTGGGGTGATCTGCTTTCATTTCTTTGGTGCTACAATAACAACAATAAAAATTTTAAAGTAAAAAAAAACACAAAAGTCAGCAAACACATATAAAAAAGATTTCAGAGATGCAAATACTTCCTGAAGAATCAAACATCAACAGTTACAAATCTGAGGTATTTCAATGAACCTGACATTGGCAGGTTTGGGCCCCACGAGAAGAAGAGGGGCCCAAGGGACAAGTGGGCTGTTTCCTGGGAGAGCTGGCCAACAGGGATGAGTGGGGACGTGAGGTCTGGCAGGGTCAGAAAAGGGTCAGTGGAGTGGGTGCCAGGGCCTGCCTGGGCAGCCCCTGAGGCTCTGCCTCTCCCTCAGCAGATGCCCAGCAGGCCCTGGGTCCTGAGGACTGCCCTCATGATCCCTGTCTTGGGACCATTAAAAGGGGGATATGGGGCCCTGAGGACTGCTTCAAGACTTGAATTTGAGAGACCCACACCCCAAGAACCAAACATGGGAGGCAAGGTGGGGTGGGAGGACCCCATGCCATGCTCAGCAGAGAAGGGCCACAAAGACATGCTCTTGGCTCCTAGCAGCCCCACACTGGAGTCAAAGATTGGGGGACTGAGCAGGGGAAGAGACCAGTGACCCTGGGGTCACGGCAGAAGGCAGGGGAAGGGAAATAAATTAAAGGGGAAGGGATGTGGAGGGCCTCCAGCCCTGTGTCAGCTTACAGATTGTCAATACACTGTGCCCGGGATGGGAGGTGGCCTGGGAGCCCTGGAGGAAGCTGGACGCCCACAGACCCCGCCCAGTTCTCCAGGACAATCCCTGATTGGACAACGCTGCCCTGTCAGGCCCCTCCAGCCTCTCCTTGCCTCTAGAGTACAGCAGGACCTGATGGAGCCTGGACAGACGGACAGGTCCAAACTCTCAACATCTGGCCAAATGGTGTTTGATGTGGGCTCCATGAGATGAGGTAAATTCTGTGCATCAGCTTCCTCCACTCTCGATGGGAGGGTGGAGGGAACTGGGAGCTGGGTCCTGCCCCTCAGAGGGACCAGCTGGTGGAGGGCTCTGCACTGGGGGTGCCCCGGGACGAGGTAGGACTTGGCGAGCAGTGAGAACTGCTGCTGCTGCTGGCGCTGCTGCCGATGCTCTGGGGAGCGGATCCTGCGATGAGGTGGACCACAGGTTTCTGGGCAAACAGCACACCTGAGCGAGTGGGGGCGGGGAGAAGCAAGTGTGAGCACATTGGGAGAGGAGGGACAGGTTCAGGGGTTCAGTTCATTCCACTGTATCTATTGCCGCCTAACTCTGGGCGAGGAGGTTCCATGCTGGACGCTGCGCTAGGTGCCGACACTGCCCTGCCTGCAGGTGCTTACAGGCTGGTGAGGGGGACGGACAGAGTCATTTTGCTGAAATGTCACAAAGGCTCTAAGTGAAGTGTACCCAGCATGTTGTGGGGAAAAAAGGCGGCTTAGGAGGGCAGGGGAAAGTGGGTCAGGAGAAGCTCTGGCGGGAGAGCATGCCTGGACTTTTTAGAAAAAGTGGCCACACGACGAGGAGGAGACAGTGTGGCAGGCAGAGGAAATCTGAGAGAACAAAGAACAGAGAAAGGCGGCGAACGTGCTGGAGGCTGGTGCAGCAACGCGGTAGGCCCGGGGGGAGCTGAAGGCAGGCGTGCGGCACAGGAGGCTGGAGAGGTGGCAGCGCGAGGAAATGGAGGCCTGCGTGTCTCTAGGCTGCCGGGGTCGTACCATGTGGGGCTTCTGAAGCCCCTGAAGTTTTAAGGGGAAGAAGGGGACGGACATCACGAGACGGGCATTTCAGAGCTCTCTGTGGGGCTGG
This sequence comes from Lagenorhynchus albirostris, assembly GCF_949774975.1. Classification (NCBI taxonomy): domain Eukaryota; kingdom Metazoa; phylum Chordata; class Mammalia; order Artiodactyla; family Delphinidae; genus Lagenorhynchus; species Lagenorhynchus albirostris. Next base: position 131,847,695 of record NC_083095.1, on the reverse strand, counting down.
GAGGATGTGGGTGGATGGAAGCCTGCAAGTCAGAGCTACTCTAACAGGGGAGAAGAGAGGTCTGAACCAGGGCCATGCGGCGGGGACGCAGCAGAGCAGTGGCGTCTGCTGAGCTCTGGTGGGTGATGGGCCTGAGGGGCTCTCAGGAATGACTTGCAAGCTCCGGGCCTGGGTGACTGCACAGCCACTGAGAAAGGACACAGGTGGGACAGGATTGAGGCAAGTGAGGTTTGGGGAGCCTTCAACTCTCTTCTGACTGTTCCCCATGCTGAGGGAGAGGAGGCATATCCTCCTCTCTCCTGAGAAAGGATGAGAGGAGATGGAGAGCCAGGCACTGATCTCCCCCTTCCCTGCTTTCCACACAGACCCACTCCCAACCCCCAAACCTCCTCGACCACACGGCACCACCAGAAGGCAAAGGGCATCCAGGCCCTAGCCGCCAGCTCGTCCAGTCTCCTCGAGGGGTCTGTGTTAGGCAGAGACCTTTGAACGTGGCGTGGTCTCTGAAGCACTGACTCTGTGGTGAGTGGCTAGGCAACTTGGCAACCCTGCTTCTCTGCAGGCTGCTTCCAGGAACTCTGCCCCTTCCCTGGCCCCAAGCGTGATGCCCCCAGCAAGTGGCCCGGCAGAGATCCAGAGCGGCCCTGGCCCCAGTCCCCAGAGCAGGAGCACTCAAAGCATGCCCTGTGGAAATGCCCCTGGTTTCGATAGAAGGTGCAGCTCTAAGCCCCCTCCACTGGGCACCTCCCCATGCCCCCTCTAAAACAGGTGATTGATGCCCAGGCTCCCAGCCGGAGGCCACTGGCCAGTGTGCCTGTGCTCTGGGGCCCCCACTCATCAAGCTGTGCTTAACAAGAGTCAGCTGGAGGGACTTACCTGGTGGTACAGTGGTCAAGAATCCGCCTGCCAATGCAGGGGACACAGGTTCAATCCCTACTCTGGGAAGATCCCACATGCCGCGGAGCAACTAAGCCCATGCACCACAACTACTGAGCCCACGCACCACAACTACTGAAGCCCGTGTGCTACAACTACTGAAGCCCACGCGCTGTAACTACTGAAGCCCGTGGGCCTAGGGCCCGTGCTCCGCAACAAGAGAAGCCACTGCAATGAGAAGCCTGCGCACCTCAACGAAGAGTAGCCCCCGCTTGCCGCAACTAGAGAAAGCCCGTGCGCAGCAACAAAGACCCAATGCAACCAAAAAAAAACCAAAAAACAACCAGTCAGCTGGCTTTATCCCCAAACTCATCTCTACACTAACAAAATGGGAGTGGGAAACGGATTGCTGTTTCTATGAAAACTAAGTTGAACACCTTGGAAAGTCTTCGTAAAGGTGCTAAACCAACCAACCAACAAAAAACTGTTGCCAAATTAGATCTAGGAAGAGACAATTCTAAAAGACTGGGGGGAAAATCATGAAAATATAGGCTGATTCTGCTGCGCTCAGATTCCTTTGCCTCTGTCAGTTCTTGGACCATGACAGAAGATGTCCAGGAAGAGAAGAGCTGGACCAGTCAAAGAAAGGAGACACATGCATTGAAAGACTGTAATGGTGGACACTGATTTAACTTATAATACAATGTTAAAGGTGTGGATAGAGTTGATTATGATTCTTTACATTAAATGACTTTTTCAAATAACGAGCCAACCATTGGTCGAAAAAGGGTTAGACAAGGGGTCTCCATCACTTTATCAAAGGTGGTGGTGGTGGGGCTTCCCTGGTGGCGCAGTGGTTGAGAGTCCACCTGCCGATGCAGGGGACAAGGGTTCGTGCCCCGGTCCGGGAAGATCCCACATGCCGCGGAGCGGCTGGGCCCGTGAGCCATGGCCGCTGAGCCTGCGCGTCTGGAGCCTGTGCTCCGCAACGGCAAAGGCCACAACGGTGAGAGGCCCGCGTACCGCAAAAAAAAAAAAAAAATGGTGGAGGGGGATCTGTCATCCTATTAGCAATCCTCAGCCCTCCTCATCCGGAAGAACTACTTTACCTTTGGAACCTTGAAAGGAAGCCACCCCTGGGAAGATGTTCAGACAGAAGGGTGACAAGGGGGTCTTGCAGGGAGCTGTACTGAGGCTGGCTGCCACCCTGCTGCCTCCTTCAGAGCCCCAAGAGCCTCACCTGCGTAAGTGGTGCCGTCGATGTCCACAGACATGTTGATGCTCCCAATGCTGCTCGTGGTCAGGTTCACCGCTGCAGCCGAGGCCTCTGCTCTGTCTTCTGCTGGGGACAAGGGAGACAGCAGGCCTGGTCAAGCCCTCCGGCATTTCTGTCGTTCCCTTCAAGGCTCTCCCACCCTCCCGGCCTGGCCACAGCAGACTGAGGCCTCCCAGAGTTAGAAAGCACCTGGATAACCTTCTGCCAAGCGTGAGGTGTGGCAGGAGAACCAGGCTGGTGAACGTCCTACGGCTTGCTTTCTCCACTGAACCACTTCACTTTCCCAACTCCCTCTGCTCTCAGAGAAGAGGCATCACATAGGCAAGGAGGCTGACCTCAGCTCGCAGCTGCGCACTGATGCTTTCAACACGATTCAGCAAACCCTGAGCATCCACTATCCACCGGGTGGGGCGTCAGAGGTCACTAAGACCCAGCCCCTTCCTCTGAGGATTTGCCTTGCCTCCTCCTCCCCTTAACCAGGCTGGGAGGTCCCCAAGCAGAGGGTCTAGCTGCGCAGCACCTGGCACTCCCCCTCCAGCTGAGCCCTCCGCGGTTTGTGGAAGGCTGCAGGCGCTGGCACGCAGCGCCTCGCCCGGCTCACCCGAGCCTCTGCCCTTTCACGATGTTGAGAGCCAAGAATTCTTCCAGAGGAGCTGCCTCATCTATTAGCCTGGGGCTTGTGCAGGGCCAGGGGCACCTGGCCTGAGTGGGTCAAGAGGGCAGAGCCCTGCTGTCCGGGCTGTCACCTCCAGTTCCCTTCGGCTCCTCGCTGGGGGGGGAGTGGGACAGGGAGGGGCTGCCTGGGAACACGCACAGCTCTCTTCACACCTGATTTCTTCCCAACACGAGCCCGCTCATGTTTGTTCTGAGACAGAGTCAAGAATGGCAAAGAAAATGTGTGTGAGGGGGAAAGGGGAACAAGGGGAACAAGGGATGTGGAGTGCGTGGTTGCGGGTGGGGGGGAGGGGCGGGGAGAAGGTGGGGCACCTGAAAAATGTGGAGGGGAAGGGAAAAGATGCCAGTTATGCTGCCAAACTTGTATTTCCTCCTCCCCTCTCTCCCGGGGGTCACTGGCAGCCTGGCCTGAGGCAGCTCTGGCCCCTCACTGAGCCTCCGGAAAGGAGGTGCTGTCTTTCTCCCAGATGGTGAGGCACTGGGGTGAAGGGCGAGCCCTTTAATTGAGACAGATCAAAAGGCAGGAGGGGACAGGGAAGACGCAGCAGCTGTCCCTCAAGGCCTCCTGCTCCTCCTTGAACAACTGCTTCTCCTCTTTGCTAGAGAACAGGGCACGCCCGAGGAAACTGCAGGTCCCCTGCAAAATGACTTCAGCTTTGGTGAACTGAGACCTCTGTGGCCACCAAAGCCTCAGGTGGCTCTTTGGCCTCTAGATCCTTCTGGGGGCCAGGGGGGCAGAACCTGGAGGGGCTCCACCCCAGTCCCCGGGACGTAAACGGGCCCTCGAATGGAGCCGGGGTTTGGCGCCCGGGCCCGGCACTCACCCCTGCCATTGATCCTGATCTTCATGGGCAGCTGCCGTGCCATGCTGAAGAAGTTGCGCTGGAAGGCCTGCTGCACCAGGCGCTGCTCCTCCTCTGACAGCCTGGACGCCTTCTTCTCAGGGGGCTCCCCCGACTCCAGCCGCTCCCGCAGCTGCTCCAGCGTGGCCGTCCGGGTACCGGCCTGCTGGCTGGCCAAGGTCACAGGCACAGCCAGGCGATTTGGCACGGGCACGGTTGTCACTGGGACTCCATCACCTGACAACGGCACCAGAGCTGGACCCAACCCATAACCCACCCTCCCACCTGGGTCTTGGACCCAGGGAACTTGGCGCCCTTCCTCCCTGCCCTTCCTCCTCACAAGGGCCCTGCAGACCTTTCCTGAGAGTGGTTGCTGGGGATATCCGAGGGCCACTGGCATTGGTGCCACTGCCGGAGCCCAGCCCGAGGATGGGGAAGCGGATCTTGGGTGGGGAGAGGAGGGCAGGGGCCCCAGCGGCAGCGGCAGAGGCAGCAGCGGGCGAGTAGCCAAAGAGGGAGGAGCTGTAGCTGGGCCGGCGGCCCTCCCTCCTGTTGCCATCAATGGCTGCCTGGAGCTCGGCCGGGGAGCTCAAGGCTTTCTTCTCGCACTCGTAGGCATACAGATACTTCATATACCTGGAGGGAAGGAAGGAAGCCAGAGTCATCCAAAATGTGGCACGAGGGCTGCCCAGTTTAAGTCGATGGGCCTCTGGAAGCGGGCTCTGTGGGGCAGGCTCTGTCCTCTAGGACAAAGGAGCACAACCTGGTGCATGTGATGGAAGAGGAACCTCCCGGACAGCGATGCCCCACCCCAGGCCCTTAACTGCTACCCAATTCTAAACGCAGCTCGAAATGGAGGCACGGTTCATTAGGGAAATAGATACTTTCGCTAACGTTTCATGTTTTTATGGTGCCTTTCTAATGTCCTGGGAGAAATGAGAAATGCCATGTTTTGCAATGTCTTTCTGGCTCCTTGATCTCCTAACCATTCTGAGTCAGGCTGGTCAGACAGGAGCAATTCTTCCCACTGTGTGTGGACCTAGAAGTGATGTCCCTCTTTGTGTCAGATGCCCCAAGAAGCAATTCGCTACCCAAGAACCTTGGGAGAAGGACTGCTATGCCGGATATTGCTCTGTTCCCAACTTCTCCTGGAACAGTTTCAACAAGGCCTTAACATGTCACCTAACCTATACATGGCTGATCTTTCCGTATTTTTCACAGAACAACGTCCAGAGTTCTGAAAGAACAGATTCCCCTCTGGCCCTCATTCGCCAGTGCTCCTCCTGTTCTCACTGCTTCTATCACCCTTATAATTAACTCAAATGGGTAGAGAAACAGGTTGCCGATCCCAGTGGGATCCCAGTGCCTGCCTTCCTCTGGGTCCGCTGTTGCTGGGCAAGCTGAGTGTCAGGTAGGAAGGGCCAGGCTTAGGGTAGGGGCGCTGTGTGGGAGATGACGTCCTGGAAAAAGCGTGAATTTCAGAGACAGAAGCCCAGGCGTGACTCTTCAGCCTGACCACTTACTAGCTGGTATGGCTCTGACCAAACGATCTAACCTCTGAGACTTAGTTCTTGTTGTCTGGGAAACAGGGACAAAAACCTTCTTGACAGGGTTGTTGGTGAGGTTTGAATGAAACAGAACAGTGAAGCAGCAGCACACAGGAGATGCTTGGGAAGGGGCGCTCTCAGGATTACTTAGGTTAGGGAGGGATTCATCTCAGAAAGCTCCAGGCCCTTTCAGGAATTCCGCCCATCTTGTTCACTATACAGTGGAATTTCCTTCCTTCCTCTCCTCTAGGTTAAAGCATCCCCTTTCTCCAGCCTTAGCTTCCTTTCCCCAAGGCTCTGGCCACTCACTGGGTCCTCAGGGTGAAGGCGGCGCTGGTGATGGACGTGGGCAGGTTCAGGCCTTTGGTGATCTCCCTCCAGATCTTCTTGTTGATGATCTCCACCAGGCCCCCCTTCTCTGTCACCAGCTTATACAGCATGTACAGGTCCAGGATCTGCTTGGCCATGATGGGGATTCGGTTGATGGGGGTCCCTGTGATTGTGCAAAGAGAGAAACAGAGGGTAGTGTCATTACCATGCAGAGAAAGAAGACATCTGTGGATGCCCACCCTTTTGCTGAGTTGGAAATATGTTCATAAATCTGCTTACAAGTATAATTTGACTCGAACTCTCAAAGCCTGGAAGCTATCAGACTAGCTGCCAGTTCTCCTTGGGAAGAACAGAAAGATAGGTCCAACTCACAGGCTGTGTGGCCTTGGGTAAAACACACAGCCTCTCTGGGTCTGTTTCCCAACTGTAAATAAGAGGGCCAGACTAAATGACTTCAAAGATTTTTTTTTTTTTTTGCTAGCAGTATGATTCCAGATTCTTTCCTAATGATTTGGCAACTCAGTCCTCTGGAGCCTTCAGAAGCTGTTCAGCTGCCTCCTCAGGGAAGTCTTTCCCTGACTCCCAAGACAGGTGAGGTCCTGCCCCATTGTCCACCTGGAGAGCTTCCTTGGCTTCTCTTCTGCAGCTCTCAGTGCAGTTTATAATTATAACCGTGTTTTTATTTGCATACTGCCTGTTTTCTCTTCATCTCTTCTCCTGCTACAGGGCAGAGAAATGGTTTTTTCTCTCCTGTGTACCCACCATGTCAAAGGAGCTGCTGGGCACACAGGTCTCCAGGGGGATGAAAAGCCACTCAACAATTCACTCCAACCCCTCCCTGGCCTCTGAAAGAGGGAGGGTCAGAGCCGCTTCCGCCCACTGGCCCCGAAGGGAAGTGAGAGGAGCCAGGGACTTGATTAGGAAACCTGGCACCGAGCAGGAAGGCCCACTAATGAGCACCGGGGGACGGCAGGGAGGGCGGGGCCAGGCTCCTTTCTCGGGCGGCTGGGATGCTCGTCAGGAGGCGTGATGGATGACTGTCATTTGGCAGCCTCGGGATTAATGATCTGGAGGTCAGAGGGGAGAATTCCAGCAGGAAGGGTCACCGTCCAGGGCAGGGTATGAGACTTGTTGCCTTTTGATGGCAAGTCCTTTTACTGTACATAGGCTGCCCCCCCCCACCCCAGGCTTGTTGAGGTCTCACTGCCTGCCTGGTGGAGTTACGCCAGCTTGATTAGAGAAGGGCTGTTTGTTTCAGCTCCTCCTGCTTCTTTCCCCTCAAGGAATGGCATTTTTCTTCTCAGCTCTAGATCACTGGCCTCACCAACTCTTCTATAGGGTAATTCAAGCCAGAGTGGAGTGAAGGGTGCCACGTTTATGAGGAGGAAGTAGCGTGAGCACAAACACGTGGCACTGCTATGGTGGGACCGGGTCTCTTTTCTCAGTGTGGGGAGGGAGCTAGAGGTCTTGAAGACCTTTGTATTGACCGGCTGGTCTTTGGAGGGTCAAGGACAAAGGGGCCATAGAGTTAAGTTCAAAGATTCACTGGTAAAATATCAGAGGACTGCTGGCATGACAGCTCGCACGCTGGTTAACTACTTCTCCCTGTGCTGTTCCGGACAGTAGACCTTATTCCTGTCATAAGCACAGGAGTCTCATGCAGCAGAACTGGTCTCCTGGCAGGACAGCGCTAAGGTCTCCCTTCTTCGCAGGCCTGTCTGCCCGAGAACGCTCATGGCCTTGGCGAGTTCATACCCTCAGGGCATCACCTGGAGAGTCTGGGAGGACCACTCCCAAGGCCCCCTCACACAAGTCCCCAAAGCTCTCAATTCCAGAAGCTTCCAGAACATCTTTACACATGTGACCTGTTCACTTCCAGGTCAGATGTTCACAGTGAGCTCAGCTTCATCCCTTAGGCCAGCTCCCTTTTCCCATCACTTCCTCTTCTTCCAGCAGCACCATCATTCTTTGAGGTCTTGGGTAGGAACCTCCGAGGCAGCAATGGCTCCTCTCCCTCCTCTCTCACCCACCTTTAGGCTGTCGGGAGGCTCACCAATTACTGCTTTGAGGCCCCTCTCAAAGCCATCTTCCTCTCCGGCCCTCAGCCACCACCCTGGGCCAGGCCCTTGCTGGCTCACCGTCAGATGCCCCCAGCAGCTTTGAATCCACGTGATCAACCGGCACACTGCTGCCAGACCATCTAATGAAAACACCACTTTCACGCCATTACTCGCATCCTAGTTTAAAAACCCACAATGACTCTTATTGCCAACCCAGCCCACCTCACATGTTCAATCTCATGACTCGGGTTCCCCAACACTCCTTAGAAGATTACGTACGATGTATTTTAAGCATGTCCCAACAACTCACTCTCACTCCAATCAGTTGGGTCTTCTCACCCTCACCCCTAAAGCCAAGCTCCTCTCTCCTCTACTTTTTGTTTTTACTGTCCCTCCTCATCAAGCCTAAAATGACCTGTCTGCGCTCAAATCCTCTCTACACTGGCCTTCAACGTTCACTCCCTCCAGGAAGAATTTTCCAACGACCCCAGTTCACATGGATTTCTTTCCTCTCAGAATTTCTATTATATAATCACTACAAGTTCAGCAAATAGTTACACTTGTTTCACATATGTTCGTCTGGTATCCCAGGAGGACTGTAAGCTCAATGAAGGCAGGGATTGTTTTTCCTTCATCATGTCTTGAATATTAGAATGTTTAATAAGCTAAACTACCATGCAGATTAAACCAACCAACCAACCAACGTGCTTCTCAGAGTCAAAGCAACCAGCTCTGTGTTAACCCAACTGGGAATATTAAACGCATTTCCTTCCTTCCTGCTGTGGTGTGCCCACCAGGGTCTGTCACTAACTCGAAGTGTCTAATTGCTGACAGCCCTGAACAGAAGTCACCCTCTCCTCTCAGGTCCTGGCAGGTTCATTAGGGGGGTCACGACCCTTATTAAACAGACTGGGGAACCGAGGCCCAGAGTGGTTAAGCCCTTTGTGTCTGAGTCCTACAATAAGAGGACTGGCAGCACAGGAATGGATGGAGAGCTGGGGATTTTGAGAAGGTAAAGAAACCATGACTTCATTCAGTGGGGTCAAAGAGAAGGGGAGACAGGTGTTAAAGAGGGCAAGGGGGCTGGGTTTGTGATGCCCACAGAACAGGCGTGGCTGAGTGAGTGACCGTCAAGCAGGGCATGTCCAGCCGAGGGAGTGCTGTCCTTCAGAACTGTCACCTTGAAGAGCCAGCTACCGCTCCGTTTGTGAAGAGCTTTCAGAGTTTACACTATTTTCATTTGATTCTCTCCAAGGGTGGTAAACCTTCATATGTAAAGGGTGTGTTTTACTTTTAGAAATGGTCATTCATGGAAACAAGCCAGGAAAATAGGATGAAGTGACCAGGCTGTTTATACTGATTTTGTGTGAAGATGAGGTGTGGCCATAAACCATGACAGATTATCTAGTGTGGCTCAAACTGCCTCTGAAGGCAGCTCCCCAGAGAGGAATTATAGATTTGCTCAGAGTAGTCACTAGACTAAATGGCTAGTCATTTGAGATGGCTTCTTTCAAAGACAACAATGTCATAGATGTAGAAATTTCATTAAAAATTAGCCTTTTTTATAGTCACACAGAGAGTGGCTGCATTAGGCTGGGAACTGCTCAGGGGCAAGGGAAACAGGTAGATACTGGACCTGAGAAGACAAGGAAGGAGCAAAGTGGCATTTCAAATCCCCAGAGTGACCTCTTCTCAGCACCGCTGGAGAGAAAACACAGGCCAGAGCTGCTCCGCAACCCAGCCCCACTCTGAGCACGTGGGGGGTCATAGCTTCTCTCACCAGGGCCCCTATGGCCTGGCCGGGCACCCCGGTTCCAGGATCAGTGGGTAAGGGGAATGGGCATTTTCTTCCTCATGGTTGGCCCTCCACGAAACTGCTAAAAGTAGCTCCCAGTGCAGGCGGGCCCCTCAGTACCCTCAGAAACAAAGCTGAAGCTATTCTGAGACCCAGCTCTACATGACATCATGGTTTTCTCACGTTATGTAGCCAATCCAGACACAAAACCTGCCTTGGCTTCCATTCTTTTGACAACTAAGAGAGAGGCAGGGTCCTCAGGCTGGTCTCTCTCTGCAGTCTGCCCTGTGCTTAGTGGGCCTGGTAGCCACCTCCCTTGTCCCAGGGAGACTCAACTATGAAGAGAAGGGGAGAAGGCCTTTTAGCTGAGTTTCCCTACCTGAACAAGAAAGAAAACCAATACATCACGCTGGGGGTGGGGATGGGGGGGGATCGACAATATTCAGGCCTCAGTTTCCCTGTCAGTCTGAAGCAAGGGATTTGCTTCCAGATGACGTCCAGTTCTAAAGTCCTGTGAGTCTATGAATAAAAACTTAAAAACAAAAATTGATAGTTTGGTGGTGGTGGTGGTGGTGTGATGAATTGGGAGATTGGGATGGACATATATACACCAATATGTATAAAATGGACAACTAATAAGAACCTGCTGTATACAAAATTTAAATTAAATTAAATTTAAAAAAATGGATAGTTGTGACTATGACCAAGGGAGGTAACCTGATTTTAGGAGCTTGCCTGAATTACGAAATAATGTTGCCAGGTGACCCTGAGATGGACGGTTTGGGATCTTCTCCAATGAAGGGCGCCTGTGTGGCTCAGGACCAGGTCTGTGAAGTTCAAGTCCATAAGCAATGGTTCTTTCTCTAGCATTGTGGGGAAGTGGGGGAGTCTCTGGCCTATTCTCTGGGCTGGATTACATCTTCCTCTAAAGAGGCTCTTCACCTGAGAGGGGACAGGCCTCAGTCCACAATAAATGCAAATGCAACCTGCAGAGAACCAGGAAGGAGGCCAGCAGCCACTGCAGGGAGCTCTTGCTGGGTCACCAGTGTCGCCCCTGCAGGAGGCCGAATCTCCGCCCCCATCACACCTCCCAGAGGGGGTGGGAGCACCTGATGGGGAAGCCTGTGGACTGTCAGTCACTGCTATCAAAGCAGGAGCTAGGATTGAGGGTAATTAATCATGCTCCCTCTGACAGCAATCCAGGGCCTTATCTGTACCCCAAGAAATGCCGCTGGTCTCCAGTTCCCTCCTCAATAAAGGAGACTGACAGTTCCAACAAAGAGGCCCCTTATCAGATTTCAGCGGGGGAGCCTGAGGCAGCCCGAGGGAGATGTGGAAAAGGCTTTTATGAGGCCGGGACCCAGCGAAGCTGTGGGGGCTCCTGGGGCTTTAACCCTTGGAGGTGGGAATGCCGCTGGGCACTGGCGCTCGCAGGCCAAAGCCGGGATCGCGAGCTTTCAGCGAAGATGGAGCTGAACAAAAGCTGCTCCCTGGCACTTGGCTCGTCTTCGTCTGCCCAGCACTCAGACCGTGGAGACAGAGCTTAGTGGGGGTGAGGGCAGAGTGGGGAGATAGCCTCCTCTGGCACTAAAGACAAAGATGGGAGATGGCAGGAATGTTGGGGGGAGGGCCACTTCCTCCCCACCACAGAGAATGGGCACATTCCAGTCAAGACCAGAAGCAATCAGGGGGCAGGGACCCAAGACAGAGTCGCATGGCTGCCTTCCTGCCTACTGGTCAGGGGTGAGGGCCCAGGACCCAGGGCGTGGCCCTGCCAAGGACCCTCGCTGCTTTTTCCTGACTTTGAACAAGATCATTAATCATTTCCATAGCCTGTCAAGAGAGCTGGGCGGCTGACCAGGGAGCCTAGAAGAGTTAAGTCCCGCGTTAAGCAGGGAATGTGCATAGGCAGACAGGCAGGCAGGCCTCCTGCTTATTCCTCTGCATATTAATTCCCGCCCTGCTCCAGTCCTGCTCCCCAGCAACAAGCAGAGGAATGACTGGTGATTTTTTTCCCCCCTGACTTGTTCACGTAGAAAATACCTCCCACCGGGAAACTGGGCAGCAGGCTCTGGTGGTGTGCCATGCAGTGAGTAGATGACTGTTCCACAGGTCAGGGCAGAGACAAGGATGCGCAAATATCCTAATACCAACACATATGCTTCAGCCCTCACCTCCGATTTCCCACTGAGGGGGGTGTCTAACTGACAGAGCCTAGTGCACTAATCTTAAGTATACAGCCCACCAGATCTTTACTGCTGTGCATACCCCTGTATCCATTCCTCAGATCAAAATACAGAACATTTCCAGCACCCCAGAAAACTCTTCCATTACCATTCCCAATCAATATCCATCCCCTATCCCCCTCCCCGACAGGAGGTAACTATTATCCTGACATGTATCACTATAGGTGACTTTCTTGAACTTTACATAAATGGAAGAATGCAGTACAGAGTCTTCTGTGTCTGGCTTCTTTTGTGCCACGTTAGGCCTGTGAGAGTCATCCCAGTTGGGTACAGCAGCAATTCATTCTTTGTCATCGCTGTGTGGTATTCCACTACAGGACTATGCCAACATTTAGTCATACATTCTACTACCAATGGAAATTTGAGTTCTTTCCACTCTTTGGCTATAATGAATGGTGTTGGCTACGAAAATTCTCGCATGTGTCTTTCAGTGAACATAAGCTCTCATTTCTACTGGGGATACACCTAGAAGGGAAACTGCTGGGTAACAGGGTTGGCATATGTTTAGCTTTAGTAAATATTACCAAACAGATTTCCAGTGGTTATGCCCATTTATATTCCCACCAGCAATGCATGGGAGTTCTGGAGGCATCGAACCTGAGAGGCTAATTTTAAACCCATTACCCTTCTTGATACTCTAGTTCAGACTAATTGCTTTAGGTGAAGTTCAACAGTATGTGCAGTGTTGTACTCTACTATGGCCAATAATAAAATAAAATTATGGTATGGCTGTGCTGTTTCCTTCCATAAAAACTACATTCAGAGAAGTAGGCTAAGGAGTTAGAAGGAGGTGGACTGTCGGGTCATCTCTGCTTCGCCTGCTGCTGGTCAACAGACCTGGCCCGAGTCTCCAGGAGAGGGGGTGGAAGGCTGGCCGGGGAGAGGTGCAACAACTCAGGGGTGTTCTGGCCTGAGCAGTGCATGGGTGTCTGAGCTTCCATTGCCAATCCATGCCCCTCCCTCTCAAGACCTAGTAGATTTTCCCACAGTGTAACTGGGTCAAACTCTCCCTTCAAACTTTCCCTACGCCAACCTTAGGACGATTTATTGAATATTGGCTCACCTTGGAAAAAAGGAGGCAAAACTATCAACCCCATTTTACGAAGTGCTAGAAGTACCAATAAATGACCTTGAAGGGGAAGAGGTTGAATTTAAAGACAAAAGTGAGCTATTCAAATTAATCACACCTTTCAAAAACCAGGGGCCCTTCTCATTATCATGGATAACTGGGTAGTTATAAGGTATTTAAATGACTATTAAAAGTGGGGGGGAAAAAAAAAACCCACTACTTGAACAGCGGTTGGATCACCTGGGGAGAGAAAAGGATCTGGCCTAAGACAAAGATTTGCATTTTGGACTTTCATTTGTGGGTAAAGTTAGAATATGAAGCCCCGAAGCCTATTTTATCTGACAAAGACAAACATATTTTAGTCTATCAGGAAGAGTGGCCATGGCACAGACCATTTACAGCAAGATACAAAGAATATACAAGAAACTCCCTCCACCAAAAGGCAAAGCAATATATGTCACGAACATTTCCTTGCCTGAGATGGATAGATAAGCACACAACAGAAGGAAAAACACTCAAATTGCACTTCGAGGCAGACCAAGCCCTTTTCCCACAGTAAATTCTTTGTATATACACATCAAAAACAGATCCAACAATCCATTTGGGAAAACCAAGGTCAGTTTGCAGCCCTGAACAGAACTGGTGGGGGAGGGACGGCAGTTCTCCGGTGAGGTCTTGACAAAACTTGTCTTCCACATGACCAAGCAGGTCCTTAGCCTGGTGTGCCGAGCTGGGACCGGGGCTGGAGGGGAGATCCTTGCTTGTGGGCACTCCGGGTATGCGCAAGATGCTACCGTTAGGGCTTCTGTCTCCCGTGCCCCCAACCCCAACCTGCCTTGACAGATGGCAGCTTCTGTGCCAGCCACTGTGAACTGTCACATCTGCCCTTCCCTGAGAGATAAGCCGCCTTACCCTGAGATGAAGACTCTTCTTGCATGAAGAGTTCTACCTCGTGTTAATCAGTTAGATGCTGTCAGACCCTACTGGAGACCGACCTGTGGAGGCGGGCCACTGTCTCTGGGGCTCAGAACGCTGAAGGAGAGATGAGGCTTGTCCGCTGCCCCAGCGGGAGGTGATGGAGCTGCTGGTGCCAGGGGCCAAGTTTCTCAAGGGCAGTGCAGGCGAGGAGAAAAAGTCCTGGCCTGGGGATTAGGAGACCAAGTGCTAAATTGGCTCTGTAGCCTCAGGTGAGTCATTTAACGTGCGGGCTGATTCTTCATGGCTAACGTGATAACCTTTGCTCTCTCCACCCCACAGAGCTGGAGCTGTGGGGAGCAGCAGATCAGATAGTGGGTTGAAAGGGTTCTGTAAAGTACATGGGGTAACAATAATAAAATTAACAGCAAAATCATCTCCCTCCTCTTTGATGAAACCACACTTCTGTTTCACTGCCTGGGGAACAAGAGAACAAGCTCTTCTTCCTTAGTGATGAAGGAAGAATGGAATTGTTTACAAGCCTTTGCTTATGAGACTTCCAAACTAGCACCACCCCCTCTCCGTACCCCCTGGAAAATCTACCAGGGAATGATACTTCAGGAATCACCCACCGTGAGTTAAATTAGACCAAGAATTTTATTTACAAATGTTTGGCTTTGTTTTTTGGACAAAGAAAGGTGTGTGTGTGTGTGCTTTACACACACACACACAAAAACGTGCACGTATGTGCGTGCACGTGCACATGGCAAAAGGTGAGGAAAAAGAGGCATGGGTGTTCTGAGATCTAACCCATCTTTCTACAGAAACGTTTGTCGGGGAAGCACAATCAAAGGAAATTTGTTTAGTTCAGTTTGGCTTCAGTCAGCCAAAGGAACACATGATTCACCAAGGAAAGGAGTGAAGCATTTGGTTCTGGGGGTCCCTGGGGTAGTTTTTACACAATTATTTTGACAGAAAATTGCTCAAGGGGCTTTTCTTCTATTTTGATTATTGAGGGTGGCTCATTATCTGTTTTGTAGCTCAACAGACACAATCAGGGATACATAACACAGAACAGAGAACTTGGAAGAAACTTCCAGATTGACTCTAACTGAACCTGCGCATTTTATAGATAAGGAAACTGTGGCCCCCAGAAGAGGAAGGATTTGCTCAGAATCGTGGAGAAGGGTAGGATGTTAGCACTGGCTTCACACTCCTCAGTCCAGAGCTCTTTCCCCCTCCGCATGCCTCCCGACAGGCTGCAGCAGCCGTTCCTGAGGCAGGCAGGACACAGGGAGCCCGACTGGGCACTGCCTCGGCCTCTTCTCAGGCGCCTTCTGGGCCGGGTTGTTCTGCTGGTGGGGGAGGGGTCACGAGGTGCAAGTCACCCGGTCTGGCCTAGAAACCAAGGTGCCTCGAGCTGAAAGGCCCATCTGCTGCAGTCAATTCACCCAAACATGTTAACAAGCCAGAGAGACCCAGCACAAAGCAGCGATTACGGCTGGGCCCCTCTCCCACTGGACAGCCGTTTTATCACCTGCAGCTGCAGTCATTTGGGGCCGCCTGCTGTGTCGTGCCACCCTTGGAGCCCAGTCCACTTCCTCTGCAGTGGAGCCTTCCACGTCAAAGCTGCCCAGCCCACTCACAGCCCAGGTGGGCGTCACCGGGCCTTTCAAACTCAGGTTGCTTTCAGTGGTTCCTTTGAAATCTACTGCTTATCCTTCATATTAGCTCTGGAGGATGAGTTGCTGACCCACTGCCAGGGTCTATGAGGCTTTTCCTTGCACCCAGCCAGCTAACAAGATTGGGCTCCTGAGTGTCCCAGACACTCCAATTTGGGAGCGACAAATAAGTCACAAATGTCCGGGGGCCCCTGGTCTCCCCATTCTGTGAAGAGTAAAGACAGCAAGCTTCCCATGGTTAGAAGCGCAAACTGCTCCCAGTCCCCTTGAACTGCCCATTCTACTTTAGACCATCAACCATGAGTTTTCCAGGGAGGAGAACACTGTGATTTTAAAGGGAACAACCTCCACAGTCTCCCTGCCTCAGCCTTCCCTCTTCAGCCCAACTATACACTGTTTGCCACAGCAAACCTCCTGAAAGCTCTGGCGCTACTTCTCATACGTTAACTTCAATAACTCAGGTATGTCACAGACAGCAGGGCTAACTTCTTGGCCAAACACGGCTCTTCACAGTCTGGTGCCAGCCGATTCATCCAGGCCACAGACAAGGGTTCTTTCAGCCGTGCCTGGACCACGTACACCACGCATGCCCCGCGTTTCTGTCTCCACTCTCCCTATGCTGGAGCTACAGCAACTCTCAGGTCCCTACGCTCCAGCCTAGGATGGGGCCCCAGCACCCACTCCTTTGGCACTCAGCCACGGACGGGGAGTTCATCCTATTGCCCGACACGGGCCCTGCCGCCCTCAACATTGCTACCTGAGTGGAGATAAGATGATTTCCCTGAAGAGTTTCTCTGCAGAGGAAATTTTTGATCTTCACCTTCTTTCCTATCCTTCTATGGCAGTGGTTCTCATCAGGGGGACAGTTTTGTCCCCCAGGGGGCATTTACAATATCTGCAGACATTTTTGGTTTTCAAGACTGGGGGGTGCCACCCCCAACAAAGGACTATCCAATCCCCAAAGTCAATATGCTGGAGCTGAGAAACCTTATACTAGAGTAATTAACAAGTAGCAAAACTGACTTGACTATCTCCCTTCTACTGCTGATGCCAGCAAATAGTGAAATACCTAACTTAAGTGCTGAAGACAGAAAAAAGATTTACTCAGGGCCTGGATAACCATAAACTGACATGATCAAAGAGAGTTTCTTACTCCTGCTTTGGGTGGAATAGACTAGATGGCAGTCTGGTAGCCCCAGCGCTGTGCAATAGCGGGACACTCAGCACACACTGCTCTCTACTGCTGACCTCCAATCACAGGCCGCTGTCTAACTGTGGGTGGGAGTGAGGTGGGGGAGGGGAAGCTCAGCTTCCCTGCGTGGGGCAGCTGAGTTAGGAAAACCAACAGGACTGCTCCTACAGCAAACACGTCCTGAGCAGCACCCGCCTCCAGGTCTGGCCCTGTGCTAGCACTGGGGACTTGGAGAAATGACAAAGTGGCTGTCCTCAAGGAGCGCCTCGTCTAGTGGGGACATATAGAAGTAAACAAACAATTACTGATCTTCACTCTTGGCTAGGCTGACATAACTAAAAATCCTTTTGGGAAGGGAGAAAAACCATAAAGTATCAATAGACTATAAAGCAGTGGAGCCACACTGCTGATTAAAATCTATATTGTTATAGCAGCCCCTCTGAGATGAGATCAGCTCCCGGGTTTGCACCAGCTGGGCTTGTGGAGCTTGTAAATAATTAAAAGGTAATTGGAGGGGGAGACCAAAGTATTAAGTGGATTTCTCTCTCTCAGGGCAACCAGGGAGTTTCATTGCTGCCAGTTACATTATCTTTCAGGATTATATTCTTGTTTTTTACTGACACATGCAGCTCCAGATAACAGTTGGAGGAGTAAACTAATTAGAGCTGCTTAGACTGCTTTGATAGGCTTGGGGATGGGGGGAAATGGAGACTCAAAACTTTCGACTGCCTTTGTAAGCAAACCAGCAATAATAGGCGCGCTACTAAGAAGGCAATAAGGCTTTGGAAGGTAAAGGAAGGGGAAGGAGGGGGAGAGAAAGAGGGATGGGGCTGGTGGGGAGAGGAAGAGGGAGGGAGAGGAGTTAACTCAGCATATTTAGTTGCTGGGGGCTGTCATTATAGCTCAGCCCAGGATAAAGAGGAGGATTTCATTCCCAGGTCTCAATAGAGGAGCTGACATAGAAACCAAGGGATACATGATCAGGCAGGATCCCAGGGAACATGCTGGCAGGAGCAGCTCTCCCTTACAGCTTTGTCCTGAGGTGAAGAAGATGGAGCTACACAGGTTGCAGAGGATCATCTCCTAGAGAGGCTGGGGTTCTGCCCATGCTTCCTGAGGGCTGACTCAGCTGGTGAACCCATTGCTGTGACAGGATACAAAGCCAGGAAGTTGAGTCACTGGGCTCAAGACTCAGACATGCCATCGTCCAAAGTGGAGATGGCTGGGGGTGGGTGGGTGGGTAAGAGTGAGAAGGAGAGAAGGACAGGGAAGTGGGAAGGTGCATTTTAAGGCAGGTGCCCATGTGCCCTATACTTAAACTGCAGGAACACCCCAACCAAGCCAGTGAATGCAAAAATCAAAGAGCTAATGGATAAGAAAAAAAGAGTTAGCTTTTCCTTTTCGTGGATCATTTCAGATCCTCCCAACAAATCCTGAAGGGCCTCTATTCTTTCACTGGCCCTCCTAAGACTCTGTTAAGCTAGACGCAACAGCAGGAAGCCCCGTATACCAGTTTAAGTGATGTCCAGGACTGCTATAAGCTAAGAAAAAAGTATAATTGAATTTGAAATGACTCCAGACACCAGTTAATCAGAACAGTGACAAAAATAAAGCAGGACCAAATCTGGATGATCATTCCATTCATTTTCTACCCAGGCCCTCTTTGCCCCCTTCAACCTGGTTGTCAGTTATTCTGATAAGTATGGGACCGACTGGCAGTAAATGGCTCTCGTCCTCCTGGGCTAAGATGCTGGCACTCTGCAGGGAGGATGGCTAACAGTGACCTGCACACAGTAGGCACTCTATAAATATTCAGTGAATTGAAACGATGAGTAGACTGAACACTCACCTCTCTTCTGCATAAAGACGAACAGGTCATCCAGGAACTCTTTCCTTTCTGGATCACTGTCCAGTTCGTACAGCTGCAATCCCAAAGCCCCCAGGGGAGAAAAAAAACACCACAATGAAAAATTCCATCTTATGCAGGAAGTCTTACACCAGTGATACACAACCATCTGAATGACTACAAATGTGACTCATAGGCCACTTCTATCCTTATTCCTTGGGGATCAGATACAACGACCCACTGCAGAACTGCCCCTTTCGTTATCACAAAGGAAACATTACAGACCTTGGCAAAATCACGGGAGATCTCTCTTCCCCGGCCTCCATCTGCATCATCACTCCAGGCCAAACCACCATTCTAAAGGGGAACAAAGCACAGCGTTCAGAAGAGAGTAGGAAGAGAGTGAGAGAGGGGAAGGCAATCGTTTAGGGTGCAGATGAGGACCCTTAGCAACTGTGCTTTCCTGGCTCACACTGAAAGACTGATGGCTCGAGTAACTGTCCCTGCCACCCTAACAGGAACATCTTGTTTTTATGCTTTCAATTATGGTTCCAAAACCAGAGGGAGTCATGTGGAAGAATCCTCTCCATTTGTTGGAGGTGGGTGGGTGTTACTTATACCTGATAATCCTGGAGAAGGAGGACACAAAGGCCCAGTTTTCTGAGAACCTGCTCAAACCTAGCTCATCTTCTGGGAGCCATCACTCTGAGATGTACCACTTTCCTGCAGGTTCTATATGGCATATGTTTGTATGTTTTATGATGTGTTTGTATATTATATGGCATGTTGTGAAGATACCTAGCCTGGCCTCCCACACAACACTCTAAGTGGAAGATAAAGGGTCAAAGGGAGCAAGACAAAGATCTCGAAGATCTCGAAGATCTCAAAGATCCTGTGGTCTCTCAGCCAAGCCTCACCACCAGAAACCCTAACTCTAGTGATTAGAACTGCCTAGTGCTATGAGGGCCCTCAGGGCCTGAGACTATTCCCAAGGCACAGAGACTCTGTGACACTAGGGTGAAGTTCATTTTCATTAGAGAAGTAATGAAAACCTAAACCTAATTCACTTGATTAGGTCAAACCAACACCATTCAACTGAACAGGAGGAAATGGCAAATATGCTTTTGTTTATGTTCTTGAAATCTGCTTCCCACTTTTATTCAGCTGGGTAACTCTTATTTCTCAAATCAGGCATCATCTTCTATGGGAAGCCTTCCCTTCACACCCAGCTGCACAAGTACTCTGGAAGCTCTCTGTACATTTCGAGCTTAGAATTTCACATATTATTTTGGAATTATTTGTCATCCCCACATATTGTAGGCTCCTTGAGAGCAGTGTCTTATTCATCTTTGTACCTTTAGCACGCAGCACACTGCCTGACACTTATAAGGCTCCAGTGAACACCTGATGAACTATAATCACTGTTAAAAGGCATTAACCTTTTTTTTGAACCAATTAAGCAGCTCTTTAAAAAATATACAGACAGGGCTTCCCTGGTGGCGCAGTGGTTGAGAGTCCGCCTGCCGATGCAGGGGATACGGGTTCGTGCCCCGGTCCGGGAAGATCCCACATGCCTCAGAGAGGCTAGGCCCGTAAGCCATGGCCGCTGAGCCTGCCTGTCCGGAGCCCGTGCTCCGCAATGGGAGAGGCCACAACAGTAAGAGGCCCGCGTACCACAAAAAACAACAACAACAACAACAACAAAAAACAGACATATATATCATACAGAAGAGTCCAAAAGGCCCTCTGCTAGTGGGCAGTATGAAATGTCAGAGCAGAAGTCGCCTGTTCACCTCATCCCACCTGTCAGTGGAGGACCCAGGGATGGGAATGGACACACTGAGACCATCACTCTCTCATTTCTCCCCCAGGAGCGAAGGTGCCCATAGGCACAAGCACACACGTGTGCTACCCAGCTGGCTGGGGTGTGTAAGTGGCTGGGGAGAGACATCTGGGGTTGGGGAGCAGGTTTCTTGGGAGGACATTCTTTGGATTGCTTAAGGATCTCGTAAAATCATGCCAGTAAATGAAAGTGTGCTCTAATTCCATCCTGTCTCTTTAGTAAAGCTTGCCTGAAAGCAGGAGGTTATTCAGTTAAATTCTGGGGCCATACTTTGCTTCCCCTACTCAAAGTGGGCTCTGAGATGTAGACCCAGTTTCTGAGAGCAGCAATTTAGCGCACAGAGGTAAGTATAACCAAGAGAAGTGACACCCTGTCAGCTGACATGAAACAGGCTACATCAAATTGTTTCCCTGCTTATCTAGTAAAAGACGTGTGTACGGAAGCGCTCAGGAAATGCTATCTGACTGTGCACACATCATCTCCCCAGGAAGATGCTGTAGAAATCTTCCTATAGCACCTTCAGCTCAGGGAGGCCAACAACCAAGCAGGAGGAACACTATTTAAAAAAAAAAAGCTAAAACCCACCCCCACGTTGTAATTACAGTCAACAGAAATCTGGTGTCATCTGCTGGCAACTAGCACAATGAATAATCAAGATGAATTATGCCTGTCAGCTCAGCAAAACCAGACAGAGTTACAGTCCCCTTTCAAAGGCTGCAGTAGGTCACCCTAATGCCCAGTGATTTTGTTTGAGCCAGTAATTCCTGCTGGAAAGTCAATTATCCCTGGGGCCCCTATCAGCTGAAAGACATTTAATGGGGGATCATTGCTGCTTCTGTTATGTCAGCTGTTTACTGTGGCAGCTCAATTCCCAACTCTCTAGCTGGAGATCTGAAGCTGATTCTGTTCACAGGAGGATTCTTTATCGGTCACCAAGAGGGATGAAAACAGTTTTTTCCTAATCACAGTAACTTCTAGGCATTCTGAATGCTCACTCAGAAACTATTTAACACTCAGTTGGGTGGGGAGGATGGAATCCACAGCCTAGAATCTCAGACAGGGCTTTCCACAGCAGTAAGGGAGTGTAAAAACAAGCACGCCAGTGCCAGTGCCACCACGGGTATGCCTACGTGTGAAAATAAACACCCGAGTGTGAGGGCTCAGCTCCAGAACAGAGGAGAATGCCTTGTAGGACGGGGATGGGGGTCGTCTTGGCCCCGTGGCTTTCACCAGCTCTGCCCAAATCTCAGCAGAGTCCGAGCAGTGGGATGGTCAGACCGTGCACTAGCCACAGCCCACTAAGTAAGAACCACTCAGATTCAAAATCTGCTTAGAGACAGGATTTTAGCTTGACACGCAGTACGTCAGTGACCACAGAGGACAGGGAGACTTGTCAGAACAGGACGGAAATAGGACACTACATTCTTTGAGCAATTCCACTGTTTGACCCATTACACAGATAGGAGTGTCAGCTACTATTTAAAGAAAACACAGGAAAAGAGCTGCCCAGGAGCGGAGGTGTTTTCTTTTGTCCAAGGCAAAATTGGGCCATTATACAATTTAAAACATTCAGATGGGGCTGATGGGGAAATGTCCACTCTCTTTGCATTACTTTGTTTTGAGGCAATTAAACTTCAACCCTGATTCACAGGATCTTCTGGCTGAGGTGAGAGTAGTTCCTAAGCCCTGTGCACCCTTCCCCGTCTAGCTGGAATGCTGTTTCCTCCGTGCAGCCTCTCTGCCCACCAGTGTCTTTCTTCTCTGGGCTGTGTCACCTCATGTTCGGTTATTGTGCCCCTGCTTGTGTCCCCAGTCTGTAAGCATCCTGTCAGGGTATCCCCAGCCCCCAGCACACAAAAAGCACTGACACATCTGCTCAGAGACAGGAATGGGCTCCCCCATGGGACCTCCAACCCCACAACTCCTATTTTCCCCTCCTCCTTTCATTGGGAGGATTACAGGCTTCAGCAGTTATTTTCTTGGCTCTTAACTCTGATCAACTGCTATAAAACACAGCTCACTTATGCACTTCAAGTTTATGTGCAGGTTTCTTGGCCTATCAGCGGGGTGTGGGTGTGCCTGCTAGAAAGTTATCAGCTCAGAAATGACTGAATTTCTTGAATGTAGAATGTGCCTGATTGAGACTGTAGTGGTGGAGGAAAGGAGGGAGTGGTAGAAGCAAGTGTGGGGAAAACGCACCCCACTCAACAGTTTAGAGATCAAGAGGGGTCCCCAAGACAAGCGTTTCAGTTGAAGGGTTGCCACGTGCAAGTCCACCAGCCGGGGGAAGAGGCTTTGTTCCCTGTGGGCAGCAGGCAGCAGCATTCAACAGCCGAGAAACGTGTGGGATCAACAGTAGCCAGAGCGGCCGCTCACTGCCATTTACGACCTTCTCAGCCTCTCCTGCTTGAGAGCTAGATTTAACGGCTTTGATCTCACCAGGAGCTCACAGGAAACTGACAGTTTGTTCCCAAATACCCACCCACGGCTAGCTTGGCTACCATACCCACATTCAGCTCATTTTCCCCAGGGAGGCCACCGGGTGTTTTGCCTGTAAATCTCTCAAAATTGGTAGTGAAAGAAGGCTGGGGAAAGAAGAAAGCGGAGCAGGAAGCTAGTGTTTGTGCATCTTCTGTGTAACAAGGACTAGACTGGGAGCTTACCAACATTTTCTCCCTTAATTCTACAATGTAGAGGTGCTTATTTGGAGACAGGAAAACAAAGGCTCAAAGAGTAGGTTAGTTACGTTTCCTACAGTCTCAGAGCTCCCAAGTGGTAGCGTCAGCATTAAAACCCAGGTCTGCCTGGCTCTCTGTTACACCACCTTGCCTCGTGGGTGGAAAGAACAGTAGAGAGTGTTCTGGGTGGGGACATCAGGAAGGGAGAAAGGGAGGAAAAGAAGAATAATGTCCTCTGTACACAGAATGTCTACAAATGCCAAGTCTTGGCCTTGGACGGCTCTATCAATGGGAGATTCTTTTGCTCCTTGATTTTTCTCACTGGCTTCATCTGGGAGGTGCAGCCAACAGAAAACCAGCCCTCACACAGCATCTGCCCAGGAGACTTATCTGGGGCTACTGGGGGTACTGGAATAAGAACTGCTAATCTTTGGGCTTCCCTGGTGGCGTAGTGGTTGAGAGTCCGCCTGCCAATGCAGGGGACACGGGTTTGTGCCCCGGTCCGGGAAGATCCCACATGCCGCAGAGCGGCTGGGCCCGTGAGCCATGGCCACTGAGCCTGCGCGTCCGGAGCCTGTGCTCCACAACGGGAGAGGCCACAACAGTGAGAGGTCCGTGTACAGCAAAGAAAAAAAAAAAAACAAAAACTGCTAACCTTTTACCACTACCTCCAAAACAGAACATCCTGGCTAAGAGGAGCCCCCACATTCCTCTCAGAAGAGAGACAGACAGACAGACAGACAAGTGGTTATGCCTCTGAGGGGACTAGAAGAATATGGCACCTAGCACGGCCAGCATGCAAATAAAAGGCCTTGAAAAAACAACAAATCAAAGTCTAATCTGACTGCTACTCTAAATTTAAATAGTGCTTCCTCAACAACTCAACCCTGGAAGGGGAAATGTAGTCACTATCCTTGAAAACCTAAAAGGCTGCCTTATGGAAGAGGAAGCAGGGTTGTCTTTTTTTTTTTTTTCCCCTTTTCCTTTTTTCTCTAAAGCCCCAGAGGGCAGAACTAGAGTCACTGAGCAAAAGTTAACAGGGAGAAGATTTCAGGTCGATTAGAAGAGACTTCTAACAATCAGAACTGCCCAATAATGGAGTGGGACTTCGCAGGAGGTGGGCAGCTTCCTGTCCCTAGATGACCATCTGTCTGGGATGTCATGGTGTGGATTCCAACATGAGATAGGACTGGATGAGAGGGCCCCTAGGGGCCCTTTCTGTCCTGAGAAGCAAAGAGCCTAGGACAAATTCATTCAATGCTGATTTCCTGAGAACCCACCCCAGTTACAGCATTGTGCAAGCTGCTGAGAAGAATTACCCACTCTCCCCAAAAAGTGGTTCCCACCACCAGGAGTTTTACCACAGAGTTGGAAAAACAAGCTGAACACACACAGCACTTAATAGATAGAGCAAGTCAAAGTACCAAAACACAAAGTGCCCAGGAGGTGGAAGAAAGGAGGCGGCCCAGAGGTGGAGATGAAGCTGGCCTGGAAGAATGGGCTGAGAGATTTACAGTCTCAATGAGCATGGAGTGGGGGATAAACAAGGCATGTTTTGGCAGGGAGGATGCAAGTCTGAATAGTTAACGTGGAAACGGGCTGTGAAATGCCTTGAATACCAGGAGGAAATTTAAACTCTGAACTGTGAAGAGGGGGGAGGCGGTGGATGTTTTGTGAACAGAAAAATAAATGATTAAATCAGTGTTTTAGATGATTTTAATGACCCATTTTTGTTGGAAAATACATAATATACACATACAAATGTATATAGGCCCCTAATCGGATTAGAATCATGGGGGATTTTCAATTTTTTCATTACATCCATTCACATACAAACATCTGATCACTAGTATATACTAGATACTGTGAAAGGTTCTGAGGGAAAAAGAACAAGACAGATAAGAACTTCTGACTTCTTGGAAGTTACAGTCTAATGGAGAGGGAGAGAGAGACGATTTAAAAAACTGTTTATTTTTTCTAGATTAACGTCTGAATCATTTGTCAAGACCCATCACTGGCTTCTTCCCCACCCCCTGCAACAAAGAAAATTCGGACTGCACTGAAATTACAGAATAATTTAGTGAACTGACACAATCACCATATAAGAGAGCAAGATGACTCTTCATTTAATAAAATATATTTTTAATGCTCCTCAGTAATGATTTACAACGTTAACATATTACTTTTGTAAACGGTATGGAAGATTTGAGAGGGAAAGCCAGAACTGGGGCTGGCCAGCTATGCAGTAGCCCACGCTGATAATCTGGGTTGGGGGTGGGGAAAGCAGTAGAACCAGGGAGAAATGACTGTCTTAAGAAGCAGCCAAGTCAGAGAATCAACCGGATCTGGACTGAGGGGATGAAAGAGAAAGAGAAGGATGAATCTGAATCGTATCGTGAGAAAGGTATGTTCTGATGAAAATGGAGAGACGCTGGGCAGGGGATCAAGCAGGAGGTCTTTGAGCACTAATGAAAATAGACCACTGTCTCCGGGGTTGCATCAGGGGTGACAAGAACAATCCCACAGCCCTGGAGGACGCCAGGTTATGGCAACTGGCAGCAGCAAGAGTCAAAGGCTTATTGCCAAACTTCCAGTGAGAAGAGAGACATTTAACCAGCATCTCCTGACCCAAGAAAGGTACCTTGGGCTTTTTTACTGGGATTTGAAAAAAAAGCCCAACCAGACCACGCCTCTAAGATCTTAGGAGCCAGTACTGCATTCCTTAGAGCTGTACCTCCCCAGAGACAGGAGCGCCTGACTTTAAAAGCAATTAAGTATCTAGGCTATTTTAGGATTACTCCTTGACCACCTGGAATATCTTATTAAAGCACAGCTCAGATGTCCAAAGCAATTTTAGTTCCCATTCCTCACTCCTCCCCAAGGCAAGAGTTAACCCCTTCCTTCAGGTTTAAAGCACAGAGGCTAAGCTACTAACTCTTCACTTGAGCTCCCCATATTCTGAAACCTCTCAGAAACTGCCCCATCCTTAGAACACCATCACACACACCACAACTTTTATAGAGATTCTTGAGTGTTCTCTGAAGACACAAACATTCATGTGTTTCCTTTCCGTCTACTCTCCATAATCTAATAGATTCTGAATCCCACCCAAGGTTCGGATCTGGGCAAATTCCTGGGACTTGAACCTCAAAGTAGTCATTAGCTAAATCACTAGACTTCAAAGGGCTGATCCCAAGCTCATGGATATCAGTTAATAACTTTGAAATACGAAGTGTAACAAAAGTATTCAGGCTGAATAGTGCTGTTGTTAGTATTGTTATTATTTTTTTAATAAGCAACACATAAACTACCTTTTCTTTGGCTACACCTGTGGCTCTGTAGGTATTATCTATACCACATTTGTGACTATCCTACTACTGGACGGGTTGATGATGTTGTAATGTTAAAAGTCCAATTCCCAGATCTCAGGAGGAAGAAAAGAAAAACATCTCTGCCCTCTCCCCAGTTTTAAATGATCCCAGGAGGTAATGAGACATGCACAAGGGGGTAATGGGCAGGATTATAGGAGAATCCTAAAAGGAGAGGGGAGCCCCAGGAAGTAAAACAGATACTGTTATAAGCAACACTGTTGGACTACAAAACCCTCCTGATAAGATCAGGATTACTGCTCTTAGCTCAATCGCTCAGGCCTTGGAAGCACTAGAGTTATAATTATCAGATGCACACCTTCCGCTGTCAGGTAACTTTAGCAGGAACCAGAAAGTGCCTCCCCACCTCTTACAAGCAACAAAGATCAATTCAAACTCGGTGGCTTGGAAAGAGCCAAGGGACACTTTTCTGATTAAGCAGCAGAAAGGAGGAAGGGTGGGGGAGGGGAGAGAGGGTGGCAGTCCAACCTTTCCATCTAGGCATATAATCACTCCATGCAATAATCAAGAAGACTGCCCAGAAATGGGGTGTTTCTACAAAAGGAGGAAGAAAAACTAAAATGCACTGTTGGTGATGAGGACACCTCTATGCCAAAGAGTGAAGCGGCCCAGCCAAGTCTAAGTCTGAGCGCCACAGAGGAAAGTCCCAGCTCCTTTTATCTGCAGAATTCGAGCTGGCAGCACTGCTTATTCCAGCCCGTGAACTACCTACCACATGAACGTCCATAATGGTTGCTGACATCACTTCACACCACAGAGCTCAGAAAGCCAGAGCTGGAGAGCTCAGCTCAGCCACAGCTGAGCTGAGCGGGAGAACACCTCATCTGACCTTCGTCTGAGAAGAGAAGTCAAGAAACCTGCCCGAAGTTGGTGCTTCAGAAAAGTGTCATCAAACTTTTTTCTTCAAACTACATATTTTAAATGTATAGGAAGGACACTTTTTTTTTTTTTCCGGTACGTGGGCCTCTCCCGTTGCAGAGCACAGGCTCCGGACGCGCAGGCTCAGCGGCCATGGCTCACGGGCCCAGCCGCTCTGCGGCATGTGGGATCCTCCCGGACCGGGGCACGAACCCGCACCACCAGGGAAGCCCCATCATAGCATTTTTTAAAAAGGTGTTCTTCCGGGCTTCCCTGGTGGCGCAGCGTTTGAGAGTCCGCCTGCCGATGCAGGGGACACGGGTTCGTGCCCCGGTCTGGGAGGATCCCACATGCTGAGGAGTGGCTGGGCCCGTGAGCCATGGCCGCTGAGCCTGCGCGTCCGGAGCCTGTGCTCCGCAACGGGCGAGGCCACAACAGTGAGAGGCTCGCGTACCGAAAAAAAAAAAAAAATGCTATGATGAATTATTTTATAAAGTAAAAAAAATTTTTCAAGTGTGGGATTCCACAGAGAAGGTCTCCTCAGGCAGAACACACAGGTGCACTTTGTGTTTCGAGTCAGCCCCATTTACAACTTTGAGAGCATCTCCTAGGGCTTCTCCCAACCCCACAGCCCCACACCCTGGGGGACAGCACTACGGTATACACATTCCAACTCTGAGGCCAGCTGCCCCTGTGCTGCCCGCTGCCTCACCCAGGCTAAGTCTCTCTCATACAGAGACAGTAACTTGCTCCTCTGTGAGGCTTGTGCACCTGGCACAGGCCTGGCAGATGGTAGGGGCTCAAATAAATATCAGTACCTGAAGAACAAGCCACAGGAATGAACTTAGGAGAACTGCTGCGGGCTAACTGATGAATTTGGGTGGGGGGGGGAATCACATACTGAAAAGCAGGTGGACTTCAAGTTCTAAAATACAACTCCATAAAAGGGATCTAGAAGGCAATATAAGCCATTTCCTAAAGAAAACAGTTTAATGTTGAGGTTCAAGAGGATACACAGAGGAGAGTGCACCCCCTCTCCCAGGCTGGCAAAGGAGGAGCCCGTCATTCATACGTAAAATTAGAAAAGCTTTACAAAAATGACAATATTCAATGATAACAAGGATTGGGGCAATGGGATCTCCTATATTCCCATAGGGAAATATTAAAATACCATGACCTTTTCTGAAAGTCACTTGCCTTAAAATACCCATCACAATAAAAACAACAGCAGCAGCAACAACCAATAATAACTGAATACTTAACCACGTGCCAGGACCTATCCCGTGTTTTATGTGCATTAAACAGTTAAAACCTCAGCACAATGCTCTGAGGTGGGCACTATTATTACCCTCATTTTTCAGATGAGAAAACCAAGGAACAAGGAAGACACAAGGAAGTGACTTGAAGAAGGCTGCAAAGTGATCCAAGAGTGTCAAGTTGAGAATCAAATGTAGGCAGTGCACCTTCAAGTCCCTGCTTGTAACTGCCTTACTTTCTTAGTCTCTCCTGATCTTGTAATTCTGTGCTATGTATCTACCTGAAAGAAGCAACTAGAAATATAGTACGATTGTATTTTTAATAGCAAAAATTACAATAGCCTAAAGGTGTGACAACAAGGGCACAGGCAACACATGAAGGTGCTATCCACATGACAGAACACTGTGCAGCCATTTAACACTGCCTTTTAAAAGAGTTTGATCCCTACTTCACATCCTTCCCATTAATTCAAGATGGAGGTAATATCTACATATAAAAAATACAACCATAAAATAATAAGTATATATATTTTATAATATTGGGGATGGGAGGGCCTTTTTAAGTATGACAGAAACCATCAAGGGAAAAAAATCAATAGATTTAGCAACATCAAAAATTTAAAATTTAAACTACCTGATGAAAGAACTAAAATTAAGTTGAAAGACCAACAAGTGTGAAAAATACTTGAAACACAAAGACAAGGATCTATGCAAAAAAGCTACTACATATCAATAAGAAAAAGATAACAGAATAGAAAGCCGGGTAAAGGCAACAAAAACACAACATACCAAAACTCATGGAATGCAGCAAAAGCAGTATTAGGAGAGAAGTTTAAAGTAGTAATAAAAGTCTACATTAAAAAACAAGAAAGATGTCAAATAAACAACCTAACTATACTTCAAGGAACTAGAAAAAGAAGACCAAACGAAGTCCAAAGTTAGCAGAAGGAAGGAAATAATAAAGATTAGAGCAGAAATAAACAAAACAGAGAACAGAAAAACATCAACGAAACT
Organism: Lagenorhynchus albirostris; assembly: GCF_949774975.1. Classification (NCBI taxonomy): domain Eukaryota; kingdom Metazoa; phylum Chordata; class Mammalia; order Artiodactyla; family Delphinidae; genus Lagenorhynchus; species Lagenorhynchus albirostris. The sequence continues at coordinate 131,818,306 of NC_083095.1, read as the reverse complement.
AACAGTTGGTTTTTTGAAAAGATGAACAAAATTGACAAACCTTTAGCTAAACTAAGAAAAAAAGAGAAGACAAATTGAAATGAAAGAGGAAACATTACAACAATGCCACAGAAATAAAAAGGATTGTAAGAGACTACTGTGAACAATTATATGCAAGCAAACTGGATAGTCTAGAAGAAATGGATAATTCTCAGAAACTTACAACCTACCAAGACCGAATCATGAAGAAACAGAAAATGTGAAGAGACCTATAACTAGTAAGGAGACTGAATCAGTAATCAAAAACCCCACAACAAAGAAAAGCCCTGGAACAGATGGCTTCACAAGTAAATTCTGCCAAACATTTAAAGAATTAAAACACCAATCCTTCCCAAACTCTTCCCAAAAATTGAAGAGGAGGGAATACTTCTAAACTTATTTTATGAGGCCAACACTACCCTGATACCAAAGCCAAAAAATGCCACTACAAGAAAACTACCTGATGAATACAGATGTAAAATCCTTAATAAACTATTAGCAAACCACATTTGAGAGCACATTAAAAGGATCATATACCATGACCAAGCAGGATTGATCCCTGGGATGCAAGGATGATTCAACATACAAAAATCAATCAATGTGCTATACCACATTAACAGAACAAAGGATAAAAATCACGATTATCTCAATAGATGCAGAAAAAGAATCTGACAAAATTTAACACCCTTCCATGATAAAAATACTCAACAAACTAGGAAAAGAATGCATGGCCTCAACATTTTAAAGGCCATATATGAAAAGTCTTCAGCTTAACATCATACTTAATGGTGAAAAACTAAAAGCTCTTCCTCTAAGAACAGGAACAAGGCAAGGATGCCTACTCTTACCACTTCTATTCAACATAGTACTGGAAGCCCTAGCTAGACCAATTAGGCAAAAAAAGAAGTAAAAAGGCATCCAAACTGGAAAGAAAAAAATAAAATTACCTCTGTTGGCAGATGACATGCACTTATATGTAGAAAACTCTAAAGATTACACACACACAACATACACACAAACTGTTAGATCTAATAAACGAATTCCAGAAAGTTACAGGATATAAAATCAACATACAAAAATCAGTTTTGTTTCTGTACATTAACAACAAACAACCTGAGAAGGAAATTAGGAAAAACAATCCCATTTACAATAGAATCAAATAGAACAAAATACCTAGGAATAAATCTAACCTAGGAAATGAAAGATTTGTACATTGAAACCTACAAAACATTACTGAAAGAAAACAAAGAAGATACAGATAAATGGAAAGACATGTTCATGGATTGGATTGGAAGAACTGAATATTGTTAGAATGTCCATGCTACCCAAAAGTGATCTGTAGATTCAACGCAATCCCTATCAAAATCCCAAGGGCACTTCTTAACAGAAAAAGAAAAAACAATTCTAAAATTCTTATGGAACCATAAAGGACCCCCAATAGCTAAAACAATCTTGAGAAAGATGAACAAATCTGAGGCCTCACAGTTCCTGATTTCAAAACATATTACAGTAATCAAAACAGTATGGTATTAGCATAAAGACAGACAAATAGACCAATGGAACAGCATACGGAGCCCAGCAATAAACCCACGTACATACAGTCAGCTGATCTTTGACAGGATGCCAAGAATACGCAATGGGGAAATGACAGTCTCTTCAACAAATGGTGTTGGGAAGACTGGATATCCACATGCAAAGAATGAAAATGGATCCTATTTTACACCACACATAAAAAATCAAGTCAAAATGATTAAAGACTTGGGACTTTCCTGGCGGTCCAGTGGTTAAGACCTTGCCTTCCAATGTGTGGGGTGTGGGTTTGATCCCTGGTCGGGGAGCTAAGATCCCACATGCCTCATGGCCAAAAAACCAACATATAAAACAGAAGCAATATTGTAACAAATTCAACAAAGACTTTAAAAAATGGTCCACATCAAAAAATCTTAAGAAAAAAAAAAAAAAAGATTAAAGACTTAAACGTAAGACCTGAAACTGTAAAGCTCCTGGAAGAAAATATAGGATGAAAGCTTCATGACATTAGTTTTGGCAATGAGCTCTTAGATATGACACCAAAAGTACAGCCAACAAAAGCAAAAATAGAAAAATGCGACTACATCAAAGTAAAGAGCTTTTGCACAGTAAAGGAGATAAAGGAGATAGAGTGAAAAGGAAACCTAGAGAGTGGGATAAAATACCTGCAAACCATACATCTGATAAGGGATTAATATCCAAAAGATATAAGGAACTCCTACAACTTGACAGCAAAAAACCAATAACCCAAGTAAAAAGTGGGCAAAAGACTTGAATAGATATTTGTCCACAGAAGACACACAAATAGCCAATATGTATATGAAAAGATGCTTAACATCACTAATCATCAGGGAAATGCAAATTGAAAGCACAAGATATCACCTTGCATCTGCTAGGATGGCCATTATAAAAAACAAACAAACAAAAAGCCAGAAATTAACAAGTATTGAAGAGGATGTGGAGAAACTGGAATCCTTGTACACTGTTGGTGGGAAAGAGTCTAGAGATTTCTGAAAAAATAAAAAATAGAACTACCATATGATACAGCAATATTCACTTCTGGGTATTTAATCAAAAGAACTGGAGTCAGGATCTTGAAGAGATATCTGTACTCTCATGCTCATTGCAGCACCGATTCACAATAATCAAGATATAGAGTCAACCTAAGTGTCCATCAATGATCAATGGATAAAGAAAATGTGGTTTATACACACTATGGAATATTATTCAGTCACAAAAAAGGACATTCTGCAATATGTGATAACATGGATGAACCTGGAGGGCATTATGCTAAATAATGTAAACATGTCAATAAAAATTTAAATAAATGTAAATAAAGTGAAATAAGCCACTCCCATTTATATGAAGTATCTAAAGTAGGTAAACTCACTGAAGCAGTAAGTATAATGGTGGTTGCCAGGGGCTGAGGGGAGAGGGATGGGAAATGGGAAGCTGCTGTTCAATGGGTATAAGTTTCAGTCATGCAAAATGGAAAAGTTCTAAAGATCTACTGTACAACATTATGCTTACAGTTAATACTGTGAACTATACACGTAATACTTTGTTAGAGTAAATCTCATGTGCTTTTCACAGTTAAAAAAAGAAAGAAAAATGGGCAAAGGCTACAAGCAGGTTAAGTCACAGAACAAACACAAAAGGTAAATAAACATATGAAAAGATAGTAATATACATATACCCTCTGATACAGCAAATTCAACTTCTAGAATAATCTATCCTACCATAGAAATACAGACAGAATGGCAAAGGGTCAAATGACATCTACAAAGATAGTTTGTATTTATACTAAACACACATACTCTCACACATTCTTTGACTACACATTAAATAGGTAAATATACAGAAACAGCCACAGAAGCTGATTCATGCCTAACTGTGGCCTTCTCTGGGATGGGAGGGAGCAGAGTAGGCAACAGAACACTACAATATGTTTTAAAACTGTAAGTTTTCACTCTGTATTTTCCTATATTGTTTCAATTTTTCATGAGCATCTACTCACATTACTTATATAATTTTGAGATATTTGAGTAGATACTGATCTACTCACATTACTTATATAATTTTGAGATATGAAATGTTTATATCTCATTTATTTATAAACATTAATAAATGTTTATAAACATTTATTAATGTTTATAAAAACATTAATAAATAAATCTTTATAAACACGCATCAAAGTACAGTCATAATACTGAGTAAAAAAGTTGTAAAACTCCTGAATAAAAAAGTAAGTTGTTAAAAACAAGCAAATGTATTTGTGAAAAGAAAAAGCTCTAAAAAGGTATAGGCCAAACTGTTAACAACAATGACCTGTGGAAAGTAAGGCCGACTTTTACTTTACACATTTCTGTACTTTAAAAATTATTTGAGTCAATATAACTTCGGTATATGTTTTTTAAAAATTAAACTATTTTAAAATAACACTTTAAAATAATAAACACTTTATAAAAATTGCTCATGGGCTGTTAGGTAATAAAGGTTGGGCACAAAAATAAAACCCAAAAAATATGTCTGTAATAGGCATTTAAAACAAAACACAAAGGAAATACAAGAAAATGTTTACATTTACACCTAAGTTATATGGTTGTGGTGATTATATTTTCTTCTTTACAAATTTTTATAGTCTCTAAAATGAGTCTGAATTACTTGGAAAATCAGAAAAAATACAGTTACTTTTAGAGTAATGAAACCACTGAGAAAAGATTATCCTTGCCCTGCTCTCTCTGGAATAGGAAGGGGAGAGGCATGGAGGCAGAAGTCGGACCACCTGTGTTCATAGCCCAGCTTCCCAACTCCGAGACCACAAGCAGCCCATTTCACCCTTCTTTCCTCATCTGTAAAATAAAACAAACATGTAAAGGGGGGATAATATCAGGGCTTACTTCACACAACTCATTGAAATAAGGCAAATATCCAGCACAGGAGAGATTTTAAAAAGTCCAAGCTATTAAAAATCAAAAACAAACAAGCAAAAAACCAAAGTAGCAAACAGAATCATGAGCGAAGATAGTCTGATGTGGAGCAACTCTACCACCTCCCCGTCTCCAAAGAAAACCTCACTAGACATGCTAGATAAAATTTAACACTCCACACCCCTTACACACATAGCTAAGCTTGAAACCAAGAGCCCACAGTGCCAGAAACAAAAAGGAAGAAATCAGAGAGCAGTGAGCAGGCACCGAAGCTGAAGGGCTCAAGGGAAAAGGGACCTAGATATAGTTTTTAACAGCTGAGGGCTGAGGACTGGGGATTTAATCACCCCTATGGGAGAAGAGTCCAGGCTGCAGGCCTCCTGCATGCCAGGAACCAGAGCTGAGATAAATGCATAAAGCCAGAGGCCAGGAAGGACTACGCTTCCACCCTCCCATGAACTAGGGCCTAAAAAGCTGCCCACCAACCTGGAGAAGAAGTGACGAACATTGCCATCTGCTAGGGTCCACATGGAAAAAGAGGGTCCATAAGAAATGGAAACCCAGGCTCTCACCAGGTACAAATGTAAACTCCAAATTCATACCCCAAACCAATGGCAACCAGCTAAACTTGTAGGGCCCCAGCAGGGGAGAAAACAAAGCTCCCCTTAGGAATGCTTCCATAATCCAAAACACATGGGACTCCCATGGAAACAAATCCCAACTCAAAATAGGATTACACTGAAAAACAAAAACAAACCACTGCAAGAGGAAACAAACCATCAAAGGGGAGAGTAACATGACACAAGGAGAACTTGCACCCCAAGAATTAGAGGTAATAATAAAATAATCGAAAAGCACCTTTAATTTTTTTTTATCAAAGTATAGTTGATTTACAATGTTGTGCCAATCTCTACTGTACAGCAAGTGACTCAGTTATACACATACACACATTCTAAAAGCATCTTTAAAACAAGCATGTTGGGGCTTCCCTGGTGGTGCAGTGGTTGAGACTCCTCCTGACGATGTAGGGGACACAGATTCATGCCCCGGTCCGGGAGGATCCCACACGCTGCAGAGCGGCTGGGCCCGTGAACCACGGCCACTGAGCCTGGGCGTCTGGAGCCTGTGCTCCGCAACAGGAGAGGCCACAACAGTGAGAGGCCCACGTACCGCAAAAAATTAAAAAAATAAAAAACAAGCATGTTTAGGGCTTCCCTGGTGGCTCAGTGGTTAAGAATCCACCTGCCAATGCAGGGGACACAGGTTTGAGCCATGGTCCGGCAAGATCCCACATGCCGTGGAGCAACTAAGCCTGTGTGCCACAACTACAGAGCCTGTGCTCTAGAGCCCGCAAGCCATAACTACTGAGCCCACATGCTACAACTACCGAAGCCCACGCACCTAGAGCCCGTGCTCTGCAACAAGAGAAGCCACCGCAACGAGAAGCCTGCGCACTGCAATGAAGAGTAGCCCCTGCTCGCCGCAACTAGAAAAAGCCCATGTGCAGCAACAAAGACCCAACACAGCCAAAAATAAATAAATAAAATAAATAAATTTATTTAAAAAAACAAAAACAAGCATGTTTAAACAATGGCAGAATGTTGGTTGGTAACTGCTAAAAGCTGGGCAAAGGACACAGGTGGTTCATTACTATTCTCTTCTTTTGTATATATGAAATTCCCATAATAAAGAGTTTTAACAAGTCCATATAAAGTTTTTTAAAAGTTAAAGATGTTCAGGGCTTCCCTGGTGGCGCAGTGGTTGAGAGTCCGCCTGCCGATGCAGGGGACACGGGTTCGTGCCCCAGTCCGGGAAGATCCCACATGCCGCAGAGCGGCTGGGCCCATGGGCCATGGCCACTGAGCCTGCATGTCTGGAGCCTGTGTTCTGCAATGGGAGGGGCCACAACAGTGAGAGGCCTTCGTAACGCAAAAAAAAAAAAAAAAGTTAAAGATGTTCAAAGAGCTAAAGGAAAAAATAGAAACCATATGTTAAGAAGAGGCAGATTTTTTAAAACTAAAAAAGAACAGATATTAAAACACAATATTAAAAAAAAACAAAAAAAACCCCACAATATTAAGATAAACTTTTTTCAAAGTGATTAAGTAGTATAGACAGAGCTGAAGAGAGAATTAGAAACTGGAAAACAGAATGTGAAAATATTCCAGAATGCAGGAGAAAGACATAAAGAGATAAGGTTATAAAAGAAAGGATACAAAGAAGGCTAAATGAGAAGGTTCAAATACTTCTGTTACAATAGTGGTCAAGGGACTTCCCTGGTGGTCCAGTGGTTAAGAGTCTGCCTTCCAGTGCAGGGGACATGGGTTTGATCCCTGGTCAGGGAACTAAGATCCCACATGCTGTGGGACAACTAAGCCCACAGGGTGCAACTACTGAGCCCACGCACTCTGGAGCCCGCACACACCACAACTAGAGAGAGGCCTGCGTGCCATAACGAAGAGCCCGTGTGCCGCAACTAAGACCCAACACAGCCAAATAAATAAATATTTTTTAAAGAGGAAAAAAAAAAAGGAACAGTGGTCAAGGAAAAATAGCAGCCAAGAAAAAAAAAATGACACAAATCAGGCTGAAGGAGCAGATCAAGGCCCAAGTGGGGTAAATAAAAATATGTTCAAACCCAGAACACTAGTACAAGTGCAAAATACCAGAGTCAGTAAAAATTTTAAAGCCACGAAAGAGGAAAAAAAGATTCACAACAGTGACAATTAAACTGATAATAGACTTCTCAAGAGCAAAAATAGTTGCTAGGAGACAAATGGGATCATATCCTCAAAGCGTTAAGATGAATAATGGTCAATCTAGAATCTAAAGCTCTGAACAATCGTACAAGAATAAGGGCAAGATAAAGAAAGACATACATTTATTTTTATTTTTTATTAATTTTATTTATTTATTTATTGGCTGCATTGGGTCTTTGTTGCTGCTCAAGAGCTTTCTCTAGTTGTGGCAAGTGGGGGCTACCCTTCGTTGTGGTGCGCAGGCTTCTCATTGCAGTGGCTTCTGCTGTTGCGGAGCACGGGCTCTAGGCACGTGGGCTCAGGAGTTGTGGCTCGCAGGCTCTAGAGCACAGGCTCAGTAGTTGTGGCACACGGCCTAAGTTGCTCCGTGACATGTGGGATCTTCCCAGACAAGGGACTGAACCTGTGTCCCCTGCACTGGCAGGCAGATTCTTAACCATTGCACCACCAGGGAAGTCCCAAGAAAGACATACATTTAAAAAAAATTTTCAGGCATACCAAGACTGAGTTTACTATATACAAATCTCTGCTAAAAGAGTTACTAAAAAAGGAAGACTGAACCCAGAGGGAAAGAATGGGATATAAGAAGTAATGGTGAAAAAAAAGATGGATAAACTTGTTGGAAGTTTAAATAACTATTGACTGGTAGGGGAAAAAAAAACCCTAATTTGGGGGTGGGGGTAAAACAAATTGGAATATTGGATGATGGAAGTGGAGAGGCAGAAGCTACATTAGAATTTCTGAGATCCTAATATTGTTTAAAAGTAGTGTAGGGGACTTCCCTGGTGGTCCAGTGGTTAAAACTCCAGACTCCCAATGCAGGGGGCCTGGGTTCAATCCCTGGTCAGGGAACTGGATCCTACGTGCCGCAACTAAAGATTCCACATGCCGTAACGAAGATCCCACACGCAGCAACAAAGAACCCGAGTGCCACAATTAAGACCCCGTGCAGCCAAATAAATAAATAAATTAATTAATTAATAAAAAAGAAAGCAGTATAAAAAGTCAGTAATGAAAGTTTAAATCTAATCAACAAAAGAATAGAAACAGAAAGCATAACTTCTAAGCCAGTAAAGGAGAAAAAGACAGTGGTTAAGAATCCACCTGCCAATGCAGGGGACACAGGTTCGAGCCCTGGTTCAGGAGGATCCCACATGCTGTGGAACAACTAAGCCTGCTGCACCACAACAACTCAGCCTGCACTCTAGAGTCTGTGAGCCACAACTACTGAGCCTGTGTGCCACAACTACTGAAGCCCATGCACCTAGAGCCTGTGCTCCGCAACAAGAGAAGCCACCACAGTGAGAAGCCTGTGCACCACAAAGAAGAGTAGGCCCCGCTCGCCCCAACTAGAGAAAGCCTGCGCACGGCAACGAAGACCCGACACAGCCAAAAATAAATAACTTCATTAATTTAAAAAAAAAGAAAAGAATATTCAATCAAACGAACAAAAGACAGGAAAGGAGAAAACAAGAAGCAAAGAAAAAGTATGGTTAAACTGGAAAACCAAAGTTAGAGGGCAGAAATAGGTCCAAATGTATCACCAGTTCTAATAACTACATGGATTAAATTAAATTAACCTAATAAAAAAGACAGATTATAGGTCTTTTGTATGTGGTCTCAATATATAAAGACTGGAATGTACAAGGAAAAAATGCACTAATACTAATCAAAAGAAAGCCAGTCATGGGTTTCCCTGGTGGCGCAGTGGTTGAGAGTCCACCTGCCGATGCAGGGGACACAGGTTCGTGCCCCAGTCCAGGAAGATCCCACATGCCGTGGAGCGGCTGGGCCCATGAGCCATGGCCACTGAGCCTGTGCGTCCGGAGCCTGTGCTCCACAACGGGAGAGGCCACAACAGTGAGAGGCCCGCATACCGCAAAAAAAAAAAAAAAGAAAAGAAAAGAAAGAAAGAAAGCTAGTCTTACACCGGAATATTTAAATTCACCTCTTTCTGAAAGTGATCACACAAACTTAGTAAGGATAAGGAAGATCTGAATAACACAATTAAAAAGCTTGATCCAACATACAGATATACAACCCCACCTCTATTAAATATAGAATATACATTCTTTCCAAGCACATATGGAGAATTTAAAGAAACTGATCATACACAAGGCCAACACAAAGGATATCACAACAAATTCCAGAAAACAGATAACGCACCAGTTCTCTAACAACGATGGTTAGAGCTTAATTATAAGCCATAATATTTTTTAAAAAGATAAAACCCACGTATTCAAAAACTAAAAAATACTTTCGAACAACTCATGGGTTAAAGAATCAATCACAACTGAAATTTTGAAACGTTTAGTACTAACCAATGGAAGCACTGCATATCAAAACTTGTGGGATACAGCAAAAGAGCAACTTTGAGAGAAATATGCAGCTTCAAACGCATTTGTTAAGTAAAAAGAATTTCAGATGTGTTAAACATACAACTAAATAGGCTTAAAAACAGGACAGACACACAGAGTACAAGTAAAACTTAGGAAATCTAAATAAGATCAGTGGATCATATCAATGTCAATATCCAGGCTGTCACAGTGTACTACAGTTTTATGAAATGTTACCATTGGGGGAAAACTGGACAAAGTGTACAGGAATCTCTCTAAATTATTTCTTAGAACTGCACGTGAATATACAATTATCTCAATGAAAATTCAATTTAAACAAAATGACCAAAATCCCCAACACTAACACCACGACATGCTGGCAAGGATGTGGAGTAACAGGAACTCTCATTCACTGTTGGTAGGAATGCAAAATGGTGCAGCTACTCTGGAAGACAGTTTGACAGTTTCTTATAAAACTAAACATACTCTTTGAATACAATCCAGAAATCATGTTCCTTGTTATTTACACAAATGGGTTCAAAACTTATGTCTAACAAAAACCTGTACACAGATGTTTATGGTAGCTTTATTCATACATGCCAAAACTTAGAAGCAACCAAAATGTCCTTCAGTAGCTGAATGGATAAACAGACTGTGGCACATCCAGACAATGGAATATTATTTGGTGCTAAAAAGAAATGAGCTATCAAGCCATGAAAAGACATGGAGGAAACTGAAATGCATATTACTAAGTGAAAGAAGTCAATCTGAAAAGGTTGGTATGAATAGCTGGAGCACAGAGGATTTTTAGGGCAACCAAACTGCTCTGTATGTTACTATAATGGTAGATTCATATCATTATACATTTATCAAAACCCACAGAGTGAACCCCAATGTAAACTATGGACTTTGGGTGATAATGATGGTTCAGTGTTGGTTCATCGACTATAACAAATGCAGCACTCTGGTGCAGATTTTGATAGGGGGGAGGCGGTGCATGCGTGGGGGCAGAGAGTATATGGGAAATCACTGTAGTTTCTGCTCAATTTTGCTGTGACCTAAAACTGCTCTTAAAAAAAAAAAGCTTTTTTTTAAAGAAATGAAATGGTGCTCTTCACATAAAAAAAAAAAAAAAAACCAACCAGGGCAAGTTAAAAGAAAGCAGAGGAAACAAATATTTATGCAGCACCTATTACGTGACATTATTCTGCTGGGTGCTGGGACACAATGATGAGCAAAACAGACAAGGTCCCCGTCCTCTTAGAGCTTACCATCTATTACAGGACTCATATCAAACAAATAAACCACACAAAGTATAATGTTCAGTGACAACATATACAGGCATACCTCATTTTATTGTGCTTTGCTTTACTGCACTTTGCAGGTACTCCATTGTTTTTAGAAACTGAAGCTTTGTGATAACCCTGCGTTGAGCAGACCAATTTTTTAAATTTTTATCTTTATTAGAGTATACTTGCTTTACAATGTTGTGTTAGTTTCTGCTGTACAACGAAGTGAATCAGCTATAAGTATACATACATCCCCACATCCCCTCCCTCTTGAGCCTCCCTCCCACCCTCCTTGTCCCACCCCTCTAGGCCGTCACAAAGCACCAAGCGGACCTCCCTGGAGCACACCTATTGGTGCTATTTTTCCAGTAGCATCTGCTCACTTTCATGTCTCTGTGTCACATTTTGGTAATTCTCGAAATATTTCAAACTTTTTCATTATTATTATATTTGCTATGGTGATCTGTGATCAGTGATCTTTGATGTTACTATCACAAAAAGATTACAATTTGCTGAAGGCTCAGATAATGGTTAGTATGCTTTATCAACAAAGCATTTTTTAATTAAGGTATGTACACTGTTTTTCTAGATATAATGCTATTTGCACACTTACTAGACTACAGTATAATGTAAACATAACTTTTATATGCACTGGGAAACCCAAAAATTCATGTGACTTACTTTATTGTGATACACACAACCGAATCCGCCATATCTCCAAGGTATGCCTGTAACATGACCTACACTAAAGGTGAAGACAGTGCCTCTGAGAAAGTGATGTTTAAGGTGAAAACGGAAGCTGGGGTAAGAGCCTGAAGGAGTGTTTTAGGCAGAACGACTAGCATTGCAAAGGCCAGGGTGACTGGAGTACAGTGATAGGTCAGGATACTGGCAAAAATAAGGCTGGAGAAGCAGGCAGGGATCAGATTATGCAGATTTGGGGTTTTACAATTAGAGCAACTGATGACAAACTTCGAGGGCATTAAAGTAGTGACATAATCTGATTTGGTTTTTAGAAGATCACTCTAGCTGCTGTGTGGAGAATGAGAATGGAGGAGGGAAGACACAGAAACTTGTTGATAGTTACAACAGTAGGTAAGAAGCGTGGGTCAAGTAGGTGATGGTGGAGAAGAGAAGTGGCAGGATTCTAGATATTTAGATGGGAGAACTGATAAGAATTGGTGATGAACTGGGCATTACCAGATGGAGTGACAGAGTAGGAGGTATACAAAGATAGTCAGCTCTAAGGTTTCTGATATGGATGACCAAGTGGGTAGAAATGCCCTTTACAGAGAAGGAAAATAGAGGAAATAATTGCATGGGAGTAGGTTGGAAATTAAGAGTTACATGTATTAAACGTGAGGTGCCAGTAAAACATCTAAGTAAAACATCCCAAGAAGGTAGTTGGGAATATATCCATTGAACTCAGAATGGGAACATGGGCTCAAACAATGCACATTGAGTCAGTGGCTTGTGGATAGTACTTAAAGCCATGAAAGTAAAAGAAATTGCCCAGGGAAAGCATATAAAGAAGAGGGTTTAAAACTGAGCCCTGGGGAACTTGGAGTTCTAGAGGTTAGATAGAAGAAGAGAAAGAGGTTAAAGAAAATAAGCCAATGGAGAGGCTACAGAAAGGAAGAAACGGAAATGTTTCAAGGAGAGGAGTCTACTGAATTCAATACTGCAGAGAAATCAAATGAGGTGAGAGCTGGCGGGGCTTGGAAACATGGTGATCACTAGGAGGGCTTACCAAGAGGAACTTCAGGGATATGGAAGAGAGAGAGGCCAGACTGAAGTGTGCTGAGGGTGAGCAGAAGGTGACAAAGTGGAGGTACGGAGCGCAAACGATTTCCGAGAGGCTTTGTTGTGGTAAGTGCGTGGATAGTCAGGACTACAGAACATGCTGGAAAGAGATGTGCAGTCAAGGGAAAGTTTTTAAAAAGTGATTTCTCGGGAATTTCCTGGCAGTCCAGTGGTTAGGACTCCACACTTTCACTGCAGAAGGTCCAGGTTTGATCCCTGGTCAGGGAACTAAGATCCCACAAGCCAAGTGTCATGGCCAAAAAAAATAAAATTAAAATTAAAAAAATAAAAAGTGGCTTCTCATTTCCTGGTAGCAATCAAATCAGGCAGACTTACTGATTAAAAGGAGACTTTTTTTTTTTTAATTTGGGGATAGTAGAACATGTGTTAGTGTGGAATAAACTTCAGAAGAGAGTTCCAAGAGTCAGGGAAATGGGTTCACTGATGAAGCAGGCCCCTGAAAATTAGGAGGGGATGGGATCTGGGACACACATGGAGGGATTAGTCTTTGCTAAGAAAGATAAAGACCCAAGTTAAGTCCCTAATCATGTATTTATAAGAATTCAACATAAACAAAGCTTACTTCTACCTAAAGGAGAAATATCCCTATTTTAATATGGAAAGAAGCAGCTTCAAGAGTGCAATGGCTTTAACTCACATAATCCTGAAATGCTTCAGAGAACCCTAGAAAACTAGGGTTTGGTCACAGTTCCAGAAAATTTGAAAAGGAGTTGCTTTAGAGCAGTAAGATTTATGGAACATCTTACCCTACAAAGATAGTAAAAATTGAAAAATTACAGCTTCAAAAAGTATTTAGGTGCTAATGACCATTCAACCTAATCTTTGCCTAATGGTATAAATTTTACAAAGATCTTTCACACTCATTTTCTTCTTCCATCTTTGTAATATCTTTAAAATTCCTCCCTGAGGATGGCAAGAGAGGATTATCATCCTCTGGGAGAGATGTATGCATGGGTTCAGAAAGGTAGGGTAGGACATCTGTGCCAAGCACTATAGCAAGCAAGTGGTGGAGTTAGGATCTAAATCCACATCTTTTGGCTCCAAAACCAATGCTGACTTAATAATTACATCTTTTACTACATAACAAGTTTGCTGAGTATGCCTTGACCTTTTGGGGTTAAAGTCTAGAAGGGCGACCGAGAGCTCTCACAAATCACCACTGACATCTTAGATATCATGGAACACCAGGCTGAAGAGCCACTGACAGAGCCAAATAAGAGAGCGCAAGTCCTAGGTCCCAATCCGCCCCGAGTGATGGACAGTCTGCTCACCAGATGACGACAGAAGACACAAACTCAACACGGATACTGAAAACAGAAGTGAAGAAAACTCAAGGATGCCAAACACTTCAGTTACCAGGACCAAAACACAAAGGAAGAGTCTAGGGCAGTGTCTGAAAGCACAGCATATGTTCTCGTTCTAATTACACAGTCTAAAGCAGGGTTTCTCAACCTTGGCGCTACTGACATTTGGGGGCCAGAAAATTCTTTGTTGTGGGGGACTGTCCTGTGCATTGCAGGACGTTTAGTAGTATCCCTGGCCTCCACCCACGCGATGTCGGCAGCACAGATCCACCTGCCCCAGTCATGACAACTAAACATATCTCTCGACTTTGCCAAATATCCCTTGGGAGAAGGAGGGGTTGGGGAGATCACCTCCAACTGAGAAACACTGATCTAGATGGATTCCACTATGAATATCGGAGCTAAGGCCATGCAAAGTAGACTTACAAAGAAAGTGGAGAAAGCTCATGATCTTATTTATTTTCAGGTAATAGTCTGCACAATCTTTACTAAAAGCATCAAATGTTCCAAAGACATGCAGTACGTACCCAGAAAAGTAGGCCTAGCCCGAGAGACCACACCTCACTACTACCTCATTACTCTTGGTAATGGATTCTGGAGACCAAGCAGTCAGTCAACCTTCCTCCTTCTCACACTCAGTAATGCAAGAGACTGCCAACATACACAGAAAATCAGACACACTCTCTGGCTCTCATATGCCCATTAAGCCATCATTCATCTTCCTTCCTATCCTGTGGGAAGGAGTCTATGCCCTTCTGGAAAACTGGCTCCATTAATGGGCTCAAGACAGACAAAGCCTGCACTGCCTGAACTGCTCTCTTTCCAGAAGGACAGAAGACCACCCCTAACAGGCCAGCAACACCCCTAGCTGGTTGTATGTTGACAGGCTTCTACTGATCTCCCTTGAGAGACGGGACACTCAGCTCTCTGCTGTCTTGTTTTACAATTATTTACTCTGCCCATCGAAATCTGATGGGTTTTAGAAGCTTGGCTCAATGGCGTTATCCATCTTCCCATCGCTCTGGTGTCAGAGGATGCCACACTCTTTCTAACAATCCAGGCCTTGAGAAGCAAATTACTTTCTAAGAGTTTCTTCAAGGAGAAAACATGAAATAATTTTGACTTTACACGTTATAAGAATGTGATTTCAGAAACAAAAGATAATCTGTGGAGCCCTTAAGCGTTCCAAATTTTGCTTTGCAGTTGGCAGATGCCCGCTGCGGCCCCCACACCAGCCCCAAATCTTGTAAATACTTTTGAGTATTTCTGTTGATCTACGAAGCTATGTTAGCTATGCTGTAGACAAAATCAACTTTATCTTGGTGTATGAATATCTGAAACAAAACTCTGTTTTAAAATATCTGCAGCATAGCTCAGACTGGACAGTTGGGCTTTAACTGAGTCAGGACAGAGCAAAATTGTTGCAACCCAAGACTCAATCCCCCTTGAGTTCCCACACTGTCTCTGCTAAACCTAGCTGGTGAGCTCTTCAAGGGAGAAGCATGCCTTAGCCCCTGGAGCAGAGGCCTGGCCTAAAGAAGTCTCGATAGAAGTTTGTTATGTGAAAGAACAAAATGGACACCGTCACCCATTAATAAGATCTTTTTCCGCTCTCTGGAAGTTAACTGCATAAGAAACAAAAGACTTTGAACAATTTTTAAGAAAAGCTAGTCTCACAGTTTGTAGTAGTTTCTAAAGGCTCTCTGTTAGGATATATTTTTTTTTAGTCCCCCTTCCAAAGCACAACTAAAACATTTTAAAAATCCCCAAGCACATTATTTACCACTGTTAGGAGAAGGATTAGATAAAGGAGGAGGGCACAGACCAAATCAATCTTGAAAAACTAAATTCAAAAGGAGAAAAGAAGGTACACATCTAAGGTTTAAAGTCATCGTTACCCAGTGACCCCCTAACCCAGCTCTTGATCTCCAAATCCAGGGGGAGGGTAAATTTAGGGTGCGAGATTAGGCCTCAGCTACGCTGGCATTTAAAAACATTCTGGCAGGTGCTCTGCCAGGCAGTCTATAATTAGTGAGTATGCCTCGGAAACTTAAAATGAACTCAAAGGGTTTCAGAAGCCAACAGCCAGCCTCCCAAGCACTGAGCTGTGCAGCCACGGGGCTGATGCTGTCTAGAACCAGTGTTGGGTGCCTGCATGGCGCACACGTGTGCACACACACGCCACTTCTGCAGAGTGTCTTTTTTCAAAGCTCTAATGGCTTGACCTCAACACCTGCTGCACTTCCTGAAGACAGACAGGCTCTGGAGCTCCACTGTTCCTCGCACGAGGCTGTACTTTCTAGGAACGACCGCACACACGCAGAGGCTGGCCAGCTGCCAAGGCGGGGGCAGCCCAGCCACCTCGGGCCTGAACTTTCCCAGTGCTGTCAGGGCGGGATCCCACTAGGAGCTGACTCAGCGGCCAGCATGGAACTCTGCCAACCACACAGCAGTGCGGGGGCTGCCGGCAAGTCACAGATGTTTTGCTAAACCAAAGCAATCAGCCGGGAGGCGGATCTGGGCTGGCGGCCAGGCTGCTGCTGTCGGGGAAGCTGGCATTCTCTGATCCTAGTCCGAGCTCTGCCACTACCTCCCTGGTGATCTGAGGGAAAACCTCTGTGCGTCTCAGCGTCTCCCCTGCTTCCGAGCATGTCTGTGTGGGTGCAGCAGAGAATGGCACTGTTTGCATGAAAGAGCACCTGGAGCACTACTACCCACCACATGCTGGTTCTGTTAATCCTCACAACATCCTTGGAGGTAGGCTTCGTTATCTTGATTTCACAGAGGGCTCAAAGGAATTGAGCCCTACCAAAGGATCACAAGGGTACTGTGATCACACTGCTACTGTGAAACTCAGATCAACTGCATAGGCAGGGCGCCTTGATAGAAAGATGCTGAGCTTTCAGTTTGCAAAGGACCTTTCTCATATGACTTCTCGGATGCCCTGTGTAAATCCATAGCCCTTCACAACTAATTTCTCAACAGCACCACTGGACCACATGGAGTGTATGTGCTTATGGGGAGTACCCAAATATTACCGGCTTTATTATGAACTCCCTGCCTAATCACCAACAAGTCACTTAGCCTGGAAGAACTGATCATCAGTCCCATTCTTTGGGTGAAGAAAAGCGGCATGGCAAGTCAGAAACACAAGAAGAATTAGAAGGCAAAGAGCACAGATTCCTTAGGCTCTACCCCCTAGGATAATTCATTAGGACCCTGGAATCTATATTTTTTAAAACTCCCTAGATGACTCTGATGCTCTGCCATGTTTGGGAATCACTGAAGCTTGCCTTGGCTCAAAAGGGAATTGTGAGGGATTCCCTGGAGGTCTAGTGGTTAGGAGTCTGCACTTTCACTGCCTGGGTTCAATCCCTGGTCAGGGAACTAAGATCCTGCAAGCCGCACAGCACAGCAAAAAAAAAAGTAAAAAAATTAAAAGGGAATTGTGAGGTCTACCCTGCCCTGTTTCAAAGGAGGTGATATAAGGGTGAAATGAAATCATGTCTAAAGGCTCTTTGCTGGAAAATATACACAATGCAAAAGGTTCTCATCAGTTATGTTTAGGAGCAAAACAGCAAAACTGACCTTAAAAAGCATGATCCTGGGTTAGCCTGGAGCTAAGACACTGTGTTAGGCAAGACTGTTCTCTTATCAAACTACTACTAGAAAAACTGAAATTAGAGCCACACATCTCATTTTTAGATATCCCTCATAACACTGTTGCAACCTCATTCTTCCTTTAAACAAAAGAAGACTGTACTTGGTCTTTCATATTAAACTTGGAGCAATCTATATTAGGAGTAACTTACACATTTCACTGCTCTAATCAAGAAAACAACTATGAGGAAAAAACTCAGTCTATTCACGTCTAGGCTGCTGGTCACTGAAGCAGGCTGAGAAGGCACAGACTGGCACAGACCCTGGCAGTCCAGTACCTCTCCCTGGCTAGCCTTTAGGGAGAACAAATAATGCCCCCATACCAGAAAGACTGACCTGCTTGAGCTGCTCATCCAGATTCCAGCCCGGCTGCCCTGCTGTGGAGACTGAAGCTGAGGCCTTAGGAGCATCTTTGGTATGGTCTTCTTTAGCTTGCTGTCCATGTGGTGGGAGCCCTGGCGCTGGAAGCAGACCAGATACGGGTGCGGCTCTGGGGTCTTGGCGAGCCACCTTCTGCACGTGAAAATATTTTGAAGCAGCCTGGGTCTCTTTCTCAGCCACCTCTGCAACTTCATCATCCCCATCCTCATCTTCCAAACCTCCTTCCTCTTTCTCAGGCTCTGAGTTCACCTTGCTCCGTTCAAACACTCGGGCCACTGCTGGGGCTGGTGGAACTCTGGCTAAGGGACCCAGGGCAGGGCTGCCAGAAGGCCTCCCAGGTGTGGCAGAAAGGTGAGTCTGCTGTGTGACCAGCTTCTGGGCATACAAGAACGGGGTTTCTCTCATCTGCTGAACCTGCTTCTCTCTGGCATCCATCTGCAGAGGAGCCAGGTGTGGTGGCTGTGGCGGCGGCGGTGGCTGCTGCTGCGGCGGCTGCTGCTTCTGCTGAGGCTGCAGTGGCTCCATCACTGCCTCAAGCTTCACCCACCGATTGGCATGGCTCTGGACCTGGGCACAGCCCTGCAGGCACACTGGGTGTAAACCTCTAAGTGATTAATAGGAACCACAAAGAAGGAGAAAAGAAAAAGGAAAAAAAAAAACCAACAATGTAAAGCAGGTATAAAAAGGTTTTCTTTTCTCCAGTAAAGGGTATGAGTTCTGAGCATTAAACATATGCCCGTAAACCTGAGTTTTAAGATGAGTAAGTGGTGGGAGTTTGAGGTGGGGGTAGGGCAGGGTAGGGGGTGGTGGGAGTTGGGTAAGGAAAAGTATGCAGAAGAGGAACAGGATTTAAGAGGAGAAATACAGTATGAATCTCAGCTGCGGTGGACTACTGTGGGTTTAAAACGAAGTAAATCCAGATGACATTGAGTCTGCAAACATCTGTGTTCTGATCTCTCTTCCTCAACATTATCAAACATTAATCTGTTTACTACTGAAAAAGCAACTGGGTTTACACTGTACAGAGGTTGCGAGTATGAAAACCATCATTTAAAAAAAGGGAAAGAAGGGCCTGCCTACAAGAAAGAGAATATTGCTTAGGTTCCCAGGCCCATCAGAGAAAGGTATTACCATCTAAGCAAGACACAGAGCTATCAGGCAGACGGCAAGATTTCTCTCATAGAAAAGCAGAACCTAGCAAACTGCTCTTAGGTTTAAACTTTTAAAATTTCCCAGATCAAACTGCCAAGCCTGCTTTTTGAGTGGGCTGAGCCAATGCTAACCAGACATTATAGCCTCAAAAAGAATCCAATTTCAACAACATGAGAGAAAGAAACACGCAAGGAGGCAAGAGTTTCAAATTGCAATGGGCACTCAAAAAACAAACAGGGGGGAATTCCTCTGGAGATTTTTAAGGTAATTAATTGGAAACAGGTATCAATATTGTGTAAACGAGGCAAAGCTTCTTTTTTATAAACAGCCTAGTAAATCTCTTCACATCCCCTTTCTTTCTGATTCACTTCTATGACATTCTATGACGAATACAAAAAGAAAAGGCTTTCAGGCCAAAAGTATTCTGGGGGCAGGTTTATCAGCATTCTTACCAATCAGTCTCCAAACACACACCCCTTTCACACCCTCTCCTCCTCTAACCAACCCCCCCTTCCCTTCCTCCTTTCCAGGCCCCCATCCCCAGCAAACCTCACTTGAGTTATGCTTCCTCAGCAAGTCTCCATAACTGAATGGATTACTATGCATGGGCAAATTTTAGGTTAACAGGACTTGCAACATGGCGTACAATGTTGTCATCACATGAAAGAAGAAGCTGCACTGCACAGGTTGGGACTTGATATTTGCGTTGTTCCACTGTTTTAGGACTGGGTAGAAAGATTTAAAAAAAAACAAACCCAAAAACTTAAATATCTAGGTATCTTCAAAAATTCATGGGGAAGTAATCACACTCCTAGCAATAAAAACTGTTTGGATTTAGGCATTTTTTAAAAACCGGGTTAGAGAAAAAAGGTAGGACTTTTAAAGTTAGGCAAAAAAGTAGAAATTTTAAAATCCTCATTTTCTGTTTAATCTTAGAAGCACTGCTTTTGTCTTTTGCATTCTGTGAAAGATTCAAATTCCAATTTGCCTCTTCCTCCCTTTACTTCCTCTCTTGGCACTTTAGAAAGTGAGTTATGCCGGAAGCAATACTTTCATTCTGCTATAGCCCTTTTTATAGTGTAACAAAGCATGAAAAGATTTACACCCACATTAAATCCAGTTGCCAAAAGTGTTCATTTAAAATAAAAACAATTTGCATCAAAGAAAAGTAAACCAAAGAATAAAGAAAATAATTCGGTGGTCATTTTAATTCTCCTTACAACATTATAACATCAATCAATCACAAGCGGGATAATTTTTCATGCAAGTCCTGCCAGTCATTGAACAACTGCTTCTCATCTTGTGGCACCATCTTCTCTGTATGCTGTCCCCAGCAGAGGGGGTGGTGTCTCACAGCCTCTTTAGTTAAGACTGAGATGACTCAGTTCTACAACTCGATACACACACCCTCCCCCAAAGAGCCTATCTTTCCCTTGTCCCTAAGCAGCTAGTTGATCCAAACAACAATACCACCTGCCTACTTTTAGAAAACTTGGGTCTCAGAAATCTAAACCACTCCATCCTTTCACACGGCTCCCTCCCCCATTTCCCCTAAAGTTCCCGAACCTCTAAGCCCGGCGCAACGGACTCCTTGCAGCTTTGAAGCCGGCCTCGCCCACCATTCCCTCTACCTTCGCTGCCGGATCCCTCTGGCCTCAGCCCCCTTTAAGCCCCACACCTCCACCCCCCGCCATTCTTTATACCCCCACAACCCAACTCTATCACTTTTACCTCTACTGAGCCCTCCCAGCCAATCCGCCGGCTCTTCTTAGATTGTCCCAACCCCACCTATTCTAGCCCTTTCAGTTCCCAGGGGCCCCTCACTCTTCCCATCCCTTTATCTCATATCACCCTAATGGGCGAGGGCGCCTCCGGGCTCCTCCCAGCGCTCTCACTTTTCCTCCTTGGCCCCCGTGCTCCACTAGCCCGCGTCTTCACGTCTTCCCCTACACACCTGCCTCTCCTCCTACTACGCCGTCCCCTCCACCTGCCACAGCCCTCGCTCCCGCCAAGGCTGAGGGAGCTGGGCACCGCGCGGCTTACCTGTACGGGGCGCTCCGGGTCCGCCAGCGGTGGAAGAGGCAGCCACTCAGGGCCCGGCGCGGCAGCTGCGTTTCGGACTTCTCCGCAGCCGGGGGCCACAGCCGGGGCGGGGCCCGCACCGGAAGCGGCGCCGCGGGGCCGGGTTGCCGGCCCGGGGCGGGAAGGGGGCGGAGTCACACGGTATGGGGCGGGGCCTGAGGCCGGAAACGGCCAAAAAGGGAACGAGGGGCGGGGTCGGGCGGAAGTGACTTCTAGGGAAAGCCCCGCCCAACTGAGTCGTGGGCGGAAGTGAGTAGAAGCTGGCGGAAGCTTCCGCCAATGGGGAAGCGCAGACATGGAGGAGTTCCGGTGTGAGTACTTCCGCGGGGAGTTGAAAAGAGCCGGTCTGCTTACACTCCTTTCTGAGTGTTTTCTAGTTGTGGAGGTTGGTGGAGCGTGGGCGGGCGGTAGGTTGGGAGGAAGGTAAATAAAGGACAAGGAGTGTCAGGGTTTTCTGCTGCTTCGGTCGCCTCCCCAACCTCCTACCTTCAAACCGATCTTCCTCTGAGATTCCCGCTTCCAGATCAGCTTTTCTCTGTTCTCTGAGGATGCTGCGTCCCCTGGAGCTCCCTCACATGGGTTAGTATTCTCGCTTCCCAGGTTCCAAAAGTGGGGGCAAGGTGCCATATACTGTCACCTCTTGTAAAAACCCTTGCTTCTCTGACGCTTACTTGTAAGACTTTGCCGCCCATTTAAACGCCTCTGTAGAGATGATCTGCTAATATGTGCATCCAGGTCCTTGTCTTACTTTCTCTTCTCTAACCATCTTCCATCTTGATAAATTCAGAGTCACTGTGGACAACTCATCTAGCATGCAGGCCTCATCCCTTATATCAACCTCCCAATCCCAGTCAAAAACCTGGACCTTGTCACTAGAAACCCTGTCTTGTTATGAATCAGTAGTTTGAACATCCCTCTGTCCAACTACAGCCTGATAACCTTTAGCTTGACTGCTTAAGAACTTCACCATAACTGTCTTTTTTACTTTATCAGAACCTCCAATCTGTTGAAAGCTTCTACTTAATTCTCATTCTTCAGTTCCCTCCTTATCCATCTTAGATTCAATGGTACATCATTACAATCCCCCTCTTACTTACTCTTAAGCCTGCCCTCCTCTTTTCCCCAACTAAGTCCTCCACCCCGGGTGGACTAACATGCTTCTCAATGCCTGTACCTTGTCATAGTAAATTGTCCTGCTGAACAGATTGGCATCACTAAATATAATAATGTCAGCCTTAAATGGGCTTTGAACAGTGCCTGGAAATTTCATTATATTTTTCTAGTTAACCTGCTCTCCACTATCGGCAAGTCTCTAATCCCCTATGCTTCCCGTACCCCTTCCCCTGATTATCTTACTGTATAAGTAATAGAAAATGTAGAATGCCCTAAAATCTAGAAATCTACATATGTTCCCATCTGTCCTTTCCTCCTATAAGTTACTCAATCAAAACTATTCATTGAGGGACTTCGCTGGCAGTCCAGTGGTTAAGAATCCATGCTTCCACTGCAGAGGGCACGGGTTCCATCCCTGGTCGGGGAACTAAGATCCTTCATGCTGTGCGGTGCGGCCAAAAAAAAAAAATTCATCGAACTCCCACTGTATGCCAGATGAGGCACTCATGTACTCATCTAGGTGCTCGTTCAGCAATAAACAAAAAAATTCCTTGTCTTCAAGGATCTTCCTAATGTGGGGAGACAGAAAAACAATACATATATATTTGTTTTTATACATATGTATATGTATATATGTATTCTAAGAAGAACAAAGCAGGGTAAGGGTTAGACATTGGTCTCAGGTGGCTGCCATTTTAGACATTAGTCAGAGAAAGACTTATTGATAAGGGACACTTAAGCAGAAACTGGAACTGACTTGATGGGGGTAAGCCATGTGGATAACTAGGGAAAGCATGTTCCAGACAGAGGAGACAGCAAATTCAAATGCTCTGAGGCAGGAGCGTGCTTGACATGCTATAGAATTAGCAAGGAGACCACTATAGCTGATACAGAGTGAGTGGGGGGAGAGTGGTAGGAGATGACATCAGAGAGGTAGCCAGGGGCCCAGTCATGTGGGACTTTGTAGGCCATGGTGACAACTTCGGATCGTTACCGCTTAAACCACTGAAGAGTTTTGAGCACAAGACTAACTTGACCAGATTTAAGTCTCTAAAAGTTTCATTTGAGGGAATTCCCTGGCAGTCCAGTGGTTAGGGCTCTGAGCTTCCACTGCAGGGGGCATGGGTTTGATCCCCGGTTGGGGAACTAAGATCCCACATGCCACATGGCCAAAAATAAATAAATGAAAAAATAAAAGTTTCATTCTAGCTGTCGTATGGAGAATAGACAATGAGGGTAGCGAAGTAAGAGTGGAAGCACTAGTCCTGGCAGAAGATGATGGTGGCCTGAACTAGATGACAGCATTGGAGGTGGTAAGAACTGGTCAGATTTCGGGTGTATTTTGAAAGTAAAGCCACAGGATTTACTAATGGATTATGTATAGGTTAGAGAAGAGAGTCAAGGGTGATCAAGGTTTTTGCCCCAAGTAACTGGTAGAATAGTGATATCACTACTACCTGGGGAATTCTATCAGAAGCTGACCCCAATGGAATACTACTTAGCAATAAAAAGGACAGAAGTATTGATACACCCAACAACTTGGCACTATAACAACATAAAAATAAAGGCATGCTGAATGAAGGAAGCTAGTCTCAAAATGAAAATCTTGAAAATATTAAAACTATAGTGATGGAGAATAAGTCAGTGGTTGCCAGGAATTAGGGATGGAGGAGTAACTATAAAGGGATAGCAAAAAGAAGGGTTTTGGGGTGATGGAACTCTTCTGTATTCTGACTGTGGTGGTAGTTACATGAGTCTATACATGTGTTAAAATCCATAGAACTGTATAAGAAAAATACAATCAATTTTATTGTATGATAATTTTTTTAAACCAAACTTTCCATGCATGCTTAAGTTTCCTTTCCCAATTCTCAGGGTTCTCCCTTTAACCTCTTGTAGTATTGGATCCTTCCATCAGTTTCAACCATCTTTTGCTTTGAAAAAACAAAAACAAAAAAAACCCTTTCCTTTGACCCCATATTCTGTGACTAAAGCCTTATCTCAAGATTCCCCTTCCTGGCAAAGCTTCTAGAATTACTGCCCTCATTGCAGCCCAAGTGATCTTATCTCTCTCCTTAAAACACTCTATGGCTTCCCATTACTCTTGGGATCAAGACCTAAATTCCATCATGTGGCCTGCAGAGCCCTAGCCTCTGCCTACCTCTTTGGTTTTATTTCCTTGCCTCACATGTAGTAGAGGACCCAAGAGGGCAGCCTTACTAGATAACCTCAGTAGTTGAAACAGAAACACCCCCCTCCCCTTTCATAGTAATGTGTTTAAATCCTGAGATATTCACCCATTCTGGTTACAAGGAATATCATTTAATCTTGCTACTTTGGCTTCCAAGGTGTGGTACATTGAACAGAATAGCCATAGTATTTTCAGCTTCTCCCATTGAGAGGTGGAGTCTGTTTCTCCATTTTATGAATCTAGGCTTGGCTATGTGACTTGCTTTGTTTTATGGGATATTAGCAGTCTTCTGATACTAGAAGTCTTAAAAAGTGCTTATAATTATAGCTTGCTCTCTCTTGCTGCTGAGAACTCTTCCACCACCTTGTGAAAAACTCCTGGCTAACCTGATGAATGATGAAAGACATGTGGTCATCACCCCAACTGACATCTAAGCAACTGCCAGACATATGAGTGTGGCTCCGTAGACCAACTAGCCTGCCAACCATCAGACATGTGAGCCAGGCCATTGTAGACCATCTAGGCCCAGCTTTGTTGGCCGAGACCAGAAGAAGCCCATCGACAAACCCATAGACCAGTGAAAAATTAGGTTTATTGTTTTAAAGTTAAACCAATAAGTTTCGAGATGGTTTATTTTGCAATGAAAGATAACTGATACCCAAGGCATTTCTTTGCATCTATCAGGTTGGATTTACTTGGTGTAATTCTTAGAGCTGAAGAAGAGAGTCACCGTGTATCATCTTCACATAGCTGGCCCATGTTACCTTAGGTTCTGCCATCACATTTCTTAGTGTTTTGCTTAAATATAGCAGGGATAATCTTACATCATGTCTCTTTTATTTCAACTGTTCAATAAAGGTGATATCATTTGCATGGTTTTCATTGATTTTATTTCTCTTGTTAAAAATAAAAGTTGAATTGTATAAATATTGGGTATCATTTGTATGTATGTTTTGTTATAAATTTAGTCTTAAATAGTACAGGGCATAAAAGCTAAGAAACAACAGGTAAATGGCCATATTATAGAATAATAGTATAATTAATGAAGAGAAAATGCCTCTATGTGTTTATGATAACCAATGTTAATTATTGATGTAATTGTGTCCATCTTAAAGAGATCTGGTGTTTTCACATGAATGGATGTCAGTTTGGGGACTTGAAACGTATAAAATGTTTTCCCATTGAAATTAACAGTGATTACGTTTTCGACTTGCATTGGCCCTACAAGAGGTTTTTCAGGTAAGGCAGAAGGGCAGTGAGGCAGTTACTATACATTTTAATAGGAAATAGGAAATTAAAATGTAACAGATGATTAAGATTCTTCTTGTACTGAGATTAAGGTATAGCCTCAGGAACCTCAGTTAGCACGTGTAAAGCCTCTGATGAGTAACTGGTATTAACTGTGTGTAAGGAAAGAATGTGACTGTCCAAGGCCAGGGGGCTGAAGGCAGGTATATCCAGTCCACACACTCATGAGGGGACCTTGCTGTTGTGGTGGTGGATGTACCAGTAACGTTACCTGCAGCCTGATTGGGCTTCCATTGTGTTTTCCTACAGAGGGGCATATGCCCATCAGGCTGACTCCTGGGTCCTTTATTCACAGAACTGTTTGTATTTTTGTTGTTGTTGTTGTTCATCTTTTAAATCAGATAGTTGCTATTTGGTGTCTGATGTCTCGAGTTGTGATGTGTCAGCCTCCACAAGCCAGGCAACGCTGAGGAACTGCCAGCATCTAGTTATTGAGGACTCCTGGGGGGGCGGGCAGCCAGCCTTCCCCTTCAGGAAGCAGCTCTCTTGCCACATTCCCTTTCAGCCTGCTCTCACCACGAAGGTCCTTTCCAACCCTGTGATTCTGGGATTTGCCAACATTTTGGTGAACTGGACTATGTTGTTCTTTCCCTCACCTGGGAATAGAAGAGGTCAGACCTCCAAGGCAATTGGTTCATCTTTGAAAACATTGGATCATTTCACTCTTGTTTACACTGAATTGAAAGCTGTCTTTGCAAAGCTGCACCCAGATTTCTGTGGTGGCCCTGGCACTCAGCAGTCCTGTAGACTTCCAGAGCAAAAAGGAACAGGAGGCCGTTCAAGCCATCTGTCCTAGAACGAGACATCTGGTCTCAGGTCTGTGCCTCTCGTCAGGGCTCTTTGGGAGCCATGTGGCCCCCCATCCGACAGAGCTGTTATAAACCAGACACCATCAAGTGCTGGTGAGACTAAGAGGAGAGGGTGCCCAAGCTGAAGTTGGCCGGCCAGTGAGGCTGGTTGGCTGGGAGAATTGTGGGTCCAACTGGTTCCTGTAAATGTGTCCACAGACACCTACACATGCCCGGGGGCTTTAATCCATCAAAAATCTTTACTCCCAAGCACCTGCACTGAAGGTTGAGTTCTCAAGAATAGTAATATACATTTTTCTATTGTCAAGGTTGGCCAGGACTCTTGTCCTTTCCATGTTAAAAGAAAAAAAATCAAGACAAGTGTACAGATGTTATGGAGGAGACTAGGCAAGGATCTTGGAAACATGAGCTCAGAAGATGCAAGGTATACTGAAGAAACTTCAGTGGAAAAGAAATTTCCCAAATATAGGGAGGGGAGCACTTCCTTTTGTGATGTTTGGGCACCGGGTTCATCATGTATTGCTCCCACACAGCACGTGCACCACAGCTGTGTTTCTGTTGCAAGCTTAATGCTAGTTAATCCTGAATCTGAGCTAAAGGAAACCAAGTATAGTTTAATGGGAGTTCCTGACATTTTATTAAGGTGAAATATATTCAGTGCCAGAGAAGTTGAAAAGGTTGTCTGTTCTCCATGCCTTCATTTGCTACTTTATGGCAAGAGCACATGTTGAAGGCTTTGATGGATTCAAACCAATCTTAACACAGGTTAACTCTGCTGCAATTTCAGGGAATAGGAGATAACCCCATTTGGGAATCTGTTTCAGAAACTTCGTCTTAAAGAACTGAGCTCGGTTTTCAGTCTCTCCACTTAAAGTGAAAGTTTGATTTTATAATGCTTATAACTGCACTGAGATTAGGTTGGAAGAGAATAGAGTGGTTATAAAATTGTTAGTTTTACTAAAACTGATTTACTAATAATGTCCTCCTGACCAATTCCCTTTCATGCCTCCTCCTACCCTCACAATAAATAGGGCAAAATACTTAGCTTAACACTGTGGTCATCAAGCAACCAGTCATTTCCTAATATGGACAGTCGAACCCTCCAGTTTCACTTCTGGAATTCAAGTGCTAGGAGAATGGCATTTACGTTTGTGTATGTTTTCTGTAGCTACTTCCCTCTCACTCTCCAACTCAATGAAGCCTCTGTGTTGTTTGCTTTAACATTAATTATGGCATCTGCAATGACTGAATTTCCTGAACCTGCAATATAGCATCAGCCTGGACCCAATACAATCTAACCCTGACAGTTTGATACAAAATTCAAATGAATAGTCACAAGATTTGAGGGCTCTCTCCTCAATAAAAATGAATCATCCCCCACCCCCCAAATTACAGTCTTTAAAAAGAATGAAGTCAGTACATTTCTACTGACATAGGAAGTTGTCAGTTGTAGAATTTAAAAAGAGACTAGCAAGTTACAGAAAAGTATGTAAAATAAAATCATTTTGAAAAAGGAAAAATGATGTAATCTTTTAAAAAACAATTTCCCATCTTAACAATAAAGATAGTTATGATACATGTCCTAACCTTAGACTCAGGTTTAATTTTTGCTTTCTTTGGTAATTAGAAAAAAATTGTACATTAAGGAAAATTCTACAGTGCTTATTAACTGATGGTTATCATGCACTAAGCACTTCACTTACACTATCATTTAATGCTCAAAATAACCCCCATTTTACTGGTGAGAAAACTAATGCTTATAGTAGTTAAGCAACTTGCCCAAGGTTAAGTTACATGTTACACGTAGCAGAGCTGGGATTTGAATCCAGGGCTGTCTGACTGTAATTCGTGCTACTAACCACCATGCCATATTCCTCCCATCAATGTAAGTAGTTGAATTTGTAACCATTTGAATTTTACAATAGTAGGCCACAGAGAATCAATATGGTCAAATATTAGCTTTGTAATTTGTCTAAAAGAAACTAAGTAAAGTCCTAATTCAGAGAGTAAAACCAGACACTGCTGGACCTGAAGCTGAACTGTGCCTTGCATTTGCAGAGTACCAGCTGAAAGAACTGCAACATAGAACACTACCTATAGATTAGAAAAAGCCTAGATGTCCATCAGTAGGGAACTGGTTAGGTAACATTGTACTTAAGCTGTCAAAAAGCAAAAAGGAAAGAATATAAAAATGAAGTTTTTAATGTACTAATATGGAACACTTTCCAAGACATTAAATGAAAAAAGCAAGGCTCGTTACAGGATGTTTAGTTTGATACTATTAATAATTATGTTTAAAGAGGATGCATATATATAATCATTATGTTGAACAAGCATGACTCATGGGGTGTATATCAGTTAATGCAGGCTAAACTACTGCAACAAATAGATCCAAAACACGACTCAGCAAAATAGTTTATTTCTTGCTCACCTAATAGTCCTGGACAGTTATTCAGGTCAGGGAGGAAGCTTTCCTACATTGCCGTCATTCAGGGTCCTTGGATCTGTTCATCTTGTGGTCTACCATCCCCAGAAAGTGGTAGATATTGCTTCCACTCACATTACATTGGAGAAAATTTGGTCATATGGCTACACCCAAATTGAATGGGAATATGGGAAGCTACTCTAGTAGTCCCAGAGACTAATAGCTTTCGGTAGACAGACAAGATCTCTGTTACAGTCAGCCTCTCTGGTCACCAAATATATTCACCCTTCCCCCAAGGGAGAAGACAAAAGTCCCATTCAATTATTGAATTTCATATCAATATCTGGATCACAGTCTTTTCTAATTAGCCTGGATGAAACACATGAAAAGATGCTCAATCATTAAGGAAATGCAAATCAAAACCACAATGAGTTTAATAGTTAAAAAAAAAAACTCACACTGAGGTATCACCTCATACCTGTCAGAATAGGTATTATCAAAAGACAACTAACACAACATTGTAAATCAACCATATCTGTTCAGGACTATTAGGTGAACGAGAAATAAACTATTTTGCTGAGTCGTGTTTTGGATCTATTTGTCTATGTCTCTCTATCTATCTATATATCTATCTCTATATATATATCTCCTCCCACATACACACACACAATGTAATGTTAGTCGGCCTAAAAAATAATGAAATCTTGCCATTTGTAACAGCATGAATGGACTTAGAGGGTATAGTGCTAAGTGAAATAAGTCAGAGAAAGACAAATACTGTATGATCTCACTTATATATGGCATCTAAAAAAAACACAGCAAATGAACAAACAACAAAATGGAAACAGACTCATAGATACTGAGAGCAAACAGGTGGTTGCCGGGGGGTGGGGGGGGAATAAATGAAATGGGTGGTGAGATTAAGAGGTACAATCTTTCAGTTACAAAATAAATGAGTCACAGAGATAAAATGAACAGCATGGAGAGTATAGTCAATAATTATGTAATATCTTTGCATGGTGACAGATAGTAACTAGACTTATAGTGGTGATCATCTCATAATGCATAGAAATATCAAATCACCATGTTGTGCACCTGGAACTAACACAGTGTTGTAGGTCAATTATACTTCAATGAAAACAAAAAGTTAAATGGGGGCGGGTAAAAAAAGACACCCTTTCTGGGCAGTGAAGGAAGTTCTCATATTAGACCCAATTTTGCTCTCGAAGAAGAATTCTCTTGTCATTGTTCTCCTTCTACCCTGGTTCTGCCCTCTGGCAAGTTCTCCCTCAGCCATTTTTCTCCCTGGCTGTACGTGAAGTGGGAGCATGCCTTCCTTGGGGACTATACAGCTTTGACAGCCTGCTTCCTGATGGTGCAGGGTTGGAGACCCAAGTGTTGTTTTATGGCTTTACTTATTTATTCAGGCCAGGCTTGTGGGGTTTTTTGGCAATACAGTTCCCTCAGAAACTTCAGCTCTATTTGCTTTGAAGCAGCTTATATTCCCAAAGTTCTCTCAGACAGGTTTTAACATTATCAAAAAAGTGAGAGAAACTTCAAAAAATTTCAGAAGGTAACAACCTGGTCTATACTCCTTGTCTTATTACCATAACTTAGGTCAAGAAGAGGATCTTGGGACTTCTCTGGTGGTCCAGTGAGTAAGACTCTGCGCTCCCAATGCAGGGGGCCTGGGTTCTATCCTGGTTGGGGAACTAGATCCTGCATGCATGCTGCAACTAAGAAGCCTGCATGCCGCAACTAAAAAAAAAAAAAAAAGAAAGATCCCACATGCTAAAACTAAAGATCCCGCATGCCTCAGCAAAGATCCCGAGTGCCACAACTAAGACCCGGCGCAACCAAAATAAAAATAAATAAATAAATAAATAAATAAATAAATATTTTTTAAAAAAAGAAGAAGAAGATCTTATCTGGCGGTTTAATCTGTGGAAATGTGAATTATGACTTTGGTGAACTTTCCAGTCCCTCCTTATTCTACTAGTTGTATATTTATGTTGCAGTCATATTCTACGTAGTTGATGTTGGAATTAAACTCTACTATGTGGTGGCTGCCTCATCAGATAGTGCAACAGATGATCCTGAATCAAAAACAAAATGAAATCATGATGATCACTACAACCACCATTTCACCCAGCAGGGAAAACCAAAACCATATCTAACTAGATAGATTAGATCTAGAATTCTAGACTAGGGGTCAGCAAACTATGGCCTGTGGATCAAATCTGGCCAACCACCTGTTTTTGTAAATAAAGTTTTATTTGAACATGACCACACTTATTTGTTTACATATTGTCCATGATGCTTCTGTGCTATAACAGCAGAGCTGAGTACCTGCAACAGAGACCGGATGGCTTGCAAAGCCTAAAATATTTACCTTCTGGTCCTTTGCAGGAAAAATAATTGCCCATTCTGTTTTTCTGATTTTTAATAAAATGTGTCCTATCATATCTGTGCACATATTATTTTAACATTCTTTTTTTAATATCTTTTTTAAAATTGAAGTATAGTTGATTTACAATGTGTTAGTTTCAGGTGTACAGCACAGTGATTCAGTTATACATATATATATGTATATTCTTTTTCAGATTCTTTTCTCTTATCAGTTTTACAAAATATTGAGTATAGTTCCCTGTGCTACACAGTAAGTCATTGTTGGTTATCTATTTTATATATAGTAGTGTGTGTATGTTAATCCCAACCTCTTAATATATCACTCCCCACTTGGGTAAGCATACTTTTGTTTTCCATGTCTGTGAGTCTCTTTCTGTTTTGTAAATAAGTTCATTTGTACCTTTTTAAAAAATTACCCATTCTTGTTCTACACAATATTTAATAGCCTCTTCCATGATCTGTCAATGAGGACCAAAAGGGAGCTGAGACTGGAAAATTCCACTCTTTACATTACAAAGCTACAGTAATCAAAACAGTATGGGGCTTCCCTGGTTGCTCAGTGGTTAAGAATACGCCTGCCAATACAGGGGATATGGGTTCGAGCCCTGGTGCGGGAAGATCCCACATGCCGCGGAGCAACTAAGCCCGTGCGCCACAACTACTGAGCCTGCACTCTACAGCCCATGAGCCACAACTACTGAGTCCACGTGCCACAACTACTGAAACCCGTGTGCCTAGTGCCTGTGCTCCACAACAAAAGCCACCTCAATGAGAAACCTGTGCACCACAATGAAGAGTAGCCCCTGCTCGCCACAACTAGAGAAAGCTCGCACAGCAACGAAGACCCAACGCAGCCAAAAAAAAAAAAAAAAATGCAGTACGGTACTGGCACAAAAGCAGAAATATAGATCAATGGAACAGGATAGAAAGTCCAGAGATAAACCCACGAACCTATGGTTACCTAATCTATGACAAAGAAGGCAAGAATATACAATGGAGAAAAGACCGTCTCTTAAGCGGTGCTGGGAAAACTGGGCACCTACATGTAAACGAATGAAATTAGAACACTCCCTAACACCATACATAAAAATAAACTCAACATGGATTAAAGGCCTAAATGTAAGGCCGGATACTATTAAAGTCTTAGAGGAAAACACAGGCAGAACACTCTTTGACATAAATCATAGCAAGATCTTTTTCAACCCACCTCCTAGAGTAATGAAAATAAAACCAAAACTAAACAAGTGGGAACTAATTAAACTTAAAAGCTTTTGCACAGCAAATGAACCCATAAGCAAAACGAAAAGACAACCCTCAGAATGGGAGAAAATATTTGCAAACGAAGCAACCAGCAAGGGATTAATCTCCAAAATATATGAAGAGCTCATGCAGCTCAATATCAAAAAAAAAAAAGAAAGAAAAGAAACCCAATCAAAAAATAGGCAGAAGATCTAAATAGACATTTCTCCAAAGAAAACGTACAGATGGCTAAAAAGCACAAGAAAAGATGCTCAACATCACTAATTACTAGAGAAATGCAAATCAAAACTGCAATGAGGGGCTTCCGTGGTGGCGCAGTGGTTAAGAATCCACCTGCCAATGCAGGGGACATGGGTTCGAGCCCTGGCGCGGGAAGATCCCACATGCTGCGGAGCAAATAAGCCTGCAAGCCACAACTACTGAAGCCCGTGCGCCTAGAGCCCGTGCTCCGCAGCTAGAGAAGCCACCGCAATGAGAAGCCTGCACATCACAACAAAGAGCAGTCCCCGTGAGCCGCAACTAGAGAAAAGCCCACGCACAGCAACAAAGACCCAATGCAGCCAAAACTAAAATAAATAAATTTATTTTAAAAAAACAACTGCAAAAAAAAACCAGAAAAACAAAACAACAACCAAAAAAACCCAACTGCAATGAGGTATCACCTCACACTGGTCAGAATGGCCATCATCAGTCTACAAACAATAAATTCTGGAGTGGGTGTGGAGAATGGGGAACCCTCCTACACTTGATGGGAATGTAAATTGTACAGCACTGTGGAGAACAGTATGGAGGTTGCTTAAAAAGCTAAAAATAGAGCTACCATATGATCCAGCACTCCCACTTCTGGGCATATAACCAGAGAAAACCATAATTCAAAAAGATACATGCACCCCAATGTTCATTGCAGCAGTATTTACAATAGCCAGGATATGGAAGCAACCTAAATGTCCATCAACAGAGGAATGGATAAAGAAGATGTGGTACATATATACAATGGAATATTACTCAGCCATAAAAAAGAACGAAATAATGCCATTTACAGCAACATGCATGGACCTAGAGATTGTCACACGGAGTGAAGTAAGTCAGACAGAGAAAGACAGATATCATATGATATCACTTATATGTAGAATCTAAAAAAATGGTACAAATGAACTTACCTACAAAACAGAAATAGAGTTACATATGTAGAAAACAAACTTATGGTTAACCCAGGGTAAGGGTAGGGGGAGAGATAAATTGGGAGATTGGGATTGACATATACACACTGCTAAATATAAAATAGATAACTAACAAGGACCTACTATATAGCACAAGGGAACCCTACTCAATACTCTGTAATGGCCGATATGGGAAAAGAATCTAAAAAAGAGTGGATACATGTATATGTATAACTGAATCACTTTGCTGTACACCTGAAACTAACACAGCATTGTAAATCAACTATATTTCAAGAAAAATTAAAAAAAAAAAAAAGACTTCCAGCTTTTGGCTCAGAGGAGGCCAAGGTGCAACTTTCTTCAGTTGTCCTGAATCCGGGTTCATCCGACACCAGCTGCCACCATGTTGCCTAAGTTTGACCCCAACAAGATCAAAGTCGTGTACCTGAGGTGCACCAGTGGGGAAGTCGGTGCCACATCTGCCCTGACCCCCAAGATTGGCCCCCTGGGTCTGTCTCCAAAAAAGTTGGTGATGACATCGCCAAGGCAACTGGTGATTGGAAGGGTCTGAGGATTACTGTGAAACTGACCATTCAGAACAGACAAGCCCAGGTTGAGGATTGATCATCAAGGCCCCAAGGAACCGCCAAGAGACAGAAGGAAGCAGAAAAGCATTAAGCACAGTGGAAACATCACTTTTGATGAGATTGTCAACATTGCCTGACAGATGCGGTATCGATCTTTAGCTAGAGAACTCTCTGGAACCATTAAAGAGATCCTGGGGGCCACCCAGTCCATGGGCTGCAATGTTGATGGCCGCCACCCTCACGACATCATAGATGACATCAACAGTGGTGCAGTGGAATGCCCAACTAGTTAAGAACTGCAAAGAAAAATAAAGGGTTATTTGACAACCAAAAAAAAAGAAAATTCTACTCTTGCCTGAAGAACGTTACTCATGTCCTCAGGTATTTAAACAGGAAAAGGAAAGACCATTCAATATCAGTCTTGGGCTGAATCACCCACAGAAAACCAAACCCTGCTACAATAGGTCTGCTCTTGAAATCCACCTAATCAATGACTAACCCCACTTCATTTTGAGCCAGTCATAGCCAATCATCCATATTTAACTTAAACCCCACATTTCCCCCAAGCCCTATATAAACCCTATCTTTTACTTTGTTCACAGAGATTATCTGTCTCCTTACAGTTCTCCCTTGCCTGGAAATAAATAATTTCTTAAATAAATAATATTGTGTGTTTGTTTTTCTCTCTAGATTTGAAAGAATTGTGATTCCTTTAATACAAGCAAACCTAAAATGCAACGAATTAACAAAATAGAAGTTTAGATTCTGCTCACCTAGCAGTCTTGAACAGGTGTTCAGCTTGGTGGGGCAGCTCTCATCCTCCCTGTCATTCATGGACCAAGATTCCTTCTGTCTGTCATCTTTCATGGCTCTGTCACCACTTGCATCCATCTGGGAGGAGAGGAAAGAAAGAGTTTCATTGTGTGTGGGTATGGGGGGAGGTGTTTACTAGGCCAGTCCTGGAAGTGGCACCCATCGATTACACCTTAATCCATCTTACATCCCATTACAGAGAATTTAGTCTAGAGGTTATATCAAATTGTAAAGGACAGAATGTATATAAGTAGGGAGCTAGAGGTCTCCATTACAGGGTGTAAATCAGAAAGCACCTTAATTTTTGTCTTCCACTGGCCCTTTAGTTTATTCTCTATGGCTGGTTTTCCCTTGCCCCTTTCACCTTGGTCAAATCCATCAACTTTGCTAATTACTCTTATGTATTAAGATTCCTCCTGAAATGCTAGGCTCCCAAACAACATCAGTTAAGTAACAGAAATGCCCAGCCCCCTCTAATAGTCATCACTCTAAAACTGATTTAAGACTGAGGCTTCTTCCTGTCTCCCAGCGTGGGCCTCTAGGATGTGAGTCACCTCCTATGGAAAAGGAGTGCATGATCAGTTTCATTCTTTCTTCATTCAATGCTTCCACTTTCCTCATCTTGTTGCTACTGTCTCTAATCTTTCCAAGCTGGGTGTCTGCTAGTTCCTCTGGTGTCTTTGGATAGATTAGAAAAAGGTTCTCCCTTCTGGGTGAATGCAACCCCGTGGTGAGAGAACGGCACCTCTGTGTGAAGTAGAAAAAGGCAACTCTTCCTCCAAGTAGATACAACCCTGTGCCAGGGCATATGGTTTGGAGAGTGGAAAGCAGGTTGGATTTCAGCCCCCATTAGCACCTACAGTCAGGTGCCATTTTCAGCAAATAACTTACACAACCATGAAGCCTGTTAAGGTTGGAACATATGGAGGAAGTCACAAGGGAGACTGTAATGTTTGTACTTGACCAGTACTGTCATGAGTGGCATCTACTTTCTCTGGGGTTTGCAGAGGTTTAAGGCTTACTTTTTTTTTGCAGGTTGTATCTCTGAGTTCTTTAAAGCTCCATCATTCCATCTTTGGGGATCTCATCTCTGTACTTTCCTTTGCATAGATGAGTACATTGCTTTTGTGGTTGTTTGTTTACAATTCTTTCTTGAGACCCCAGGCATCTGGTGATACGACTGCACCTTCCTTCTGCTGAAGTCCACTCACTTCTTTTGGCAGCTTTCTTGAACAGGATCCAAGACAATGCTTCTCCAGAGCTCTTGCATGTATGCACCACATTTGGACTAGAGAAAACATGCTCCTTTGACCTATTGTTGGCAGTTCTGTTATATTCCAAACCATAGCCTCATCTCTACCCCACAGGATGCCTGAGCCAGTCCTTTACCTTTTATATATCCCAAATGTAACTCAGACATCAGCCACCATGTCTCTCAGATTGGAAGCAATATTACATATTGCTGTGTGTTCCCAGCAAAATTCCTTACATCAGTGTGAGTGAGGCAAAGGGCATACACACCTCAGGATGAGGTTGAGGATGGTGGCAATGACTCAGTACAAAGTACAACAGCTTCCTCTAAAAACCTTGAGTCTCCTATCTTTTTTTTCAGCCTCTCCAATGCCTTTTGTAAGCTGGAGGTAGGTGGTGAACTAAGAGTAAAAAACTGGTTTTCTACACTCTCCCTCTGCAAATCCTGTGTTGGTGAATTTGCATCTAACTTTGAATATGACCTTACTGTTTTGGGGTCTCAGCCAAATCTGAGACTAAGTGAGGTTCATTTAAGCATCTTATCTATACATATCTTTGGAAGTATACAGATGGAACAGAAAATATTCGTTACCTTTGGAGGGAAATTTGTTGGCACAGGGAAGCTGTGGGAGGGAGAATTTTTCACATATACTCTTTTGAACTGTTTTAATTTTAAACGATATATATATGTAGTAGCTATTTAAGAAATTAATCTTCTAAATGTATATTGAAGTACATTCCTGCAATAGAGCACTTTCCAACTCTTAAGAAGAATGAGCTAAAAATTCTGATGTAGAAATATCTCAAAGATGTTGTTAAGGAAGATACAGAACATTTCATAATGTACCTATTTACGTACAATAAAATTACACATAATTACATGTTTTTTAATACATGAGGAACATTTCCAGAGTAATTTTATTGGGATAGACTAAATTATGTTGTAGCAACATGTTAAGCTTGAAATCTCAGTTGTTTACCACAGAAAAGGCTTATATTTCTGGTGCATACACGTGTCCATTGAGAGACAGGCAACTCTTTTAGGGCAGCTGTTCTCCATGTGGTAACTCAGGGATCCAGGCTGTTTCCATCTTGTGGCTTCCTCACCTAAAGGCATGGCTTCCACA
The DNA here is from genome assembly GCF_949774975.1 of Lagenorhynchus albirostris. Taxonomy (NCBI): domain Eukaryota; kingdom Metazoa; phylum Chordata; class Mammalia; order Artiodactyla; family Delphinidae; genus Lagenorhynchus; species Lagenorhynchus albirostris. The sequence goes on along the minus strand of NC_083095.1, from coordinate 131,780,588 downwards.
ATTGCTGCAGCATGGGGAGAGAGAGCTGGAGAGTCACACATTAGCACTAAACGCTTTGGCTCAGCAGGGCACATATCACTTCTGTTTATAGTTCTTGAAGTAGAACTAGTCTCATGAGCCCTGCCTCACTACCAGGCAGGGTAGGAAATATTGTCATTCTTCATGCCCAGGAAGAAGAAAATAAAATGGGTTTCAATGTCATGTTGACATTGTCTCTGCCACAGGACACATACACAAAAAGGTAACAGGAGGAGGGAATCTGAGGATCTGAAATCAGAAGACTTACTTTTCACAGTACTATTCACTATATTCACTGTATATTAAGTATGTATGTTATTTGGATTTTTTTAACCATTGGGTCATGTATACTTTTTCAATGCAAGGAATTATTAACTTTAGCATCAAGGGATACTGAAACTAGTTTTATGAGGAATAAGGTATAGTATAAAAATATCTCCCCACATGATACTTATTAATTACAAATGGACAAAGAATAAGTTTACAATGGAAAACCCGACAGACACCACCTTAACTTAGGGATCAAAGTTAAAAAACATCACCAGTAATGGGACAAATAGATACCTTGTGCCTCCTGATTTAATGAACTGAGAAAAACACAGCATCATTTTTGTGATATTCCTGCCAAAAATGGATAGCCTGAACTTAATCATGAGGAAAAAACAGATAAACCTAAATTGAAGGACTTTATACAAAATATCTTGCCTGTATTCTTCAAGTGACAAGGTAATGAAAGGCAAAGAAAGACTGAGGAATGAATCTAGACTGAAGGAACTAAAGAGACTAGTCAACTAAATGCAATATGTAACCCTGGATTGGATTCTGAACCAGAAAAATACTATTTTCTTCGTTGCTACAAAGGACAATATTGAGACAATTAATGATATCTGAATAAAATCCGTGGGTTAGATGGTATTATTGTAACAATGATATTTTTATGATTTTATAATTGTGCTATTGTTATATAAGAGAATGTCCTTGTTTTAGGAAATATACACTCAAGTGTTTAGGGGTGAAAGGGCATCATATCTGCAATTTACTCCCAAATGGTCAAATGGTTCAGGAAGTAGTTATATATTATATATATATATATATATACTTATATACACATAAACATACATACATATATATGTGAGAGAGAGAGAGAAAGAAAGAACAATAAAGCAAATGTGGTAAAATGTTAACATTCTGAGAATCTGAATAAAAGGTATATGGGAGGTCTTTGTACTTTTCATACATCCATTCTGTAAGTCTGAAATACTTTAAAAATAAAAAGTTTGTAAAAGTGACCAGTAACTAACTACACTTATTAAGTTTGTGACTTCTAAATATAATGCTGATCATCAAATTTTATTTGTAATAGAATAAAGGTGCAGAGTAATTATTTCAAAATTATATCTCACAGACTTATGGTGAGGGTCAAATGTTGTAATATGTATAAATACAGTCTGTTGTCATTATTGCATTGTTTATGTGTGAATACATTATTTTCATTATTATTATTATTTTCATTTTGGCTGAAGTGGGTGATTCCTACTGGAGAGTAACAGAGGTTGAGGTTGAAAGAGTGACACGAGAAAAAGACAAAATCTTTTAATTTTGAAAAAGATACTGATGAGACTTCCCTGGCGGTCCAGTGATTAGGACTCCGAGCTTCCACTGCAGGGGACCTGGGTTCAATCCCTGGTCGGGGAACTAGGGTCCCACAAGCCACACGGCACAGCCAAAATAGATACAAATAAATAAATACATAAAATTAAATTAAAAAAAAAGAAAAAGATACAGAATGCCAGGCAAAGGGGCTTGGATTTTGCCTTGTAAAAGTCACTTTTGGGATACTGAAAAGTCGTTGCTTACCAAAATGGGATGGGGGAAGCTGAATTCTTAGCAGTGCTGGTAGTCTCCTTAGGGATCAGCTGATGAATGGTCCAACCTCCTCATTTTAGTTAAGCCGGTGGGTTATGCAGATGAGGCATCTAGACTAGAGTCTTGAAGATGAAGCTATGAAGATTCAAAGATTGAGAGGGCAAATAAAGAAAAACAAAGAGACGAGAAATGTCACATTGCCAGGACCAGCTACATAATTTGGGGGGCCCATTGTGAAAAAAAAATTCAGGGCCCCTTGTTCATAAGTTATTAAGAATTTCAAAACAGTAACAGCAGAACATTATACCAAGCAGGGGATCCTACTGAGCATGGGGCTTCATGTGATCCATGAAGCTGGCCCTGCACATGCAATCCACCAAGGACGTCCACATTCCGTCATTCACCCAAGGTCACTAGGTACTTTCAGTTGAAAGGGACTGGAACCCTGATTCAAAACGGCTTCAGTCATAAGGAACTGTAGATGGCAGAAGGTTGTTCTTCAGGCATAGTATGAGCAATGGCACTTGAAATCATCAAAGGCCCGGGTTCTTTGAGGCAAATCTCTATGCTCAGTGTATGGGATTTGCCCGCAGGCTCCATAACAGCCAATGTATGAAACGGGCCAACTTCTCCTGTTCTCTCTGAAGGGAGCAAAAATTACTTTCCCAGGAGCCCCTCACATTTCCTTAGCCAGTATTGGGTCCCATGTCCATGGCAGGAGGTATGTGGAGCCATGATTTGATTAAGCAATCATGATGCCCCTCCTGGAGCTCGGAGTGGGGCCATCTTCCCTTGAAGCACAGGGCTACATGGAGGGAGGCGGCACCTGAACAAAATCAGGGCTCTGGTGGGAAAGAGGAGAAGGAGTTTTTGCATTGGTCCCTGACACGCTGCTGATTCCAGAACTGCTGGTACAAAGGCAGGGTGGTGGGTTAGCAACGTCATGCTGTGTGAGAAGGAATGATGTTACACAATTTAACCTTAGGTGGGTCACAAAAGTACATTTTTATTTCAGTAAAGACATGTTTATTCTTATGTATATATTTAAAAAATAAATTATAAGAGGAACACAGAGACCACTAAGCATAAAGAAAAAACTGATAATTCAAACTTATTAAAATGAAGAATTATTGTTCATCAAAGACTCCATTAAGTGAGCACAAAGGCAAGCCATATATTGCATATATGTACATGCAATACATATATCTGACAACAGACACCAAGAGCACGTGCATACATATACACACACACACACACACACACACACACACATCAATACGTATACGTGCATGGGGTGGGGGTGGGGGGAAGATGGGAGAAGATGCTGTAATTGTGTAATTTGTGGCAAGCCAAGAAGGGTCCTTGGGGTTCTAGAGCAAACCCATGCCATCTGCAGTGGAGAATTAAACACCTTTGAAAAATGTACACACATGCTACAATACAAAAAATCAATAAGAAAAAAACTAGAGAACTCGATTAAGAAAAGGGAAAAGTACATGAATACTTCACAAATGAGGATATGCAATTGACTGACAAACATGAAAAGTTTTCAGCCTCATTAGTCATCAGGGAAATGCAAATTAAAACCACAATGAGATACCACTTTATGCCAATGAGAATGGCTAAAATTAAAATGACTGATGATATCAAGTGCTGCTGAGGATGTGAAACAAGTGGAACACTCATTCAGTGCTTCTAAAAGAGTAAACTGGTACAGCCACTTGGAAAACTATTTGGCAGTACCTAGTAAAACTAAATATGTCTATGACTCGGCAATTTAACTCTTAGGTATGTGTCCTCAGACAGGCATACATGTGTACAGTAGAAGACACGAATAAGAACGTGAATAGCAGTGCTTTTCATAATAGCTAAGACCTGGAAACAACCTAAGTGTCCATCAATGGTAGAATGGATAAGAAAATTGAGTTGTGATCACACAACAAAATACTATATATCAATGAGAGAGAAGAAATTATTACTATACAAAACAAAATAGATGAACTTCACAAACATAATGTCAAGAGAAAGAAACCAGCCACAAAAGAATACACATGCTGTAACTCATTCCATTTATATAAAGCTCAAACACAGGTAAATGAGTACACTCATACTCATAGCAGTGTTATTCACAATAGCCAAAAGGTGGAAGCAACCCAAGGGTCTAGCAACAGAGAAATGGATAAACAAAATGTGGTGTACACATACAATGAAATCACTCAGGCTTAAAAAGGAAGGAAATTCTGACACATGCTACAACATGGATGAACTCTGAGGATATTATGCTAAGTGAAATAAGACTATCACAAAAAGACAAATACTATATGATTCCACTTACATGAGGTCTAAAGTAGTTAAAGTCATTGAAGCAGTAAGTAGAATGGTGGTTGCCTGGGGCTGCGGGGGAGGGAGGAATGAGGAGCTGTTTAATGGGTTGTTTTAGTTCAGGAAGATGAAGAGTTCTGGAGATTGGTTGCACAAGAGTGTGAATGTACTGAACCCTACTGAACACTTAAAAATGGTTAAGATGGTAAATTTTATGTTACGTGTATTTGACCACAGTTAAAAAAAAAAGGCAGATAAATGAGTCTATGGTGATAGAAGGATAGTGGCTACCTTGGGGGAGAGACTGACTGAAAGGAGGGATGAATGGGGCTTCTGTGGTGCTGGTAATTTCTGTTTCTTGAGCTGGGTGATGGTCACCTGGGTGAGTTCACTTGGGATTTATGCACTTCTATGTATGTATATTATTGTGGCATGCATGGTGGTGTGTTTTCCAGATCGCCCTGCGAAGAAGGACCTGCTGCCCAGCTGCAGCAAGAGTGGTCAGCAGAGAGTATCCAGCTGTTAATTCTCTCAGAGCCTACAGAGGGCCGCCTTGCCTGAGATCACCCCCTTGCTGGGCAGCCTGAATCTGGTGACTGAGCAAAGTAGGGATATAAAGGTCCAACCATTTAGACTTGATGTTAGACAAATCTGACGGGATTTCTCACTCCAGAGTGAGCTGCTGATTGGCTGAGACCCTTCTGAGTCTGCAGCACAGGTTGACTTTCCCTCTGCCAATCCTGCTCTCACTCCCTTCCTTTCACAGGTGTAGATCTCTAATAAGCATTTTACACCCCAAACTCTATCTCAGCATCTCCTTCTTGAGAACTTGACCTTTGACAGTTGGTACCAGAAAGTGGATGAGAAAGCTGATGATAAGATGGGTTTTTGGAAACTGATGACCACCCATCTGACAAGGAGAACCCCATTACTGGAGGTAGGTGGAGCACAACCAGGGGTGAATTGGGAGGGTGAAACGATAGAATGGAATGCTCTATCCAATGGAATAGAGGGCACAATGTACCAGATGCTTGAGCTGTGTGGAGGGAATAGTGCTATACGGATGATGGATTGGATGTATTGCTAATCCAACTGGATGTGCACATCTCATGCTAAAGTCAGGGTCCTGGTTGGAAAAACCTGAAATTCTGGCACATGGAATGGAGATATCAAGGTGGATATCCCTAAAGATTTTAACTCCACGAATTCCTTTGAATCTTCTGAGCCTGCAGAAGTGGCCCACTTCTCTCTAGTAAGAGCCAACTTTCCCTTTCTGCTGAGAGACAGTGCAGATGCCCCTCCCTCACAAAGCAACAAGTACCCCTGTCATGATCTGCCCCTACTCCCTTCCTAGCCACTTGGCCTATACTAGGTTAGCTGCAGCATAACCGAGCTATGGAAGTGCTGAGCCTGATAAGGGAAGAAAGGAATTGTGACCCATAGGAACAGCAAGGTCTAGCCAGCATGTACCCAGGAGCCAGAGAGGATAGATATGGAACTGGATTCTGAGGGTACTTGATGAAGGGGGAAGCAACATAAAATTGGAAATGGAAGAGTTTATTGACTTGGGATCCCTCTCTTGAGTTACAAGATTCAATGTCCTGGCAAAAACCAGGAGATGGTGCAAACTCACCACTAGGATGGATCCTAGAAGCATGGAAAAAGCGATGACCCATGCTAAAGGAAGCTTAAAGTTAGGACTGCTGTGGAAGTTGATGGAGGTGGGGTTAAAAGGCTCAGATAAGTGAGAATGCTGAATAGACTATGGATAACTAGACCTGCCAGATAATTATGTTCTATGAAAAGAACCCAAAGACACACTATTTACCAAGGCCATAAAAAATTTGCTGGTGAGAGGCTACCAGAATCTCTTAAAAAGTTAAGTGGTAGCTCTCCTCTGTATACCAGGGCTGATGAAAGAAGAAATTAGCTTTTTTTTTTTTTTTTTTTTGCGTCACGCGGGCCTCTCACTGTTGTGGCCCCTCCCGTTGCGGGGCACAGGCTCCGGACGCGCAGGCTCAGCGGCCATGGCTCACGGGCCTAGCCGCTTCGCGGCATGTAATATCTTCGCGGACCGGGGCACGAACCCGCGTCCCCTGCATCGGCAGGCGGACTCTCAACCACAGCGCCACCAGGGAAGCCCAGCACTGTTTATTATTTAATCATCCTTTTGTCACTGAATTAAAAATTCATCTTTCATATGTTATATTCTTATAATCAGATATCTGTTCCTGGATTTTCTAGTCTGTTACACTGGTTCATTTGTCTATCCCTATCATATGGATTTTTTTATGGTAACTTTATAGTGTCCTCTGATATCTGGTAAGCCAAGTGCACCTTTAGTGTACTTCTTCCTACATTTAATGGCTATTCACAGGTACTTTATTCTTTCCAAATGAATTTTAGGATAATTTAATCCAATTAAAAAGAAATGTGGGGATTATATAGGAATTTTATTAATTTTACATAAATTTGTAAAGTTGACCTTTGTGTGACATACCCAAGAATGAAACAATGAAGGCATTCAATGCCTGTTCATTGTTCAGATCTTGTTTCATTTCTTTATCCAACATATACTTTTGTTGACCACCTACCACATGCTAAGCACTGTTCTAGATGCTGGGGATACAACTGTGAACAAAACAGACAAGGTCCTTGCCTTTTGCAGTTTGCATTCTAGTAGGGGGAGACAGGTAATAAACAAATATATAATACATAACACAAGTAAATATGTAATATATCCGATGGTGTTAAATGCTATTGCCAAAAAAAAAAAAAAAAAGAATCCAGTTGAGAGGGATATAGAATGCTGGGAGGAGGGTTGCTTTTCTATTTAGGGTGATAAGGTGATGTGGTGACATTTGAGTATCGCTTTAAAGAGGGATCCATGCATTCCAGTCAGAGGAGATAGCAAACGTAAGAGCAGGAGCATGCTTGGTGTGTTATATGATCAGAGGAAGAGCAAGAAGCCCAGTGAGTGAGTAAGGGGTAGTTGTGTTGGGGCATAGTGAGGATTTTGGTTTTACCCGTGAGTGAGAAGAAAAGTGATTCCTGAGTTTTGAGCAAAGGAGTAACATGATCTGATGAAAGTAATAAAAGATCATTCTGGTGGACAGGAGTGGAAGGAAGGAGACCAATTAGGAATCTCTTAGGATAATTCTCACTCGAGATGATGGCGACTTGGACGAGGGTGACAGAGGTGGCAAGAAATGGGGGATTCTGGGGAATTCCCTGACGGTCCAGTGGTTAAGACTCTGAGCTTTCAGTCCCGAGGGCGCAGGTTTGATCCCTGGTCGGGGAACTAAGATCCCACAAGCCGCGTAGCGCCAACCAAAAAAGAAAAAAAAAAAAAAAAAGTGGGGGATTCTGACCCGTCTGACTCAAGTGCCGCCATAGTCCACCAGAGGGCACTACATACGTGTCCTGGTGAGGCGGAGCTGTGACAGCCGGTCCTTCCTTCACCCTCCCATAATGATAGGTTGTGGTATCTACCTACATAACAGCTACCCCTCCCCTTTTGATTTTATTCGAGACTGTGGAGTGCCCAGCCTCAAAGGATGAGTCATGATGGTATAAGCACCATTTTCATCTCCATGATGCTGTTATCTAATGTCATAACCTTCTTTTCTTTCCAAGACCTTCCCTCTATCAACCTCTCCTATACACGTACATGTATCAACTAGTTTATTAAGGCATCTGGGAGAACAGATTCACTGGTTGTGACTAGGAACTCCCTTCTTTGCCATTATTTCTTTTGGGAACATTGCCTCTTTAAACCTATAGTGTTGAAAAGAAAACGAAACAATGTTTTTAAAAATTTATGTACATGTAAAGAAAAATTGAGACAAAAGAATTTACAGCAGCACCGTCCAATAAAACTCTAATGGGAGCCACGTATGTAATTAAATTTTAACTTACACATGTAACCATTTTTAAAAGTAAAAAATAGTTTGAAATTAAGTTTAATAATGTATTTTACTTAATCCAATATATCAAAAATATTATCATTTCAAAATGTAAACAATATATACTTAATGAGATATTTTACATACAGTTTTTTCATACTAGGTCTTCAAAATCTAGTGTGTATTTTACATTTACAGCAGGTCTCAATTTGGACTGGCCACATTCCAAGTGCTCAATACCCACATGAGGCTAGTATCCACTGTATTGGATAGTGTAGGTTTTCAGTGTGTGGAAAGACATCTTATCATCTCCCCAGTACTCATTTTTCTCTTTCTTTCACTGTAAACCCACCTCCTCCTTCCCCCCCAAGTTTAACAATGCACATGGATGTCCCACCGCAGACACCATTTCCCAGCCTCCTTGAGAGTTGTGTGTGTATTCATTTTCTATTGCAGTGTAACGAGCTACCGCACGCTTAGCAGCGTAAAACACTCACTCATCATCTCAGAGCTCTGTAGGTCAGAAGCCTGGGCTTGGCTGGGTTTTCTGCTCAGTGTTCCACAAGGCTGAAATTAAGGTGTCCACTGGGCTGGGCTCTTACCTGGAGGCTCTTGGGAAGAACCTGCTTCTAAACTCATTCAGGTTGGTGGCAGAATCCAGTTTCTTATGGCTATGACTCCGAGGTCCTGTTTCTGGGCTGACTGGGAGCTGGGAGCTGCTCTCTGTTCCTACAGGCTGCCTGGACTCCTTTTCGTGTGCCCCCAAACTCCTCACGCTTTGAATCTCTCTGACTCCCCCTTCTGCCCACCAGTTGGAAAAACCCGTGCCTTTAAAGGGCTTGTGATTAGATTAGGTCCACCTAGATAGTCTTCCTTTTGCCATATAACATAACAATCACAGGAGTGAGCTCATTCAAAGGGGATTATACCAGGGCAAGGGGCGTTTGGGACGTTCTAAGAATTAGGCTTCAAGTTGCTCAGGACAACATTTTGGGTGTCATGCTTGTTCTCTTGCTTTTCCTCAAACCTCACTGGTCAGTGATCAAATTCTATCAGCTCAACTTCCAAAACACACTCAGAAGTCAACCACTTCCCATCACCACCTCTGCTGTATCTTGGGCCGGCCATCGTCATCTCTCATGTGGTTAGCGCAGTAACCTCCTAACTGGCCTGCCTTCAGCAATCTGTTCTCAATACAGCAACCAGAGTGATCCTGGTACAACGTATGCCAGACCACGTCATTCCTCTGTCACCCCTTAATGGCTGCCCATCTTAGAATAAAAGCCAAAATCCTTACTATGTACTGTAGGCCACATTGTAGTCCTTGTAAGGTTCTACTTTGGTTTCCTTATTAGCTCTGCATGTGACCTTCAAATCCTACCACTTGTCCCCTCTTTCATTTCACTGTAGCCTCACACTCTTTCTTTCTTCCTTTTTTTTTTTTTTTGCGGTACGCGGGCCTCTCACTGTTGTGGCCTCTCCCGTTGTGGAGCACAGGCTCCAGACGCGCAGGCTCAGCGGCCATGGCTCATGGGCCCAGCCACTCCGCGGCATGTGGGATCTTCCCGGACTAGGGCACGAACCTGCGTCCCCTGCATCGGCAGTCGGACTCTCAACCACTGCGCCACCAGGGAAGCCCCTCACACTCCTTCTTGCTATTCCTTAAACATGTCACGAAGTCCTTTAGGGTTTTTGTACTTGCTATTCACTTTGCCTAGAATGTTCTTTCCCCAAGATATCTGCATGACTAGCTACACACACACACACACACACACACAAACACACACACAGGAGACTTCATATACCCCTACCTTGCTTAATTTTTTGCTTCTACTGTAGTAGTTTTTGCTATACTACATACTATATTTTTAATTTGTATCTTGTTTGTCTCCCCGCTAAAATATAAACCCATTAGAAAAGGGACCCCTGTGCCCCGCACCTGCCAGACACATACCTTTTGTTCATTATTATATCAACCTGGCACACGGTAGGAACTCAAAATTGTTTGGTGAATGAATAATAACATGAGAGGGCGCTGATGGGAGTTAAAGCATTCTAAGGTCTTTATATTGTTTGGAAGGAAGGTAGCATATTGATTAATTTTAGACTTTGCTAAGCTAAATGTGCACGCTACATTTTTCAGGGTTACCACTAAGAGAACAGAAATAGAACTGTGACTTCAATGTCAATGAGAAGGGAAGGGCAAAAGAGAAAATTTCAGCCAGTGGAAGGCAGGAATGAAGAGAAAGCAGCAGAGATATGATAGAAAAGAACTTCCTGATTCCTGTAGAATAATGGCAGATGCCTAAATCCCTTCACAATCTTCCAAAACCCACACAGATCAACAAGGAAAGCAAATTACAACACCCCAGCCCTCACCTACAGCATCCTAGGAGAGGGAGAGTACCTTGAGCCTCAATTTACATGTAAATGGAGAGAGAAATATCTGAAACCAGCAGAGCCACAACATCAGCTAGAATTATCCCAGAGGGAGAAAATCCTATTGTGAGAGAGGAAACGCTGAGGTCAGGTCTGAGACTCGGTGGATCAGAGCACTGGCTACTGGGTAATCGAAAAGAACATTCGTGAAAATTGATGACATATTAGGTCACAAAAGAAAATCTCAGTAAATTTATTTATTTATATTTATATTTTACTTTTGGCTGCATTGGGTCTTCGTTGCTGCGCGCCGGCTTTCTCTAGTTGCGGCGAGCGGGGCTACTCTTCGCTGCAGTGCGCGGGCTTCTTACTGCAGTGGCTTCTCTTGTTGCGGAGCACAGGCTCTAGGCGCGCGGGTTTCAGTGGTTGCAGCACGTGGGCTCTGTAGTTGTGACTCGCAGGCTCTAGAGCGCAGGCTCAGTAGTTGTGGCACAGGGGCTTAACTGCTCCTCGGCAAGGGGGATTTTCCCGGATCCAGGATAGACCTGTGTCCCCTGCATTGGCAGGCAGATTCTCAACCACTGCGCCACCAGGGAAGAGTCCTCAATAACTTTAAAAAGAGCAATAATATAAACAGCATTCTCCAATCACAATGCAATAAAAGTATAAATTAATAACAAAATTAAAAGTAAAAAGTAACTTTCACCTAGAAAATTTTAAAACTCTGTATTAAGCAACTCTTGGGTTAATAAGATAATATAAACCAAAACTGCAGAATTTTATAAAATAGCAATAATGGAAACACAGCTTATCTGAATCTATGTGATGCTGCAAAAGTAGTTGTTAGAAGAGTATTACACTAAATATCTAGGTAGAATTAAACATCAATTTAAAGGCTACAAAAATAAAAGTAAAGCAAGCCAAAAGAAAGCAGAATGAAGGAACTATTAAAGATATAAGCAGAAATTAATGAGTTTGAAAACAGAAAAATAAAATAAAAAGAATAAATAAATCCAAATGCTGGTTCTTAGAAAAAAAAGAAAAATCAGTCAAATGGACAAACTACTAGCTAACTTAATCAGGTAAAAAAGGGAAAGAGGATGAGTATGCAAGGTAAGAAATGACAAGGAGGAAATAACCATTGAAAGAGAAGAAAAATTAAAAATCTTAAGATACTACTTTTCACGAGTCTAGACAAAGACATCTGAAAATGTAGATTAAATAGATAACTTCCTAGGAAAATATTGTTTACCAAAATTGACCCTAATAAACATAAAAAATTTAAACAAATTAAATAATTACTCCTCAAAAATTCACAAGGCCCAGAAGAATTCATAGGAGAATCTACCCAACCTTCAAAGTTACTTAAAAAGTTCCAGAGCATAGGAAAAAGAAACTCCCACATTATTTTTAAATAGCCACATGCAATTTAAAGAAATCAAGAGGGAAGAGTAGTCTTTGACGTTTATCCACATATTTACCATTTCCGATGCTCTGCATTCTTTCCTGAAGATTAAAGTTTCCATCTGGTTCCAGGCAAGAAAAGGAGAAATAAGTGAAAAGGAGAGAAGTAGTGATACTTATAACCAGAAAGCAAAGCTTTTCGAGATATCTTTGGGAGAGTTTTGCTTATGTCTCAATGGTCAGAAAACTTTGATGTGAGTTTTAGATGGGCACGTTGCTTTCCTAAACAAATTCAGGGTTCTGATGGTAAAGAAGACATGGAGAGTGCTTACTGGGTAGAAAGAAAGCAGTGACTGCTTATTGGGTAGAAAGAAAGCAGTGACTGCCACAGTCCACCCTTTAGGGTATCCATCCTTCCGTATACAGAATATGCTCCCTCCCTGATATGGACAGTTCCAAAGTCTCGGCCAGACACTGCATCCATCTCAAAAACCAGAGTCTCTATCCCATATGCAGTTTTCTCCACTTAGCCCTGATGTGAATCCTTATACAAAGTCCAGTAACCTACAAACTAAAAGCCAAGTTATCTTCCCCCAACATATCCCATATATAATATTGGAGAAGGAACAAAATTAAAATCCCACATGGGAAAGGGAAGAATGGGAAACACATCAAAGCTACTGCAAATATTAGAGCTATGGGCAAATACCGGATTCTGCTAGACAGGAGCAGCCAGGACTCCCTGCCGGACAGCAATTTCCTTACTCAGCCAACCTACTCTCTGGGTGGAACTTTTTCGATTGTGCTCCATGGTCCAAGTTCCGTCTGCTTTTGAGATGACTTCTTGTGTATTATCCACTTTAACCATATCTGAAGTGTAACTTTGGGGTGGATGCCCTTTCTGTTGTGTGTGTTCGGGGGCCTGGGGTTGAAAAATGATAAGGTTTTGCGGGTCAGGTCCTTAAATTTTCATTTCTGGTGATATGATTCCCTCAAAAGTGTTGTAGGCTTCCAGTCTATTTGCTTCTTCTTCAATCCTATGTGTGAGTAACCACAGCGGAAGCTCCTATGTAGCCATAGTCTGTAAACCTGAAAACCCTCCTCTATTACGTGTTGGCCTCTGTGCTCTGCTTATCCTTCTAGCCTTCAACTTAATGCTCACTGACTTGAGACAACTGGAAACAAAAGGCTCTAGGAGGAGGAGAACACTTTGCAGAGTCCACTTCCTCTGTGGAGTGGTGATTCTTAAAGGAAGGTGCTTAGGAAAGGCCCAGGATACCAGTCTCATCTTCTATTTGGAGAACAGAAGCAATGATCTTTTTCAGCCCTGCAAGTCTCCAAATTATGAGATGTTCACTCAAAGGAAATTTGCAGGCCCTAGCCAGAGAGCCTTCCTTAGTGAAGCGGTACTTCCTTACCTTTTTTATTCAGGCTGCATAACTCTAGCTCATTGGTCTCTCTCAGGACTTTGTTGAAAATAGAACGAAGTCACCAGCACGTGCCAACATTCTGAATCATTCCAGCTATTTTCCCTAACACAAGAGACTTGATTGGCATGTGGGGTATCTCCCATAGAAGAACAAATTGACCAAATGTTCCACCACTGCCTAGCAAGGTCATTGGCATTCCAGTCTGTAACGCACGTACACTCAGAACCCAAAAGCCCTTCTCTACCACTCAACAAATCCACGTTTCAGATTATATTACTTGCAGCATCCCACTTCAGTGTACTGACTTCTCTAAGTCAGTATGCATTTGGCTGCATTTAACAGAAACCCAACAAAGTGGCTAAACCTATAAGGGGTTTACTATTCTCATGTTGCAAGGAGTCTGGTATAGGCAGTCTGGGAACTGGTACAGCTGCTCAAGGAATCACGCTCCTTCTATCTTCTTCTGCCATCCTTAGTGTGTCTTTCGGCTTCAAGATCATAATTTGGCTGTTACTCTTCCTGCTTTGAAGGCAGGAAAAAGGGGCTTGGGAAAGGCACAATGCATGTGCCAGTTGAATCTGCCCTCTTTCTTTTTTAATCAGGAAATAAATCACTTTTCCAGAAGTATTACCAGGGACTTTCAGTAGTATCTTCTTGGCCACATTGCCATGCTTAGCTCCAGGGAGGTAGGGGAGACAAATATTTTTAAACTACGAATAAAAAGGGGGTTCTATAAGTAAAGAAGAAGAGACTAGGGACTTCCCTGGTGGCGCAGTGGTTAAGAATCCGCCTGCCAATCCGCCTGTCCCCTGCAGGGGACACAGGTTAGAGCCCCGGTCCGGGAAGATCCCACATGTCACGGAGCAACTAAGTCCGTGCGCCACAACTACTGAGCCTGTGCTCTAGAGCCCGCAAGCCACAATTGCTGAGCCCGCGAGCCACTATACTGAAGCCCGTGCGCCGAGAGCCTGTGCTCTGCAACAAGAGAAGCCACCGCAATGAGAACCCTGCACATCGCATGGAAGAGTAGCCCCTGCTCGCTGCAACTAGAGAAAGCCCGCGTGCAGCAAAAAAGACCCAACGCAGCCATAAATAAATGAATAAATAAATAGATTTATTTTTTTAAAAAAAAAGAGAGAGAAACTAGATATTGGATAATCAGTTAGTTCTGCCAGACCAATGCAAACTGTTTTACACAAGAAAAGGAATATCTTGGCTCAAGTAACTAAAAAGTCCAGAAGCTGTGCTTGCTTGATCCAATGGCTTAAGAAAATCACTAAGACTCCGGTTTCTCTTCAGCTCTCCACTCTGCCTTCCTCCATGTCAGAATGAACTGAGGTTGATTCCCCTTGTGGTCCTCAGATGGCTCCCAAGGCCACAAGCTTTCTCATTCATGCCCAGTGGGAAATATAGACTATCAGCATCCCAGCATCTGTAGCTGACATGCTCAGCCCATCACTGAGCTCAGAGGATGGAATGCACGGATTGGCTTGGCCTAGGTGGTGAGCTCCAAACCTACATCTAGGATGGAACCATTGCAGGAACTGCAAGGATCGGATTCCCCAATGGAAAGTATGGTCTATTGAAAAGGGGCCAGGGACCTCTGGGGAAGGAGGTGGGGAAATGGATAATAAGAAGACAACCAACATATGTCCTTAGGATAGCTAAAGAAGAAGGAGTCAGTCAGAAGGGGGATTAGTTAACAGTGGAAACACTGAAAAAAAGGAGGGTCTCTGAAGCGACGTTGTCAGTGCTCATCTGAGCATTGGCTGGGGACAGGGAAGTCTCATCCAAGGTCATATACTGTCCAGTTCCAGTGGCAGATCCATTTTTACTGTGAGGGTCTTGGAAGCACACTCCTGCTCTTCTCGGCCCCCCACTCCCATTCTGGTGCTCTGGCTCCAGCTCACCATGCAGCCTTCTGATTATATTTGACTTCCCAAGTTGTTTTCTTACAGGGAGTGAGTATCTTAATCAGAGACTGGAATGCTTGGCAATTCTGGTTCATGATGGGAATTAGTACATCAGCATTCTGATTTTTAAATTTGCTTTTTTTTTTTTTGGCTGCACTGTGCGGCTTGTGGGATCTTAGTTCCCCAACCAGGGATTGAACCTGGGCCCTCGGCAGTGTAAGCATAGAGTCCTAACCACTGGACCGCCAGGGAATTCCTCAGCATTCTGATTTTTTCATTAATTGCTGACTCACTGTGTCAGCAAAAGCTCTCTTCTGAGCCTGTGTGGCTGAGGACCAGACCCTGAAGTCCTGGTGTTTCCAGAACATCTGACAACTTGTGAGTCTATCAGCAACAAGCCAATGGGTTTTCCTTGAAGATCCCCACATTGCATGTGTCCAACCCATTGTCTACTTCTTGCGTACTGATTTGAGGTTTCCTAGAGTTCAGGGTCTTATGCAGGAATCCCACTGTATCATTCCTGATGCTGGAATGATGCAAAGGCTGGGTTAGAGCTGATGCGAAGTTCTTTTTCATCTTCAGGATCTCTTGCTGTGAGCCTTATGACCCGCCTAGCTGCCCTTTTGATCCTACAGTAGAAGAGTCTATGCAGTACAAACTTGAATCTTACATGAACAGACACTTCACACAAGAGGATATTCAAATGTTCATATGAAAATATACTCACGCTCATTAGTCATAAGGGATATGTAGATTAAAATCAAAATGAGATATTACTACATACCCATCAGAATGGCTAAGATTAAAAAGACTTGGGGGCTTCCCTGGTGGCGCAGTGGTTAGGAGTCCGCCTGCCAATGCAGGGGACATGGGTTCGAGCCCCGGTCCGGGAAGATCCCACATGCCGCGGAGCGGCTAGGCCCGTGCACCACAACTACTGAGTCTGCGCGTCTGGAGCCTGTGCTCCGCAACGGGAGAGGCCGCGACAGTGAGAGGCCCGCGCACCGCGATGAAGAGTGGCCCCTGCTCGCCGCAACTGGAGAAAGCCCTCGCACAGAAACGAAGACCCAACACAGCCAAAAATAAATAAATAAATTTAAAAAAAAAAAAAAAGACTTGGGAATTCCATGGCAGTCCAGTGGTAGGACTCTGCACTCTCATTGCTGAGGATCTGGGTTCAATCCCTGGTCGGGGAACTAAGATCCCACGAGCCACACGGTGTGGACAAAAATAAAAAAATTTTTTTAATTTAATTAAATTTAATTATTTATTTATTTTTGGCTGCACTGGGTCTTTGTTGCTGTGCGCGGGTGCGCGGGCTTTCTCTAATTGCAGCAAGGGGGGGCTACTATTTGTTGTGGTGCGTGGGCATCTCATTGCAGTGTCTTTTGCTGCAGAGCACAGGCTATAGGCATGTGGACTTCAGTAGTTGTGGTTCGTGGCCTCTAGAGCGCAGGCTCAGTAGTTGTGGCACAAGGGTTTAGTTGCTCCGCAGCATGTGGGATCTTCCCGGACCAGGGCTCGAACCCCTGTCCCCTGCCTTGGCAGGTGGATTCTTAACCACTGCGCCACCAGGGAAGTTCCAAAAATGTTTTCAAAGCCTTGACAATACCCAGTGTTGGCAAGGATGTGGAGAAAGTGGGACTCAACATTTCTGCTGGGAGTGTAAAGTGGTACAGCTACCTGGGAAGTCTGTTTGGCAATATGTATTAAGCTGAACATACATTTATCCTATATCCTGGCAATTCTACTCTTAACTATGTATGGAGCAGAAATGCATACATATGCTCACCAAAAGACATATGTAAGAATAGTCATTGCAGCATTATTCCTAATAGTTCTAACTGGAAAATAATCCAAAAGTACATCAACAGTAGAATTAATAAATACATTGTGTTATACCCAAACCATGTTATACTATAAAGCAATGAAAATGAAGGAACTACTACCGCTATTCACAGCAAACTGGAAGAATCTCATTAATATGATGTTAAATGGAAGAAGCCAGACACGAAAGACTATATATGGTATGATTCCATTTAGAAGAAGTTCAAGACCAGGCAGAAGCTAATCTATGGTTAGATGTCAAGGTAATGGTTACCTCTGGAGGAGGAGGTGGGTAATAACTGGGAAGGAGCCTGCGAGCTGCTTCTGAGTGCTGCTAAATTCTCGGGGTTTTTTGGGTAGTGATTATATAGATGTGTACACTCTGTAAAAAATTCATCTGGTTATACAAATGATAATTTGTACACTTTTCTTGGCTGGGTTGAGTGACATGTCTATAGGTCGTCTGATAGACAGCTAACCTAGGCTGGCCTCTTCTAGAGCAGTTTAGGAGACTCAGCTCTGCAACGTGTCCTCCAGCAGGCTAACCCAGGCGTGTTCTCCTGGTGATGGCAGTGGTGCAAAAGGGCAGCTCCCAATGTTCAAGTCCATTTCAAGCCTCTGCTTTCATCATACCTGCTAACATTCCATTAGCCAAAGCAAGTCATGTGGTGAAAGCTAGAATCAAGGGGAAGTCAGGTTACTCCGCTCACGGGCACTGCAAAGTTATGTGGTAAAGGGCATGGATCTAGGGAGGATGATGAATTGGGCCATCAACACAATCTACAACTTGTGGGAGAAAGAAAAATGAAGTTAATGACAATATAGTGAAACATAAACGATAATTGAGAGAAGTACAGGGTGCTTTAAGGGCGCAGAAAAGGGCACATTTTATATCTGATATTAAAATTATTCACGGAAAAATTTATGCATGGACATTTCCCCTTCTAGACCGTGAACTTCTCGTATATGCTTCATTTTCACACCTTCCACAGCTCCTGGCATAAAGTAGGCACTTGAACATTTGTGAAATAAATGTTCAGCCATAAAGGTAGTAATTTCTTCTTCGCTCATTTTTATTTCAGGCTCTAGGAGAAGAAAGAGACCCACATATGCAGCAAGACATATTTTTATATTTTACAACCATTTTAGTGAACTCATAATCTCCGTTACAGAATAGGCTCCACTCAAGCGAAGGGCTGGAGGAGTTCCAGCAGAGAGATGGGTGGAATCATTCAAATTTTGATGTGTTCCCTCTTTCTGGTGGTGGTTGGGTGTCTTCTATGTATTTTTTAATATTGCAGTTAAATATACATAACATGAAATTTACCATCTTAACCATTTAAGTGTACAGTTCAGTGGCATTAAGTACACTCACATTATTTTGCAACCATCACCGCCATCCATCTCAAGAACTATTTTATCTTCCCAAACTGAAATTCTGTATCCATTAAACAACAACTCCCCATTCTCCCTGCTCCCCAGCCCCTGGCAACCACCATTTTACATTCTGTCTCTATGAACTGGACTACTCTAGGTGCCTCATAGAAGTGGAATCATACAGTCTTTTTGTGACTGGCTAATTTCACTTAGAATAATGTCTTCAATGTTCATCCATGTTGTAGCATGTGGCAGAATTTCCTTGCTTTTTAAGGTTGAATGATACTCCATTGTATGTATATACCACATTTTGTTTACCCATTCATCTATTGATGGACACTAGGGCTGCTTCTACCTTTTGGCTGTTGAGAAGTAATGTGCAAAGCAAATTCCACCCAAGTATGGAATTCTGGGGTGGAAAGTGCCTCAACACTCAATCTGAAAGTGAGATGAGGGACTTCCCTGGTGGCGCAGTGGTTAAGAATCCACCTGCCAATGCTGGGGACTCAGGTTCAACCTCTGGTCCGGGAAGATCCCACATGCTGCAGAGCAACTAAGCCCGTGCGCCACAACCACTGAGCCTGCGCTCTAGAGCCCACAAGCCACAAGTATTGAAGCCTGTGTGCCACAACTACTGAGCCTGCGAGCCACAACTACTGAGCCCATGCACTGCAACTACTGAAGCCCTTGCACCCTAGAGCCTGCGCTGCAACTACCGAGGCCAAGAGCTGCAACTACTGAAGCCCACGTGCCTTGAGCCTGTGCTCCGCAACAAGAGAAGCCCATGCACTGCAACGCAGAGTAGTCCCCACCCGGGCACAGCAACAAAGACCCAACGCAGCCAAAAAAAAAGAAAGTGAGATAAATCATAGCTACATTAGGACCATATAGCTAAGACTCATGGCCTGATTAACTTTCACCAGAGTTTTCTGATAATGATACCAGGAAGAAAATAAGGATTACTTTTCTGAGGGGACTTCCTTGGTGGTCCAGTGGTTAAGAATCTGCCTTCCAATGCAGCGGACGCAGGTTCCATTCCTGGTTGGGGAACTAAGATCCCACAGGCCGCGGGGCAACAAAGCTCGCGCGCCAGCACAGCCAAAATTTAAAAACAAAGAAAATAACTTTTCTGAGGGTGATAAATCTGGCTGAGAATTTAGCTATAGGATGAGACATTAGGCCAAGCTTCATTATTAACCCCATCAACAATATCCAGAGTGTGGCAGACACCATGATTTCAAACTAGTCTCAGGGGTGGAATGTCATAGGTGGACTGACATAGGCCATTTCTAAGGTTGGCTAACTCTGCCTGGACACCACGCCCCCTCAACCAAACACCCCTTCCCTGCCTGGCTAACCTCTAACTAATTCTTTGACAGTCAGTCCAAACACCCCTTCCTCAGAAAAGGTTTCCCTGACCTAGGCCCTCACCTCAAGCCTGGGCTGGGCTTCTCGCCCTGTTGCTCCCTCACTGCAGCAACTGCCTGGCACCCCTCCATGGCAGGGATGAGCACTGGCTCGTCTCTACCCCAGGAGCTGGACCCAGGCCCGGTATATACATGCTCAAGGCTCAGTCACCGCTCACAGAATGGATGAGTTGTCTCTTCAATTAAAACTGCCACAAGTATTCAAGCCAGGTGGTCAGCGGAGCCAGGCCGTGGTCACTGGGTGCAGGAGTGGAAACCACAGGGACAACTGCCCGTGCTGGGAGCATCCTCTCCTGTCACACTGCCACGCCCCAGCTGTTCCTGGAGCAAAGCAGGCCAAGTGGGAAGGGCCTCCAGAGAGCAGAAGAAAGCTCAGTGTCCAAAGTAACTAAGAAGCCATGTGAACATCAGGAGTGGGGAAGACTGACCTGAAGGCTGGGCTGCCCGGAGGCCTGCAGCGCATGCTGGAGAGCTTGGCTGAAGAGATCATTGGTGATGGGCGTCCCTGACTGGACGCCGGATGACACCGGGGAGGTCCCTGAGGAATGGCCCTAGAGACAAACCAGGGTCAGCGCCACGCTCAGAGACACCTCAGTCTCCCAGCACATACCCACTGCTGTCACATCACCCAGGGTGCCCCTGGGTGCCCCACGACTGCCTCCCAGCAGGGGCCTGCATGAGACAACCACACAGAGGTACCCAAAAGCTCTCTATGTGGGCGGGAAAGGTTCTGTTCTCTTTTGCTCCAGGGAGATGGAATGGAGCCCCCGACCTAGCCTAGGACCCAGCACTGGGAGACATGGCCTTGCAAGCTGGAGTGACCGTCACCAGGAACGCTTAAGCCTGTGATGTCTGGCCACTTTCAGGGACAAGTAAGGGTGTCTTATGTGACGGAAGGTTCTTCCAAAGTGCTGGCAGGAGTTAATCAGGCCCGTGATGAAATCAGGCCCAGTCTTCTAAGCCCGAAAGGCTGGTGACGGGAGGTCGCCTGAGCTGCAGCGGGAAACCCACCAGGCTCCAGGTAGAGTTCGGCTCAAAGCAGATCCAGCACCAGGATCAGCAAAGGTCAATCCATTCTACCACTGGGACCTTCTCCCTTAGGGGCCTGGCCTTGATCTTCCCGCCCTCTCTCCATACCTGGGTGCCAGGAGTTGGCGTGTGAGAGCTGCTCTCCGGAGTGCTGGCCAGGGCCAGGGCGGTGGCCAGCTCGCTCTGGGTGATAGGCCGGGGCCCGGCAGCTCCACTGTACCCCAGGGAAGCTGGGCGGGAGCCGGGTGTGCTGCTCGAGGGCGTGGACCTGGCGCTCTGAACAAGAGAGGCACCAAGCATCAGGGAAGCAGCCTGTGACCTTCTCAGATGAAGCCCACCCCCGTTCCAGGAACAGTTCTTGGGGAACCTCCCCAAGCTGCCAGGTTCAGACAGCAACAGTATGACATAGCTGGGTCACCAAAGGGCCTCCGATCACCTCCCAGCTGGGGCGTGCCAGGTCCCAGGGAGAGGTGCATCCCCAGCGCCATCTCCCCCAAATGGCAGGCAGCCAGGCCACTTACTGGGTGAAAGTCATCCTCATCATCAGAGAGCCCTTCAAACAGGAAGCCACCTGGAGGAGGGAGAACAGATTTCAGGAGGAAGAACAGAGGCAGAGGCGCAGCTCCAGAATCTCAGCTCTAGTTACTCTCCAAATTCGTATTTTCATCTCTCCCCTTGGAAAATTACAGGACAGATGCACTCCTTGACTCAAATTGAGAGTTCCCAAGGAACGCCCTCTGCCAGCACTATACATAGCTGCTGAGTAAAGCAAACCCCTGGACCACTGCCCGCTCCCGAGGGGGCCTGCGTTCCACTGTCCTGGGGCTCACCTGGCATATCCCAGTAAGAGCTGGAGGGCATGCCCCGGGAAGAGGAGTCGGCCCTGTGCTGTGGCTACTGGCTCCCGGCGTACTTTGAGCCTTACAGCTCTCTCTGGCGTGGCAGCTTGCACACTCACACACTCACCCAGACCCACACGCTCCCCTCCCCGTAGGAACAGCCCGGGACCCGCAGAGCCATTTGCACGCACTTCCTGCGGCGCCGCACACTCCTCACTCACCCAGGCAGCATCTAATCTTGCGCCCCGCCACTTGCGCCACGCTTCCTACCTTTCCAGATAGCAGAGTATAAAATATATTTATAATTTGGTATACAAAATATCAATTTGCAGAGACGTGGATGGACCTAGAGACTGTCATACAGAGTGAAGTAAGCCAGAAAGAGAAAAACGAATATCGTATATTAACGCGTATATGTGGAATCTAGAAATACGGTACAGATGAAACTTTTTGTAAGGCAGTAATAGAGACGTAGACGTAGAGAATGGACATGTGGACACAGTGGGGGAAGGGGAGGGTGGGACGAATTGGGAGATTAGGTTTTAAATATACTACCATGTGTAAAATAGCTAGTGGGAATCCCCTATTTTCTTGAGAACTAGGATTCTCAGTGTGGAAAAGGAAAGAAACATGTAATATACAAAAGGTTACATAAACCCCTGTAGTCTTGAATTTGAAGTAGCACTATAAATTATTTCTATTTCTATCTTTTTTTTTTTTTGCAGTACGCGGGTCCCTCACCGCTGAGGCCCCTCCCGCCGCGGACCACAGGCTCCGGACCCGCAGGCCCAGCGGCCATGGCTCACGGGCCCAGCCGCTCCGCGGCACGCGGGATCCCCCCAGACCGGGGCACGAACCCGCGCCCCCCGCATCGGCAGGCGGACTCCCAACCACTGCGCCACCAGGGAAGCCCTCTATTTCTATCTTTATAAGCATAGATCTATATATAGATATAGATCTAGCTCTCTCCCTAGCTCTCTCCGCTGAAGCAGCTTAGAAATAATGACCAATCCAGTAGAAATAAGCATCCCTAGTGCCCAGATTGTGGTCTTGAAATTCAATTTCCCACTAAAACCCATCTGAGCTTTTAAATTAAAAAAAATTTTTTTTTATTCCCCCCACCCCCCCATCCCCTTTAGAGCTGATCAGGCTCTAATCCACGTGTAGAGATGTATGCTCAGGCTATGAAGCGCAACACTTTGCGAACTGCCCTGAATGTTCAATTTGGCCCTGGGTTAACCTCAGCCTGTTGGATCCCTAGAATCTCTGGTTCACTGAGGGGTGAAGGTTTGTTCACATGTGAACCTGGAAATGCAATTCAGTTCGGACCTGTTAATGTACTGTACCCTTAAAAAATTTTTTTTTTTAAATTGGGGTATAAAAAAAAATTGGTGTATAGTTGCTTCATTTATTTTTTATAAATTTATTTATTTTATTTACTTATTTTTGGCTGCGTTGGGTCTTCGTTGCTGGGCAGGCTTTCTCTAGTTGCGGTGAGCAGGGGCTACTCTTCCTTGCAGTGCGTGGCCTTCTCACTGCGGTGGCTTCTATTGTTGTGGAGCACGGGCTCTAGGCGCGCGGGCTTCAATAGTTGTGGCTCGTGGGCTCTAGAGCACAGGCTCAGTAGTTGTGGTACATGGGCTTAGTTGCTCTGTGGCATGTGGGATCTTCCTGGACCAGGGCTCGAACCCGTGTCCCCAGCGTTGGGAGGGGATTCTTAACCATGCACCACCAGGGAAGCCCTATAGTTGCTTTATTTATTTATTTATTTTTATAAAGATTTAATTTTATTCATTTTTGGCTGTGTTGGGTTTTCGTTGCTGTATGAAGTCTTTCTCTAGTTGTGGCGAGTGGAGGCTACTCTTCCTTGTGGTGTACGGGCTTCTCCTTGTGGTGGCTTCTCTTGTTGTGGAGGATGGGCTCTAGGTGCACGGGCTTCAGTAGTTGTGGCACGCAGGCTCAGTAGTTGTGGCTCGTGGGCTTAGTTGCTCCATGGCATGTGGGATCTTCCCGGACCAGGGATCGAACCTGTGTCCCCTGCATTGGCAGGCGGATTCTTATCCATTTCGCCACTGGGGAAGTCCCCATCTGGGCTTTTTGAAGAAATGGCTCATTGTTGTGTTTGGGGCAGGAAATGTAAAGATGAGCCTGGAACTCTTGTCATGCCAGATAGTAAGGCAATGATTAGAAAATTTTAGGTTAAGTGTTAAAATGACTCAGCCACAAGTTGAAGAGGCTCCACTGTGATGGTTACCATGGTTTTCAATATAAGCAAATGCAGGTAAGTATATTGTGGAAAATGGGAGCCATTTTGGAGAAGAAAGGTAAAATTATAGAGGAGGGGAAGACTAGAAAAGACTATGTAGGGCTGAATTGGAATTTGAAGTATTGGTATTAGAACATATATAATAAACTATACTCCAACAAAAATTAATGAAAAAAAGAACATATACATATTATTTCATATATGTAACATATATATGAAACAGAAATATAGATGAATGGGTTTGTGTGTGTAAATATGTATTTCATAGGTCTATCCACTGAGAGGAACTGGAAATAATGACATCTCAGGGACAATAAACACACCCAGACTTGGATTCTAAATACTATTCACCACTAAAAGAGACCAAAACTGTTTGGGTTAATGACTGATATGACAAACTTTGTGAAAATCTCCCAAATAATTTATGAAAACAGCAGTGAGGTGATCAGTCTCCACCTACCTGCGACAGTTGATGACATTTAAATTACATCTGTGGATTAGATGGTAGAACTGTATTAATTTCTTGATTCTAAAGGGTTGTACTGTGGTAGGTAGGAGAGTGTGTCCTTGTTTTCAGGAAATAGCCACTGAAATATTTAAGGGTGATGGGGCATCATATCTACAACTTGCTTTCAAACAGCTTGGGGATGGGGGTGGGAGAATAATATATACAGAGAGAGGGTGAGAAAAAATGATAAGGTAAATGTTATAAAATGTTAACAGTTGGGGACTTTGGGTGGTTAAGAGGGAATTATTTCATACTATTTTTGCAACTTTATTGTAAACTTGAAACTACTTTAAAATAAAAGTATTTTAAAATATCACATTCTCAAAGACGATTTGAGCACATGGGGAAATATTCAAGTTAAGTGAATTATGCAGTTTACTAACATATGCAGTATAATCTAAATTTTGTTGAATACAAAATTTATTTAATTCAATAAAATTATATTTTTAGAAACATTAAAAAAGTTAACAATTGTCCTCTATTAGTGATAGAGCCATGTTAAAGCAAAATAAATTTGGAGGGCTTATGCTACCAGATGCCAAGACCTACTCTAAAGCTACAGAAATCAAGTTGCACAGTTAGTGGCATAAGGATATAAAAATACATTAGTGGGACAGAATAGAGTCAGAAATGGACCAATAGATAACAGTCACCTTATTTATGACAAAGCTGCCAGTAAAATTCAGTGGGGATGGGATTAAAAAAAAAGTAGTTCTCATCAATTGATACCCTATGGAAAATAAGAATCTTGATTCCTTTCTCACTTTATACATAAAAATTAATATGAAATTAATCATAGACCTAAATGTGAAAGATGAAATTTACAGAAGAAAACATAGGAAAATATCTCCATAATTAGGGCAGAGATTTTTTTCTTTTTTTTTTTGCGATATGTGGGCCTCTCACTGTTGTGGCCTCTCCCGTTGCGGAGCAACAGGCTCCAGACGCGCAGGCTCAGCGGCCATGGTTCACGGGCCCAGCCGCTCCGTGGCATGTGGGATCTTCCCGGACCGGGGCATGAACCCGTGTCCCCTGCATCGGCAGGCGGACTCTCAACCACTGCGCCACCAGGGAAGCCCTAGGGCAGAGATTTTTAAAATAGGACACAAAAAGCTCTACCCATCAAAATAAAATTTCATAAATTAGACTTTCAAGAAATTTTTAAAAAATCCCATTAAGAGAATAAAAATACAAGCCACGAACTGAGAGAAGATATTCACAATATACATTTTTGACAAGGACCTACATCTGTTAAGTTCTTAATTTTAGTGACAGTACTTCTTATTTCTAAAAGTTCTTTTTGGTTCTTCTCAAATCTGCCTGTTCTTTTTTTTATCATGTGTTATTCTTTCTTAAAGTCCTGATAGCTTCTTCAGTGACTTTAATAAATATTTTCATGCTTATTTTACATCTTTTTAAATTGACTCCCTAATATCTAATATTTTTGGTGTTGTGACTTGTTTGTTCTGCTCTCTCTTCCATGAATATTTGTTAATTCTTTTTGTGAAATCTTCAGTTTAGCTTTCTTCTTTCCTGTTGGATGGCATGAGTTTTGGTAGTGTTGCTCCAAAAAGGATTTATATTTGCTTTACCAAGAACCCCAGGACCAATTCCTTTTAAGCATACTTTTTTTTTAAAATAAATTTATTTTGTTTATTTATTTAGGCTGCATTGGGTCTTCGTTGCTGCGCACAGGCTTCCTCTAGTTGCAGCGAGCGGGGGCTACTCTTCGTTGCAACTGTGCAGGCTCCTCACTGCGGTGGCTTCTCTTTGTTGTGGAGCATGGGCTCTAGGCATGTGGGCTTCAGTAGTTGTGGTTGCGGGCTCAGTAGTTGTGGCTCACGGGCTGTAGAGCACAGGCTCAGTAGTTGTGGCACTGCGCCACCAGGGAAGTCCCAAGCATACATTTTATTGTATGTAAATTATTTCTAAATAAAGTTGACTTAACAAAACTTGAGAAAATACCTAAGATAACATTTTGAGGGACATTCCTGGCGGTCTAGTGCTTAAGACTCCACGCTTTCACTGTAGGGGGCACGGGTTTGATCCCTGTTTGGTGAACTAAGATTCTATATGCCACACACCATGGCCAAAACAAAACAAAGATAACGTTGAGCATGCTAACTTATTTTATTTTCATGTCTTTAGTTTTTATATTTTTTATTCATACAGATCTGGTTTTTGTTGCTTTCTGTAAAAGAATGAACTGGATTAAAAATTTTAAATTGTAGACCTCAAGTGACATGTTATTTGCCTTGTTCTCCCTTAATAAAAAAGCAGGCCAGCTAGTCAACTTCACTCACCCAAAAGTCACTGACTACACATTTCCTCCTGCCACTGAATCTTTCATCTAATAGAATGCCCTAGTTTAACTGTATGTTAAAATGCAGACCCAGGGACCAATTTTGGACATTTCTGGGAAAGTTTGGCCACAAACTTACACAAAGTACAGGTCTAGGGTTTCAAATTCTCAGGGAAGACTGTTCTTTCACACATCAGCTCCCCTTTCACTGACCTGCCTTCATAGCAAGCAGAGAACTTTTCTTATCTTCTCTTAGTGCTGATGCATGGGTTTGGGCTTTTGGTTTTTTGTACTCTGCCCTTTTACTTAGGAGGCAAATCTTTTAGTTTTTAAAAAATATTTATTTATTTATTTATTTGGCTGCATTGGGTCTTAGTTACAGCATGCAGGATCTTCGTTGCGGCATGTGGAATCTTTAGTTGTGGCATGTGGGATCTAGTTCCCTGACCAGGGATCGAACCTGGGCCCCCTGCATTGGGAGTGCAGTCTTACCCACTGGACCACCATGCAAATCTTTTAAAGGTTTCAACTTTATGTAGTGGTATCAGTTTCAGTTGCTCAAGGGCCCAGCCCAATGTTTTGGTGTTAAAAGAAAAATCTCCAAGCAAGGCTTCCAGGACCACTATTCTCTCTGGAAAGGTGCTCAGCAGCTTCCAAAGCTCACTGCTTTTTTCCAGTTACCTCTTCATTTCTAGCATCTGAGGATTTCCTATTTCTCCTGTGACCACAGTTACGTGATTTTTAAGATGTATTATTTTATACATTTTTGTTTGTAGCAGGAGTACTTACAGATGATTTTCATTTGCTGTCTTGCCAGACCCAGAAATCCCCATATTAATTTTATAGTTATTTTAAAAATGCAAATGTACACTCTTTTTTTTATTTTAATAAATTTATTTATTTGTTTGCTTTTATTTTTGGCTGTGTTGGGTCTTCCTTGCTGTGCGCGGGCTTTCTCTAGTTGTGAGTGTGGGCTACTCTTCGTTGTGGTGCGCGGGCTCCTTATTGTCGTGGCTTCTCTTGTTGCGGAGCACAGGCTCTAGGCACGCAGGCTTCAGTAGCTGTGGCGCTTGGGCTCAGTAGTTGTGGCTCGTGGGCTCTAGAGCACAGGCTCAGTAGTTGTGGCACATGGGCTTAGTTGCTCCGCGGCATGTGGGATCTTCCCGGGCCAGTGCTTGAACCCGTGTCCCCTTCATTGGCAGGCAGATTCTTAACCACTGCGCCACCAGGGAAGCCCAAATATGCACTCTCATAATTTGTTTTCCAATAGCAAATGATTGGGCAAATAGTCTCTTGAAGGTTTAATGAGAAATTGTCCACCACTTTCTCAGAGAAAGCTAATGAGGGTATAAGTCTCCAAATATGGACTGACGGAAGGACTGGGCCTGGACACTTTCTTTTTTACCATGTCTGGTCATTTGTCTTGTGTCCAGACTTCTAATTTTATCTAGAACCTGACCCTTGCATCTGGCCACCGCACCTATTTGGTAAATTGGTTCCCAAAGAACCTGTTCGGTCCTGGGTTATTCCTTCATTCATTTACTCATTTAATAATTTATCATTACAATGTACAATTCAGAACTCAGAGAGGCGTACCTCCTTTCCTGGGGGCAACAAGCTACAGCAAGACAGCCACATTTGGTAAATGAATTCTTTATTCAACACATATTTATTGCTCACCTACTATGTGCCAGGTCCTGGTCAACTGCTGAAGATAAAGTGGAGGGTAAGATAGTCATTGCTTATTCTCCTATGGAGCTTATAATGAAATGAATCAAAACAAGAAACTCATAAGCACCTAGTATATTCAGTTCTGCTATGAGGAAAACCAGATGAGGACAGGGTCCCTGTCTTCTCCCGCAGGCAGTCAAGGCACAGTATTGAACAAAGTTTAATAAAACACTAAAGTATGTGGTTCAGGTGCAAGTACCTTAGTAGATAAGAGAAGAAGGAGCTTAAAGAGGGCTGGATAGTTAGGAAGGATTTCTGAAAGAGAGGTTATATCTAAAAATGGGTAGGATGGGGGAGAGGCTACTTTGGGGACAACTATGAGGAACCTAGGGTTCAGCAAGAAGACAGTGACAGACTTTCGTGAAAATCTCCCGTATTAGAAGAGCAGAGGAGTGACTAGCCTCCAGTGTCAGGCCCTCCGAGACCCTGCAGTTTATCTGCTCTCCTCAGTCAAGCTATCCTGCTCACAGTTGCTGCCCCAGGCTGTACATTGGGACGTTGCAGAGTCATCCTTTTACGTTTGTGCACACCGGATCAGCCTTTAGTTGCTAGGACCAACCTCATTATTTTTTTATTCACCTGTGTTTTTTTTTTGTTTTGTTTTTTGCTTTCCTTAGTTCTTGAATTAATTCCTCGAGTAGAGTCTAGTCAGAATAGTTGTCTAATCCTAACCTCTGTGCAAACACCATCTATTCTAATCGCGCATCTAACAGTCAGCCCTCGGTACCGGCGGGCTCCGCATCCGAGGATACGGAGGGCCGACTGTACTATGCCATTTTATATAAGGGATTTAAGTATCCGCGGGTTTTGGTATCCACGGGGTGGGGGGTGGGGGTCCTGGGAGAAAGCCTCCGCGGATACCAAGGGAATACTGTATGCAGTTTCTCTAAGAATTCAGCGGAAATTGCCCTCCCCGAATTGATTCCCACCATTGCATGCTGGGGCGTAAGAGGAACCCGGCTTGGTAACTTCTCTCTACGAACCAACTTTTGGAGGAAGTCATCGCTGGGCTCCTGGTATGCCCTCAAAGGTAGGGTCGCCACGAGAAGCCAGAGGCGAGAAGCACAGAAGAGGCTGACTTCACCCGAAGGCAGGCCGTTTTCTGGTGACGGCTGCAAGGTTGAGGCGTGTCTGAAGAGGCCGCTCGGGAAAGGGCCCTCTGGGAGCGAAGGGTCGAGGCAGGAGGGGATCCGGGGTCCGCGATGTGCCCAAGAGCCCGGCAGTGGGAGTTCCCACCTGCGGCGCTGTAAGGACCCGGAGTAACCGAAGGACTCTGCATGCGTCCCAGGACAGTGGGGGAATCGCAGGGCTGTAAACCTCACGCCAAGCCCCGCTCTCGTGACCCGCGCCTTGGAACACTGACAGCTCTAGACTCCTCTCCGACGGAAGCACGAAGACGCTCTCGCGCCGGAACTTTCAAACCGCGGAGGAGCCACGCCCTCCCTGGAATCGGAAGCTTTTCAACTAGTGCCACTTGCAGGCTGCCTATTTATAAAGGGGCGGGGGCCACAGTAGGAACTGCAACTCCCAGAATGCAGCGCGGAGCTTCCTGTTTCCGGCGAGAGGACCTGAGTGAGTGTTTACACCGGCGGCCCTGCGGCCGGGTTCCTTCCGCGGGACGGGTGAGGGCGCTGGGTCCTGGGTCGCGCGGGCTCGACGTCTGTTGACTAGTTAGCTGGTCCCGTGGGAGCGGTGGGGTCTTTACTCAAAAGGTAGTGTCCCTGTCCCAATATAAACTATCAGTGACCTTGGGCCACTGACTTCACCTTTCTGAATCTCGGTTCCTTTGTCTGTAGAATGTAAATGAGAATTCCTGTTTCAGGGAACAGTTGTGAGGATTAAATGAGATATGGTAGATTAAAAGCCCCATTTCCTTCCCTGCCATAAACCTGGAGATGGACGGTTTGAGGATGCCTTAGGGTCTGCTGGGCAGCCTCTGAAGCCTTTTGTTTCCTCTTACAAAGAAGCCACTTTGGAAGCAATAATGATAATAGCAAGGGCTTATCTTGCCTTACAAGGTTCTTCCCTCAGGTTTTTGATTCATTTTCTGGGCACATAAGTACTGGGCATTGGGACAGTAGCGACCAAAAATTCTGGTCTTTGCTTTCAAGAGCCTCTAAGAATGGGATGCGGGGGAGATTGAGAAGTAAATAGATATTTGTAACCCTTTGCCATGAGGGAATATGACAACAATAGAGGGAAGAGAGAAGGGACAGGAGAGGTTGTATTTGGGTTGGTCTTGATGGGGGTTTGCTTAGAGATGGAAGAGAGAAGAGGAGTTACATGCAGAGTTAGCAGATGAGTGGAGGTATAAAGTGGGGGAGAGCTTTGTTTTGAATCCAGGCTTGGGGAGGGTGGGGCAGCCCAGAGCTCTTGAAGAGGAAGGCTGGCAGAGAGAACAGTTGTGAATGTCTTTTAAAGCCAGGCTGTGCCGTTTAGACTTATTCATAGAGGTGGTCTGGAGTCATTGGAGGGATTCTAACCAGAGGAGTGACTTGATCAGATCTGTGTTTTAAAATGATGGCTTGGGGGCTTCCCTGGTGGCGCAGTGGTTGAGAGTCCGCCTTCCGATGCGGGGGACGCGGGTTCGTGTCCCGATCCGGGAAGATCCCACATGCCGCGGAGCAGCTGGGCCCGTGAGCCATGGCCGCTGAGCCTGCGCGTCCGGAGCCTGTTGCTCCGCAACGGGAGAGGCCACAACAGTGAGAGGCCCGCGTACCGAAAATAAATAAATAAAAAATAAAATGATGGCTTGGGTGGCAGCATGGATATTTGGTAGGGAGAGGCCAGAGGCAGGGAGCTTGTTGTAAAGCTGTGTGGTAGTTAAAGCAAGAGTTGATGAAGAAACACGGAATGTACATAAGGGAGAGTGTTGGATGATCTCATTTGAACCTCACAGCATTCCTATTAACATGACATTTTTTTTTTTTTTTTTTTTTTGCGGTACGCGGGCCTCTCACTGTTGTGGCCTCTCCCGTTGCGGAGCACAGGCTCCGGACGCGCAGGCTCAGCGGCCATGGCTCACGGGCCCAGCCGCTCCGCGGCATGTGGGATCATACCGGACCGGGGCACGAACCCGTGTCCCCTGCATCGGCAGGCGGACTCTCAACCACTGCGCCACCAGGGAAGCCCCTGGCGTGACATTTTTATGTCCACTTTAAAGCTGAAGAAACTGAGGCTTAGAGAGCTGAAGTCCCTTGCTGTCTGTCATAGGATGAGTGAAGAGAGGACCCCAGGTTCTAGTTCTGGCCTCCTGATGCTGCATCTTGCGCTTTTCCAAGTGTCACCCTGAATTACCTCTCATTCAGCCCCCTGGTGGGGTGGGGGCGGTGTAGGGTGGTGGTCTGTCCTTTAACCACTAAGGCTTTGTTCCTTTACAGGGAGAAAGAGAGAGCGCGAAAGAGAGAGGATGTCTCTCTCAGATTGGCACCTGGCGGTGAAGCTGGCTGACCAGCCACTTGCCCCCAAATCTATTCTTCGGTTGCCAGAGACAGAGCTCGGGGAATACTCACTGGGAGGCTATAGTATTTCATTTCTGAAGCAGCTCATTGCTGGCAAACTCCAGGAGTCTGTTCCAGACCCCGAACTGATCGGTGAGTCTCTGTGGACTAAGGATGGGCTGCTGCTCTGATCTCTTTTGGGGGAGAATAATTCTGGAATTAAAGGGTAAATTAAGAGTTTGGGATTTGTCTCCTAGTGTTAACACTCCAGGGAGTTGATTGTTGTTGGGTGAATGGAAACACAAATCATAATGGAAGTGATTGTTGTTGGGTGAATAGAAACACAAATCATAATGAAACTATTGTTGCCATTTTAGTCCTTCATTATACTGAGCTACTTTATCACAACATTCCTTAACTATGACATTGTTGAATTATTTCTCTGATAGAGCAAGAGTTTGGGGTAGGGAGACTTCCCTGGTGGTCCAATGGGTAAGACTCCGTGCTCCCAATCCAGGGCGCCTGGGTTCAATCCCTGGTCGGGGAACTAGATCCTGCATGCGTGCTGCAACTGAGAATTCGCATGCCCCAACTAAGAAGCCTGCGTGCTGCAACTAAGACCTGGCACAGCCAAAAGAAAAAAAAAAGAATTTAGGTTAGGAAGGAGGAGCTGGCTAGGGAAAGCCCCTCAGTATGTGGCATTTGAGCTGGGTATTAAGGGGTGGTTAGAAGGATTTTTGGTTGGTTGGTTGGTTAGAGGGAAGGCAGTGAAAAAGGACAGATGGCAAGGGCATTCTAAGTGGAGGAAGAAGGAATTTAAGTATAATTTCTTCCTTCCTTCCTCCCTCCCTCCCTTCCTTCCTTCCTTCCTTCTTCCCTCCCTCCCTCCCTTCCTCCCTTCCTTCCTTCCTTCCTTCCTTCCTTCTTCCCTCCCTCCCTTCCTCCCTCCCTCCCTCTCTCCCTTCCTTCCCCTCCCTGCGTGGCTTGCGGGATCTTAGTTCCCCCACCAGGGATTGAACCCAGGCCCCGGCAGTGAAAGTGAATATAATTAAATTATATTACAAACTCAATGTCATATAAACTGACAAAATGGTATAAGCTGGCAAAAAGTGTGTTTTCAGTCATAAAAATATGGGGTTCATCCTTTTTTATTGTTGCATTTTCCCATTCATTTAAATTGAGCAGTCTCCATGGTGTTAAGCTCTATAGAGGTTTCCTGCATAGCTTCTGTGTTTTATCAGTTTGTGCTCGCTAACCGTTGTTATTAAAATGTATTTATTGGGCTTCCCTGGTGGCTCAGTGGTTAAGAATCCGCCTGCCAATGCAGGGGACACGGGTTTGAGCTCTGGTCCGGGAAGATCCCACATGCCACGGAGCAACTAAGCTTGTGTGCCACAACTACTGAGTCCACATGCCACAGCAACTGAAGCCCGCGCACCTAGAGCCCGTCCTCCGCAACAAGAGAAGCCACCGCAATGAGAAGCCTGCGCACCACAAGGAAGAGTAGCCCCCGCTCGCCACTATTAGAGCCTGCGTGCAGCAACGAAGACCCAACACAGCCAAATAAAAAAAATTAAAAATGTATTTATTAAGTAAGAGTACTTTTAAAAGCATATATCATTCTCTAGCTATCTTCCAATCAAGATAAGGTTCTTAGGGGACAAAAATCATTTAAATTGTTTTGAGGAGCAAAATATAAATGAACAGTTCTTTTTTTTTTTAGATCTGATCTACTGTGGCCGGAAGCTAAAAGATGATCAGACCCTTGACTTCTATGGCATTCAGCCTGGGTCCACAGTCCATGTTCTGCGCAAGTCCTGGCCTGAGCCTGATCAGAAACCAGGTGAGAGAGTGCTGTCTGTTAGACAGGCAGGGCTTCTGTAATATCTACAAGGGAAGGAGGGTCTGTGTGTGTTCTTGACGCAAGGGCCTGGGTGGAACAAAGGGGTGATTTACTGAGATGATAATAGAGGCTATCTTTATTACTTATTGGATTAGACCACATTGATTAACAGAGTACAATTTTGATCTTGCTGCCAGTGCCACTAACAGAAAGGGATTTGTTTCTCTACTTTTAAGTTCATTACCCACTGTTTTAATGGGGTGGGGAGGAAGTGTCTATTTAAATTCCTTTAGGGAGTGAACTTTGTATTTTTGTTATTGTTGTTGTTGTTCTCATTAGAAAAAAGCTGGAAACTCCCTGCTTTCCTCTAAATGCTGTAGTGTGCTCTCATGTTAGCAAATCTTCGCACAAACTGTTGCAGGCGGTGATTTGTTCAGTCACCTCACTCCTGCTATACTGATAATTTATTTTCCTGAAGTTTGAAAATATTTGAGTGGTATGAAAGTAGCTCTTGGAGAAAACATACAAAGCCTCTAATGCTTTTTTGACTTATTAATAAAAGGTGCTGCTTGGAATTTAAATTTTGCTTCTGTGTTTTAAAAGCCTCCCCAAAGATAAGGCTAAGCTGTATAAGAGATTAGCTTTGTTAGAAACGGGCAGTTTGACATATTTTAATAATGTTCATGATTGCTTTGACTGGTTATCAGCTTGAAATTTTTCCTCTTTTCAATTCTAAACATAAAGGACAAAGAGATCTTCTTTTGTACCCTGATGGGAAGTGAGAGAGAGAAAGGCAGTCTCTGACATCTGGGGGCTGGCCTGGCCTTCACCTAGGCCTTGAAACATGAACAGTTTCACAGGTCACCAGCATCTACAAGGCCACTCACTCTGGGACTGTAATGGATCAAGACAAAAACAAGATTCTTCTCATTTCTGAGCAGAGACAAAAACATGAACATTGTCCAAACCACAAAAATGACCAAATATCCCTCTATCCTGGCTATTATGAATTACTGCTGCTGCTTTACCAATTACAGCTTTCATCTTGCGCTAGTTTTCCTTCCTTCTATATAAGAATTATTAAGATACGTGATCATAAAATCACCCCACTTCCTGACAGCCTCTAATCCAGAGCAAAACCCTGCTTCCTTAAACTTCACCCGCCAAGTCACCCAACCAAAGCCCAAATCCTATAAGTTCTTTTGACTCCCTCTTATTGAGATGCCCCATGGTTCTCGTGGTGGCATTCTCTCTGTAAGAGCAGTAAACGCAACTTGCTCAACTGTAGGTGTACCCCTCTGATCTTTGGCTGGAGGGGATTGACAGAAGGAAAGTAGCATTTGTTGCTTCTTCCAGCCAGATTGTTTCTCTTTGATATCTCATTTAATCATTACAGTGGCTCAGCAGGGTAGGGTAACAGCATTAGCATTTTATAGACAAGAAAAAGAGGGTTAGAAAGGTATTTATTCAAGGTCACCTGCTTAGAAAATGAATGTAAGAGCTGGGATGTGAATCCAGGTTTTCCTGGCTCAAGAGCCCGTGTTCTTTCCACTGAGCTGGCTGCCTCTCACTTCCAAAGGGTGAAACTAGCCCAGTGATGTTAAAGAGACAAGCATAACTCTTAGCTGATTGTGGGCTTAAGATTTTGAGTCCTTTTCATCCCTCCTTCTGCCTGGAGATTTATTTTTGAAACAAACGGACTTTTTGTTGGGAGGTGAAAATAAACTTTTGGATTTGAAAACAAACTTTTGTGACAGCATTTTAGGTATTTTATCCTTGAGTGTTCTTCCAAAAGCAAGCACATTTCTTTTATCTCCCACCAGATTAGATCCTGTAGGAGGAAAAGGTGTCAGTTTCTTCCTTCCCACCTGGATCCTTTCGGTGGTTCTCTGCAGAGGGTTACAAATTCCTTTAGGATCTCACTTAGGCCTGCTGTTTGAGCAGGAGTGTGTACCCCGGGCTCCAGCCACCAAGAACGACTTACTGTTCCTTTGAAGCACCTCTTATATTCTTCCATGCCTTTGCACTCGTTCTCACTTAGGCCTGGAATACCTTCTCTTCCCAGTAAACATCTGCTTTACCTTAAATATCCCTCTCAAACATTCTCTTCTGGGAGGCAGCTCTGTGTGGGCCTCCCTCTCAGTAATGGCTGTCTGCCTCCATGTTCCTAATGCCCTTGCTGTGGTCCGTGCCTCTGTTGAAGTCCTCAGCGTGGTATTTTGTAATTGTGTGTGTGTGTTTAATTCAGTCTCATTTCTCCCACTGTTAAGTTCCTTGATGGCAGGGACTCTCACTTTCTGTATTCCTGTGCCTTGCACAAAACAAGATTTACTCCAAAACCATGGAGTAAATGCTTAGCACAGGTTTGTTGAATGAATATATTAGGTAATTTACTTGAGGTGAATATTTTTCAAAAGAGACAACCCTCATGATTAGAGCTGTAGGTAAGGATGTGGTTGCCACACTGAACCCTAGGGGTGCTGTTCACCTTGCTCTGGGAATGGTGCGTCTGGAGTTGGGCAGTACACAGTCCATATAATCACAAGTAGCCGTTTTGGGTGAGGGTCACCACACTTTTTAAAAGTGTGACCGAGGGTGGACTTCCTGCCTACTCCCCCTTCTTTTACCCAAATTTCTTTACCTGTGAGATGGGCTGATGTCCTAAATAGTAAAGTGACCAAGTAAAACTAAGACAACTGCTAAACTTTCCCATATATATGAGTCATTGTGTCCAAAGATCAAAAAGGAGCTTTGAGTCCCAGTGACATGCTTGTTTTTGGACATGTGATGAGTTTGTTAAGAACCCTAGGAGTACAGTGTTTTCTTGGTCATTGTTGTATTTGTTTTTTTTTAATCAAAATAATATTACAGAGGCCTGAAAGAAAATATCCAAAAGAAAAGAGTTACCCCAGATCCTGTCACCCTAGCTTGTTCCCTTCCAGCCTTGGCCCACGTGCACACTGACACACATCACAAAGTTTTACTAGAGAATGCGCATACAACTATGTTCTATTTCTTTCTCTTACCATATTGTGTCAACATAGCTCCATATTGTTCAGATGGCTTGCAGCACTTATTTTAAATCATTGCACAAAAGTCTGCTGAGTTCCTTATACCCTCCTCCTTTTCAAATGTGAAAAGCCTAGAACTCCTGCAGTGGGATATTGATCAGAACAGTCTCTTTCATGTGGTAAGATTCCCCTCTGCTGGAACTTGAATTTGTTTATCTACTGAAGATACTTAAATGAGAGTGCAGTTTTCACATCTATGGCGTAAATGTTTTTTTTCTGATCGGGTGCCCATTTTTAGTGGGGTGATGAGGGAAGGGAACCTGCATCTGGGCACTTGCTGAAGTGATGTTGTGCGTCTGCAGCAGGGGCAGGGCCGGGTTGTAGGGTAACTGAGTGTTTTGTCCCCAGAACCTGTGGACAAAGTGGCTGCCCTGCGGGAGTTCCGGGTGCTGCACACTGCCCTGCACAGCAGCTCCTCCTACAGGGAGGCGGTGAGTATGTGCCGAGCCCCCTGCGAGATGCTTGCCAGGACTGCTGGAGAGGGGTTGAAGTGGTGTAGAGAGGGAGCTGGAAGCCGGTTGCCAAGGCTCCCAAGAGTTCCTTGGGGAGTTTTTGCCATGTCTGTGGGTCTCAGTAGAGCCCTATCTTCCCCCAAAGAGAGGCTCTCAGCTAGGCATTGTTGATTCCCTCTAATGATAATGATACAACCTCTCCTGACATTGGCCTCATGGAATGAATATGGTTACAGCAAAGGATGCATATACTGTTTCTGCTGGGCCTCATTCTTTGACTTTGGCTGAACTGCCTGCCCCCCACTCCTTACCAGGATTTCCTGACTGGGAAAATGCACTGATGTCTTTCTATAGGAGAGCCGATAATCAAGATTAATACAGCTGCAGGGCTTCCCTGGTGGTGCAGTGGTTGAGAGTCCGCCTGCCGATGCAGGGGACACAGGTTCGTGCCCCAGTCTGGGAAGATCCCA
Source organism: Lagenorhynchus albirostris (assembly GCF_949774975.1). Taxonomy (NCBI): domain Eukaryota; kingdom Metazoa; phylum Chordata; class Mammalia; order Artiodactyla; family Delphinidae; genus Lagenorhynchus; species Lagenorhynchus albirostris. The sequence goes on along the minus strand of NC_083095.1, from coordinate 131,742,769 downwards.
CATGCCGCGGAGCGGCTAGGCCCGTGAGCCATGGCCCCTGAGCCTGCGTGTCCGGAGCCTGTGCTCCGCAACGGGAGAGGCCACAACAGTGAGAGGCCCGCGTACCGCAAAAAATAAATAAATAAATAAATAAGATTAATACAGCTGCAAACTTCCCAATATATATAAATGTGAAATGGTAATTGTGTGGAGATTGAAAAGAACTTTTGGGATCTAGAGAAACCTTTGTTATTGGGCTTTTAATGAGAGCTTTTATTTTAGAAGCACTAGAACTGTAAATGGGGGAAAAGACCAGAGATTGAAGGTTTATTGTGCTCTTGCTTTTATATTGTTTGTTTCCCCTCCAGTAAGCCATGATCTCAGAGAAAAAAGAGGTTCATCTGTTTCCTGGGGCTACTGTCCCATTGCGGTTGTGTATGTGCAAGCACTTAGAGGGAGGAAGTACTTCAGCAGAGTGTGGGTATTTGCTGAGTGCATTGAGCTAGTTGGAGTGCTCGGCCCTCCCCACTTCTCTTGCAGGTCTTTAAGATGCTCAGCAATAAGGAATCTCTGGATCAGATCATTGTGGCCACCCCAGGCCTCAGCAGTGACCCCATTGCTCTTGGTAAGTGCAAGGCTGAGCTTAAGGAAATAGGAGCTGTTGGAGAAGGAGAAACCAGGAGGAGGCAATGACCTTAAAGAACCTTTGACCATCTTGTGAAGAATCACTGGTCTTGTGGCTGGAGGGGGAATAATCCAGATGTATTCCGTACACCCAGCCCTCCAAGAGTTGTCAGTCCCACAGCGAAAATATGGCCTGACATCAGAAATGAGACTATGAGGAAGCCATGTGAGGGCAGCTGTTAGCCCAAACCACAGCCATCAGGGAAGACTTCCTGCACACCTTGATGGATAAGGGAAGAACCCAGAGATAAGGGGAAAAGAGGCTGGTGTAGTGGTACACAGCATGTAACCTAAGTGCAGGGGGCAAGTAGGGAGCAAGATGGAGAGCACGTGGTTGTGCTGCTGGGGCTTTGTTTCCCCCTCTTCTCGTGAGGGCTGCTTTGTAGTCTTGCGTCCCTGTTAAGCCGGTTGCTCTGAGGCCTGAAAGTCTCTTCTCCCCACTGGATCTGGCTAAATTTCCAGTCTCTGAGGTGAGCCCTGTTCTCCTTCAGGGGTTCTCCAGGACAAGGACCTCTTCTCTGTCTTTGCTGATCCCAACATGCTTGATACGTAAGTATACCCATCTTATTAAGGGGACCCCTATCTCTCCTCATGGTTGGGCCAGAAACCTAATCGTTGCCCTGGATTCTGCTCTTGCAGCCCATCCCCCAAATCTGTCTTCTAAATGTGTCAGGAGGTGAGAAGGAGCAAGGGCTATGGGGGGAATAACAAGCCCAAGGGCGGGGGCATGCAGAGATGTTGGGATGAAGCAGCGTTCTGAGGGAGGTGGCTTTGCAGGCCATGCTCACTTTAGATCTCATTCAGTAGATATTAGGGAGCCTTTGAAGGATTTTAAGCTGGGAAAGACACAGGTGCGTACATCCCAAAATTTTAGAGCTGCAAGGGATAGTAGAGGTTGTGTCCCCTTATTTGCAAGTGAAGAAAACAG